>NW_012026787.1:227415-228228 GCF_000956235.1 Wasmannia auropunctata | reverse complement strand
TGATCGATTGCTACCTCGAAATCGCGCGCGCCTTCGTCTTACATTCGTTCGTTCGCAAGTTTTCCTCTCTCTCCGAACAGACCTCGGATTTTAGTCTGCCCGATCGCGTTTAACTACTCCACTGCTTTTCGTATCTCACGGAAAAAAGCCCCTTCGCTCGCTGCTCCGCCGCTTATATCCTTTTTCTCCCACTTTCGTCATTTACGGTGGGGTTTTTCGCCCGCGCGCCCCCTCTCTTCGGCTCTCAGCCTCCGTTTCCGACCGTGTACATACATAACACTTAAACACTACATATAATCTTAACTTTATTTTAATATTCTTACACACTATTTCTTACTCACTACCCACTACCTGTCCAAGCGACTCGCCCTCGGTCGCGATACGTTTCCTGACCAATCGTTTTCAACTCTCACCGTTCTTTTCTATTCCCTGACCATCGATCCGCTCTTCCTCGGTGTTCTCGCTGTCTCCCCACGTTCCGCGACCATCGATCCGCTCCTCCTTGGTACTCTCACCGTGGACCCCGGTTTCTTGACTCTCGTGAAGTTAGCCCGCAAGATGAAAATTTCTGAACGATCAATAGCTCAAAATAATGCTCCCGATTTGCTCCGTCCATATTGATAAATATAAAAAATTGCTCCCTTTTTGTTTTTTTTTAATCCAAAAAACGATTTTTTACGAAAAATGTCCATAACTTTTGATCTAATTGATATTTTTGAACAAATGAGGTCTCAAAATTTTGCTCCAAATTTGCTCCGTTCGGAGCAATAAATGTTATCAATTGGTTTTTAATAGTTTCTTTTGTAAATTAAA
>NW_012026787.1:225879-227395 GCF_000956235.1 Wasmannia auropunctata | reverse complement strand
AGACTAAGCGATATCCCGTTTCCTGAGCCTCCCGACACCGCGGGACCCTTCCCGACCACGATCCCCTCCCCTTGTACCAACCGCCGTTCCCCAGTCCGACCGCCGACTAGGTTAAGTTCCGCCGCGTCTAGGTTAAGTTCCGCCGTTAGGTTAAGTTGTTCTAGTTACTAGGTTAAGTTTCGTTCTTAGACATTAAGTTACCGCGAGTAAGAATCGTTCCGGGGGATTCGTGACTCCCCACAGGTGTTTTCCTTCTTTTCTCTAAATAAATATTGTTGTTCACTAATCCAGTGTCTCCTTCCTTTCTCGAGCCCTGTCCCGGCGAGCGAATCCGAGCGGGAAAGGTCGACCGTTACAATCTTCACAATGATAATTTTTCATGAAGTAAGCACAACATCAGTGAGAGATGAAGAAATTAATTTATTGATTAAATAATGAGACGCGTTTCATTTGTTCATCAGAAAACGGAACGAAACGAAGATTAAATGTGTTTAAAATAATTAAGAAAAAGAGGATTCACATAATAAGTAATCGCAATAATAACATAATATAATATAATAAGGAAGGAAAAAGAAATTAAAAAAATAATCAATTCAGAGTTTTAAGGTAAATTATAACTTATCTTTTTTCATTCCTCTCTCTCTCTCTCTCTCTCTCTCTCTCTCTCTTTCTCTCATTCATTCATTCATTCTCTCTCTGTCTGTCTGTCTGTCTGTCTCTCTCTCTCTCTTTCTCTCTCTTACTTATTTTTTATTCTCTTTCGTTTTAGCTCGTTTTTTCTCGCACTGTCTCTCTTTCATTCATTCTTATTCTTTCTTGAATCGTTCTCTTGTCCACCTTTATATTTTCCGTTGATCCATCGTTTTCTCACTATAATTTTTCACAATATTTTATTAATTTAATTACGCTCCATAAATATAATTGAAGAAAAACATTAAAAGTATTATGTTAAATGATGTTAAACATGGTATGAGAAAAGCAGAATTGTCATTAAATTTTTTCTTATTTAAAATGAAATTAATTGCAATGTTACGATCTAAATGTTTTTTAAAGTCCATACTAAATATATCGACTATATTAGTTTCTTACTTCTTTTCATTCTTTCAATTAAAATTATATATAAATATGTTAAAAGTCGTAATTATATGTATTAAAATAAAGTATATATGGTATAATATGCTTAAATTTTAAAAACCCATCAATCGGTTAAAAAATTATTATAATTTAGGAAATTTTTCATGTAATATGTGTTAAGATATTAAATTTTTTATTTAATAATGATTATTATTATTCTGAAAACTGTATCGAATAATTTCTACTTAAAAGTCATCTACTCCTCCTTGTAACTACAATTTTCTTTTATTACAATTTAATTAATTTATTATATTTTAAATAGAATTATCAAAATGTCAAATTAAAAAAAATCAACAAGAAACGAACTTGAAGAAGACATATTTTTTTTATAATAACACCTCTTTCAAAAAATCTGTTTTTGAGATCGGAAGAGCACACGTCT
>NW_012026787.1:223912-225859 GCF_000956235.1 Wasmannia auropunctata | reverse complement strand
CGTGTGCTCTTCCGATCTCTTCATTTGATACTTCGTTAATTTTTTTTTAAATTTGAAACTTTTAATTTATAATTAATTTTTTATAATTAAAAGACCAATAAATATTTTTTGTCGAGAAAATATCAAAATTTATTTTCTTGAACGTTTAAACATGTTTGTAGATTATGACAAAATCGTAATTTTATATTAGTTTATTGCGTAAAAAATGTAAAATTAAAAAAACTTTTTTTTTATTCGAAAAAAAATAGAAGGAAAAGTTTTCCCACAATTAAACTGGTTTTAAAAATTATTATATTATAATAAAACAATTATATATTATATTATACAACGTTTAAACACGTTATGACACAAGCAAGTGTTTGAAGTGCTTCGCGCCAGTCTCGGTCGTGCCGACCCTAACCGTGCGAATTCCACGTGCGCCTATTTGTGAACTTCGATAGCTTACCGTTCAAATTCTATTCATCGGATCGCGTTTTGGTAAAGAACTTTTTGTCTTAGAATTTCACCGAGAATACGCTGGTACTTGGCGATACGCCAGTTCTGAGACAACCTGTATATATGTATAATAAATTATAGATTTTCAACACTAAGCAGTGAATATAGTCTAAAAGTACAAAAAAAGAGCACAAAACATTTTTTTAAAAGTAAATTAAAAACATTATAAAATAAAGTCTAGAAGTATAAAAGTATAACGTTAAAAGTAACGGCAGTAAAGTTACAAATAGAAAACGTAGCAATCATTATTGAAAAAATAATGAAAATAGTAACGGCAATATAAATACGCGTTACTTTCCAGTTCTAGTACTAACTCATCATACTTTTCATTCTATTTGTTAAAAATTATAATATGGTATACACTGCAATTATTAAACGATTATGATCTGATTAAATGACACATTAAATATACGGATAGATACATATATTTATTTGACTTGAATCTAACACAATTATAATTAAACGATAATCAAATTCACACAATAATATATAAACGATATATAAACATTTAAATTGTAACTGTGAAAACTATCCGTAAATCAAAGAATAATATGGAGCAAATAACAATATGTTTAAACGCTTATTAACAATCATTATATTATAAAACTTATCTTAATTCAAAGAATTTAATCGCTCGCGAGGTGAGCTCACCGACGGTCGCAGGAGAAAGAGGATGATCGATTTATCGTTGCTATGTACATACAAAAATTCTACGATCACATATTAACAAACTTGAACATAATGATTAATCATATTCAGAATTATTATCAAAACTAAAAAGATTTACTTTTTAACACTATTAGATGGAATCATTCCAAAGATTGGTACATAGCGACTGATGACAAAAAACAGGTCATGAAAAATATGTTGAACAGAGAAAAATATGTTGAAATCATACTCAACGATGAAGACTATGAGTATATGAGCGGCCATGTAGTTGATGGAAGAATTTTGTTTCCCGCGACAGGTTATCTTGCACTCATTTGGCAAATTATCGGCATGATGACAGAGCGAATATTCACAACAGTACCGATAATATTCCAAAATGTAAAATTTATTCGTGCTACTCATTTATCAAAAAATCATACTGTTGAACTAAGGATTGCGATTCAGAAAGGTATTTATGGGATGCGAGAAATTTTAAGGTTGTCTAGTCATAAAAATGCGCATAATCGGATATATATTAAAATATTACAGATGGGAAGTTCGAAATAACGGAAGGCGACAGCGTTGTTGTGACAGGTATAGTGCACGAGACATCAAATTTAGAACGAGAAATGACTCCGAAAGATCAATTACCGGAGAATAGCGATGAAGAAGAACATTTGACCGCACGAGATATCTACAAGGAGTTGAAACTGCGCGGTTATCAGTACAGCGGCTTGTTTCGTGGATTAAAAAGTGCATCTATTTCAGGCAAAAATGGGCATATTATTTGGACAAACAATTGGA
>NW_012026787.1:209728-213849 GCF_000956235.1 Wasmannia auropunctata | reverse complement strand
ACTACTATTATTTATCATTTAGCACTATTATTTATTTATAAATAAAAATTTACATATGGCAGAGTATTGAAATTAATATAAATTACCATATCTAATCAAAATGTCAAAAAAAAGATCGATTAGGAGTTAAGAATTATGTATTGTATTTTGTAATTGTCCCATAGGATGGGACAAACAGTAACAAATGTAGGTTTTAGTTTTTATGAAAATCTAGCCCGTATACATGACTTATGGAAACTCTAAATAAGTTTTTTGTATATTTGAAAGTCGAAAGTACTCTTTTAGTGAAAAATCATATCTTATAAATTTGAAATTAGCTTGTAGGAGAGAGAGGAAAAAATCCGTCACTATTTGTCCTCTCTTCCCTTACATGTAGATAGCTTCTTGTAATAAAAATTAATAGTGCTTAAAATTAATGCGGACCTTCGGATATTGACGTACGGCAATTAACGATTCTCGAGAAATATCTTTACACTTGCAATGCTGTATATTTTTTAGTGCAAGACATACTTTTTCGAGAAAAACGATAAATTGTTTTAAAATATTTTTATATAATATAGATTTTTATATAATATAGATCAAATGTCTTTATAATATATCGATGAGAACAACAGAACTCCAATGAGCGATGTGTGATACAGGACAATTTCCAATAAAGTATACTTTTATGATGACTTACTTTCTGATCATTATTGTAATTATTATATCTTGGAATATTCCTACAATATCGATAATTAATTTGGATTGGTGAGAGTTTTTTATAGTATGCCAATCTTATTGTTACAAGCGGTAACAATTTACCTCAAAATATATATGTATACATATCCGCGCTGTATTTTTTTTTTACACTTTATGAAACTTGTTAATATTTCCTACGTCATTCGACAATAAATTCAGCGATAAATGCAGCGTTCGGGGAAAATTATTACAGCTATATATTGTGTCATTCTATCCGGGCTATTAATCAATGACAATTTTATACAGTTTATCATGCATTTTTATTATCAAACCAAAATCGATATACATTTACATCAATTTCGTCATGAAGAAAGTTTATTTCTTCTTAACATATAACCCTCCGAAGAAATCGACTTTTTGACACAATGTGTTTGGAACATTATTAATTAAAAAAAAACCAAACAATTATCCAAACATGTAATTATTTCATAAATACTACATATATTTTATTTTATATATTTTTTATGTAAAATATTATTAATTTTAAAAGAAACATGGCAATTATCTAAAGATTTTATTTTATAAATATAATATAATTAATACGTTATTATAAGTATACCACATAATTAGTAATTCGAAATGAAATAAAATTCTTTTGTACAGTTTGATTTCTTTTTTTTTTAAGAAGTACCTAAAAAGTAACTAAATTTTTCGTGTACTTCTTTACTGTATCTGTATCTATTCCTAGATAATTTTTTAAAAATATATGTATACCTGTAATTAAATACTTTTTCCACACAAAACCTGTATCTAGATATATATCAATAGGTGCCTGTTGCAACATCGCTTATCAAATATATTTCGACGTAATTATATCTTCTTAACACCAAGAGAGCGAAGAAAACATATTTTTTTCCGACATTGTGAATGGATAAAATTTCAGCAACATTCTGCTTTTACAAATCGTGATTCACAATTTCTCTTATTATTTATTTTATTATTTACGAAGACCTCACGGTGTTGCAGTAACTTTATTTTCTCATTTTTCTGTTTAATCAGTGAATTTATGAATTTAGATCAATTTATACCAATTATATACCGTGACGTGAGAAATAAGAACGTATCGTTTCACTTTTCGTCCGTGAGAATAATTTCTGGCTTGGCGCCTGGAGTTGTGAGGTCCAGTTTCCAACAAAAGTTCTCGGCAGCGTTAGTTTTTAAATTGTAAGTGATCTCGTTGTGATAAAGATATTTCCCATCGTTTTGCTCATCGATAACGCGCACGTACGATTCTCCGTTTGGTGTATGACCGGACGTGGCCGTTCTTGACAGACTATTTATAGTGTTGATACTTATGATGTTGCCGTTAGTTGTTATTATACGTCCTTGTGCATCTGCAAATAAATTTCCGTTGTTAATTTTTCTTTTTCATTACAATTAGTTGTATTATAATCAGTCAATCTGTAATCATTGAAAGAAATTTGATAATTTATATGAAGAGAGAGCTAGATTATTTCAAGCAAAGAGTGACGCTAAAAATCGTCCGATTTTTGAGCTCTTGATTGTGAGACTAAACTGTGTGCCAAATGGTACTTTATAATGAGACATTGATCACAGAGAAGTTTCAAGTTGAGGTGACGATTGTTATCAGAGCTAGAGGGGGAAGGAAGATGGAGTCAAAATTTATTACACTGCTCGACATGCTAAAAGTTTCGTGCAAAAAGAATGGTTTCTCATAGATTTGGGACGCTGAAAACGATGCTGTCTTCAGAATTTGTTTATCATGTGACATTTTTGAAAAAAAAATAGAGTTAAATCCCTTAAAAAACGATTTTCCGCAATTTTTGAAAAATTGCAGCGGACAAACCTGATGTGCTAGAAACTTTGAAAAAATCTTAAAATGAAAGCTTAAAAGTTGTACTCGAGTCCAAGTATTTCCATTATTATGAAACTATTTACTTGCATCAGGTTCGTCAGCTTTTTCAAAAATAGCAAAAAAAGCGTTTTTAAGGGAATTTTTCTAAAAATATGACGTGATAGACAAATTCTGAGGGTAGCATCGTTTTCAGCATCGTTTTCAGCATCGTTTTCATGTAGTAAATCTACAGAAAAACACTCTCCTTTTGCAGGAAACTTTTAACATGTCGAACATTGTAATAAACTTTGATTCCACCTCACTCCCCCTTCCAACTCTAATAACAATTGTCATCTCAACTTGAAACTTCTCTATGATTAATCAATTAATGTCTCATTATAGGGTACCATTTGGCATACAGTTCAATCCCAAAATCAGCAATAGTATAATATTACAATAGAATTTTGTTTGAGCCAGCAAGTGCAGCTCTACGACGATTTGCATAATTTCTGACTAATTGCTTTAGAAATTACAATATCATCAATTATCGTCGGTGCTTGATTCCAAGCGGATATTATGGCGATTAAATTTTCTTATCGATACTAATCGCCCGCGATAACGCTACTCAATCAATTTGATACGCATATAGGTATAGCTATACGCGTGCTAATTGCATAGATAATCGTTCCGCGCAGAATTAAACGTCAGTTGCGAATTAATGGGCAGGATTGAATGGAAAATATATGGATACCGGCCGCCTTGAGACTCGGCAGAGAATGCCGAGAGTGTTTGCTTCGTATCACAGCCGATAGTGAAAGGAACATCGACTGCGCGGCGAACAAGATGCGATTTTGGAATCTCCGTTTCTCTATCTTTTGCTACGATAAAGAATATCGCTAAGCGCGAACTGTTATGCAAATGTATCGACCTTTGCGCGTGCGAAACAGAAACGAAACCGAATGTTTTTAAATATTACATTAAGATATCGATGCTTCGGGATTTTCCAGGAAACGATAGAAAAATAACTGCAATCAAATCGCAAATATTGACTCAGATGCTCGAAAAAATATTAGATGAAATAATATTAAATTAAGCATAAAGCGTCAAATTAAATATTAAATAATATTAAATTAAGCATAAAGTGTATTAATGACTATAAAAAAGTAGATGCAAATTGAAGAAGTCATATGTTTAAGTTCGTGATACGTTTCAATGTGCATACGGATATATCGTCATAATTTCTCTTATATTTATTAATTACATAAATAGTGTAAAAATTTGATTATTTTTTAAGTTCTCTTAGCTCTTTTTTATTACAAAATTGAATTACGCATCACGTACGCTATTAAATGTGTGACTGTTCAATTTTTACTACATATTAATGTTCTGGACGTGGTTCCTAAATTAAATGAACGCCAGTTCAACGTTGCAAAATATTCTGTAATCGATTACCTCTTGGTAGATTCTCAATTGTTTCTTGGACTTGCGCGAGCGCCGGTCGCAATGAATTCTCTATTTGCGAATGCAAATTTCGAGTTAAGTCGTTCACTTGTTCTTGAATATTGCGGGTCATAGTATTGATATTTTC
>NW_012026787.1:209188-209678 GCF_000956235.1 Wasmannia auropunctata | reverse complement strand
GACAAGTTAAAATAAGTTAATCCATGCGTTGGCGTTTGTTTGAGTTATAATTTAAAGATACATCGTTATTTCATAGTTAGGAATCAAAAGAAAATGTTCCGAAAGTAAGTCCAATTCAATAAGTCACGTGATCGCCTGTAACAAAAAAATACGACATTAATTAATGATTGTAAACCATGAATTTTCTTTTAATTATATGTAAAAATCAGCGTACATAGTTGTTTTGGAGTTTGATTAGCAAAGGTGTATCATCCGTCCACCGGATGAATTGACCGGTCACGTGATTATCTGTAACAAAGAAACAGAGCGTTATTTTGACAATATAATCCATAAAATATCATTATTTTAGTTAATTTAAGAAATAGAACAAGCGGCGAAAGGTTCCGAGCCAAAGTTGTCATCGCACCTATAATCAAAAAGTTAAAGAGTCAAGTTATTGCGAAAAATGAGTTTGGTTTTAAAGATTTATCCACGCGAATAAGTAAAAATA
>NW_012026787.1:206353-207781 GCF_000956235.1 Wasmannia auropunctata | reverse complement strand
GAATCCTGTCTGTTCCTATCCGCATCCTGTATGCCGCGAATTGCGATTCAACAACATCCAAACGATCGAATGATTTTGAATTTTTTTAAATTGCAACTTTGGAGCTTTATAACTCGAAAAGTATTCAATGAAGAAACATTTGATTATAGTGTTTTGGAAAGCTCTCGAGGCCAGCTACAAGAATATATAATAAAAAATAGGGGACGCCTTTTAAAAAAATTGAGGTGACTTTCATGTGACTTTCAAATAATTTTTCAAGGTCAAACCAATGGTACCATTTTATGGAAACCAAACAACTTTTGTCTGAAAAATTTTTTTCTCCCGGGCTTGATTTTCGAGATATTCGACTGGATGGATTAAAATGGTCCACCCTGTATATGTATGTAAATTTGTGAATAGAAAATGAAATTTAACCACGTTGCCGATCCCAAATAAAAATAAGAAAAACATCTCGTTATTTGTCCTTTTTTTAAATAAGACAATTTTTAATATACTTCCAATTATCTATATATCATATTCCATATAAATCGAATCTAGAAGTGCAAAATAATTTGTAAGAAGAATTAGTTAGTCTGCAATAATTGATGTATTACTGTAGTTTGAAATTTGTATGTTTTTTATAAGATTAATTACTAAATTTTTTGTAACAAAGTTGTAGTAAAAATTATAATCTGTTTAATGTTTTGCGATGCAATAATTACTCGCATTTGGTTCAATTATGAAATAAGTTTTAAATTATTAAAGTATAACGGTCAGCAATTTCAACGATGCAAATAAGACTTTTATTTCAACATACCAATTTTTCTTTCAATCTGGCATTATCATAATGATAATTTTTAGTCTCTACGAAGAAAAATATAAGAAAATGTAGAAATAAAATGATTCTAGAGCATGATTGATTACCGTTAATAATTATGTATTCTTTCGCATTTAAATTATACAAAAAATAATTATATGCTTAAAAATAAACATTGTTAATGTTTCCACTTTTGGCTAATATGTATGTTATTTTATTTCATACATAAACGTTATTTTTAAGTATTTTTATTTAAAAAATAAACTTGCAAATAAAAATAAGCATTTTTAATGGTTTTAATATTGATTATTAAAAAAAATACTTTTTTAAATTGAATTTTTTTTCAATATGTAACGTATATATTGTTGCTCAATGGAAACCGCGAGAAGGTGGTGGTTTCTTCCGTCAGGTAGGAAATGTAAAAAATTAATAATGTAAAAATATAAGTTTAATTTAATTAAAACACTAATTATATGAGGTCTATAAATAAATTTAAATATTAAAATAATTACAATATTAAAACATTAATTTTGAAATCTTGTAAAAATAATTTATTACATTTCCTACAATGTTTGTTATTTTTAAGCATTATAAAAAGATTAATGTCTGACAATATACTTTGCACGTTTTTT
>NW_012026787.1:203113-203662 GCF_000956235.1 Wasmannia auropunctata | reverse complement strand
AGTGACTGGAGTTCAGACGTGTGCTCTTCCGATCTGTATCAATATAAACAGTAAAGAAAATGAGTGCGCGTGTGTTACAGAAAGAGATTTGAGTTAATTCTGTGGTTCGTGACTTCCACAATACTTAACTCCGAAATTTCTTTCCGTATCAATATGTGTGTGAAAATGCAGTACGTACGTGAATATTATGTGCAGTTTTAGGTTGCAATGAAACGAAAGGAACTATATATGTGAAAAAACAATAAAATAACGATTTATTTTAATGTCCACCGCTAGATGGGTGTTCCCACGATTTTTGCATCATTCGTCAAGCGAGACGGAGGCAGCTGATTATGACAGGTTAGAAATAATTATTATTAATTTTATTATTTGATACGAAAATCAAATATCAGTATATCTTAAAGTATCTTTTCATGCTGACGCTCGACATTCTTAGCGTCAAAACAGATCACGTGATCATAATTGACGCTAGTATTCGGCTGCGTTCCGTTTGGCGCTTACAATTGATGGTTACAGCGCTCACAAAATCATTTATCGGAAGAGCACACG
>NW_012026787.1:201953-203063 GCF_000956235.1 Wasmannia auropunctata | reverse complement strand
CTAATTCGGTTTTCTTGACGCTTATTTCTCTGTTTCAATGTTTGTATTTGTTGTTGATATTTCTTTTGATTAAATAAAGTTTTGCGCAACAACTTTTATCTTGGTGTATCCTCTAATCGTTGATTAGTATAAATATGAAGTGTAGAACAATGTTTTTTTCTTTTTATCATTTCATTATTATTGCTATATCTTCTCTGCAACGTGTGGATGTTTCTATTTCTCTTATTTCTGACTCAAACTGTAATTTTATAACACTGTTATGTACTACATACAATTAGTTGAATGCAATTATTAGACAATACAATTACGTTCAAGAGAAATTCTTACGGTCAAATAATTATTGTGCATTGATTCTTTTAATGAAACTGCAGATGTATTTGGTACAGACGAAATATTAATTTTTTCGATTGCATTCTCAACTTCTGAGATATTTGATGGCTACAAATATAAAATTTATTTTATGTATATGTATATATTCATATATTATTATACTGTCATAACCCAGACAGCACAGATCTCCTCAGTACGTCCATAGAACATTCTAAGGATGTACAAATGTTCTTAGAATATCTTATGGACATTCTATGAATATCGTGTGCTGTCTGGGAAAGCACATTGAAATTCGAATGAAATATACATTATACTTACGATTGGAATGGCATTTTCTTTTAATCTTGTTCGCACCAGAGAGCTACGATTAAAATCTTTTTCCGAAAAATGTAATGAGCATAAATGTGGAGACTTGGGTAAAGTTTCCACACAAAGGCCCATAACTTTTATCCAAGCTAATTTTTTTACTTCATCTTTTGGAAATCTAGTGCGACAAATCAATTTAATTTGACATAAAATAAATTTAATTTAATATTAAAACAAGGTACATTTAAAAAATGCTACTGTAAATATATGATATGCTATGTGTTGCGTCGTGGTGGAAGCGAAAGCGGACGGTTGGGTCGACGGATTGAGAGATGATTGAGCGAACAGACTTTTTATTTTGACAATTACAAAAAACTAACAAAAAAAGAGTTACAATATAGTCACTGTCGTGATCGCAAGTTCGCGGCGAACGAACGGCAAGGTAACGGTGCGACGGAGCAACGCGAGCGACCG
>NW_012026787.1:196114-201903 GCF_000956235.1 Wasmannia auropunctata | reverse complement strand
TCATCAATGTTTTCGTCTGTTGTTGACGTGCTCGGGCGTCGGGCACGTTCTTCGTCGTTCACATCTTCTCGGCCCTCTGAGAATATTTTGTACCACCGATAAACGTTGCTTCGGTCCAAGGTAGCTTCACCATATGCCACAGTCAACATTCGGAATGCATCCGCGCACTTAATTTTGTTTTTCACACAAAATTTGATACATATTCTTTGATCCAATAGGCAAAGAAGACGAGCCAAAACACGTGCAAGCAAAGCAGCTGTCAAAAATTAACTGAATATTCAAAATAGCCGAACTTGTCGGCATAAGTGAGAGACATGAATACCAACATAACGCCACAAAAAAATCGAAAATCGAATATACGTAACCCGCGGAAATTCAAAATTCGCGATACTTTTTGAACAGATCTCGTATATTAATATTATATTTATTTATTTTGTAAATTTTATTTGCAGATCAGAGAGGACGAAGGGGTGGTGGGCACTCTTGCGCCCGTTGGTTTTACCAACGAGGAAAGCGCGGGGGCACACCGGAGCGTCCGGTGCGAGAAGGCGGTCGTGGCGATCATGGGCAAAATATTAATAATAATTATTATTATTATAATTAAAAAATAAATATTAACAAATTAAAATTAAATATAAAATAATTATTTTTTACTGTCCTTTTGAAAAAAATCATCTCGCGATTTCCATTGTTAATTTAAAAGCATGTACGTTTTATAATTATTTATTTACAATTAAAATGCGAAAGGATGATTATTGTTTCCGTTAAATTTTTAAGTATTGTAATATTGAAAATGACCTGATGTAGGTCGAAACGTCTATATTTGTAATTATGTATTTTTAATTAATCTTGAGGCATTAAATCCAGCTCTGGCTTGTAGCCCTCATTTTATTCTTATTTTGTTATTTTATTGAGCCTATAATTATTAGATTTTCTAAAGAATACTTAATATAATTATTAATCGAGTCGCGCGGCAATCACATCGCGGCGCGGCGACTCGAAATTGCTGAAAGCCTGAAAAGCATACATATAGCACTATAGCGTGCGATAGAAGAGGATAACAGATCTGTCCTCTTCTACCGCTCGAGGCTGGCCGAGTGACGCCGTCACTGTTGGGAATAGATTGATCGTAAAAGAAGTGGCGGTCCTGAAAAGAGGTACAGTTCTTTCGCATTACATTTTTGCGAGTCCCATGCCATGGAATTCTTTAACAAAATTTGACAAGTCTGGCGCTTCTTGGTTGATTGCTTATCACCATGGATTAAGATGGGAAGGCGGGATGATTTCGTACAGCATGGCGAAACGCCTGATTGCAACAGCTGTGTTTGATGAAGAGGATGATACCGACGAGGCTATCGTGTACATTAAAGGAGATCAAAAACGAAAATGGCTCGGTGATATGCTCGATGCGAGAGACGGCGTAGTCATTGAAACTCTGGATGCCGATTATGAAGATGTAGTTTCTTTGAATAATCTAAGTGTTATTAATACTATGCGCTGTGAAAACCATGTTAAGGATTGCGTATTACAAAATGTATTTAAAATATATAAGTGGTAGTCACACCATCAAATAAAGCAGTAAAATGTATAATCTTAATATTATAATCAATAAAATATGAAATTTTTAAAATTATATTTCAATTTCTTTCTCTTTCCTTGTGGTTAAGATCAGGCATACATGTATATGGTACTACTACAACATCGAGATGTGTGTGAGAATACTGACACGTTCATATTTATCTTTGACGCGGATAAAATTTCTACCTGGCGATGGCCGCGAACGAATAAGATTTCTATACAGTTGGGAACGATAGCGGTTTGATAGAACAGGGGTATCGATTCGATAGGCGGTTCGATTGAACAGACAAGCAGTTCGACAGGCAGTTCGACAGAACAGCGGTATCGAATTGATAGGCGGTTCGATAGCGGTTCCGTAAAAGCGTTTTTTATAGTTACGATTGTTTCAATAGCGATTTTATTTATATTCTTTATAGCTGCTATCATTTCGTGGGAACGCGCGGTGTGTGGTATAATGTATATATCAATATCATTCTCACGGTGCGAGCATTATCAGGTAGGAGAGATAATTATTTCTATGGCTTGCATTTTTACTCGCGGGTTCGTGGACCCTTAGGTATATTGAATCAGTCGACGTTGAGTCGTTGTGACTGTCGAGTCAAACTCAAGTCCTAGAAAAATTTACATTATGAAATGTATAAATTGTAAAAAGTACTTTGTGCCAAGTACTTGCGACTGGTGCTGTCGCAGGTACTGACTGCGCGTCGCTAGGCGCCTCGCAGCGTCGAAGTACGACGATCAGTTTATATCGGCTCTGGCAAGTCCCACAATTGGAGGTGTCAGAGGTAGAAAAAGAATTGAAGATACCGAAAAGTCCGCGCGAGGAGGCGCCGCTGCGCGTCATCGTGGACGTGGTCACTGGGAGGAGGATAGTTACTTTTTATAATTAATGTAAGTAAACAATTCCGATTTTCTGTCCTCCTTTCTTTCTCTCTTTTGCGCGTATTTAACTACTCGTCCTTTTTCTATTACAGACGGTATTAAACAAGGATGAGCCCATCATGTATTAGAGTTCGGGCAATTATTGTATAACAACTTAATTTTTTGGGTAGAAATATATTACTTCTATTTTATTCTATTGATTATTATTTTTCCTATACTTTTTCTTTTCATTACGCTTTCACGCGGTGGCGGCTAGCGCGGGTTGGGTCGGCGATACCGTGGGGTGAGACGGCGGGCCCGCGAGCGTGGCGGCGGCGCGGTTTCTTCTTCCCCGCACCTACAACGCGGTTCCCCACTCCCCGCGGACCCCGCACCAATAACGCGGTTCCCCACTCCCCGCGGACCCCGCACCCACGACGCTTTTCCCCCGTCCCCGCGGACCCACGACGCGTTTCCTCGTTCCCGCGAACTCCCCGCGGACCTCCCTGCCCCTCACCACCCCTCGGAGCTCCCTAGTTAGAACCGGTTCTTATTAGCTACTACTCATTATTTTACATCGTGGAAAATCATCTTTGTAGAATAAGCAAAATTTAAATCAAGATTGCATTCATGTACTAAAACTTATGTTACTGAAGATAATTAAAAAAAATTATTACTTTCTAAGATCTTACTTTCTCGTTTTCATCCATTATAAATGGTTAATCGCATATATAAACAAAGCAAAAGATGTTGCTAGATGTTACGAAATTAAGATTTCCGATTTTAAATGTTAATCATTAACATTAATATAACATTTAATACGCATGAGACTGCAGGTAAAACTTTCCTCCTACACCTACGAATCGTTAATAGAAACTTAGCTGACATCAATATAAACCTAAAAATAGAAATTGTAGTACATTATACTAGAAAAAGATACTGATATTGTATTAGACTTATTCTAGAAGTTGGTCCAAGTTCTTGAAATAAAAACTGTGTAGCTAATTAACTTGCAGTTTTTACGGAAAACCAGCGTTTTTTTGGCTATACAGTTTTCGATCCGAGAACTTAATTAACGATTTCTAAGGCAACATCAATCACGATACCAAGCCCTTAATTGTATCTTGGAATAAGGTGAAAATTACAAAAGTGAGCAAATTCATTAGAATATTTTTAATTTAATTGTCCAATATCTAGTGAATTTGCTCATTCTTGTAATTTTCATCTCGTTTAAAGACACATAATCGATCCTCTGATCACGGCACAACACATTTTATACATACGACGAACAATATTTCAACGCGAACGACACAGGGGGTGCTCAAGCTGCTGAGCATTAATTAGCGTAATCCGACACACGAAATTACTTGTTAACACGTGCGCGAACGCAATTACTTCTCGCGACTCGTAATGCGCGTGAGGGCTTATACAGTAAACCCGGCGGGCCTACACTGAGATTCGAAAAACAGTAATAGTCTCTGAATTTTCGCTCATTCTTAACTTTTAGTCTAAATTTGTAAATGCTTGCTGAAAAAATAGTAATGTTTGCTAAAAAATACAGTAATATTTAAAAATTTCGACTGTAAGCGATATTGTCTAAAAGAATAAATTATTGAGAAGTTTCATTATTCAGTTATGTACGATTCTGTAACCATTACTGTTGGCTCTCAGTAAGTATTCTGTCGCGCAAACTCCGAGCACGAAATTAAGAATAATCACTGAAGGAAGCAGTACTGGTGACGACAACTGACAGTAACGATTCGTAGGTGTAGGAGGAAAGTTTTACCTGCAGTCTCATGCGTATTAAATGTTATATTAATGTTAATGATTAACATTTAAAATCGGAAATCTTAATTCAGTAACATCTAGCAACATCTTTTGCTTTGTTTATATATGCGATTAACCATTTATAATGGATGAAAACGAGAAAGTAAGATCTTAGAAAGTAATAATTTTTTTTAATTATCTTCAGTAATATAAATAATTTTACAAAAATAATTTACAGATCGTATCTGGATTTGTCAAACTTGATGCCTTCTTACTACTTATTACAATACACAATATTGTCCACAATATTGTCCTGAAACGGTAAAGTGGAAAAATATCCAATAATATTTTTTGAATTACGTTAAAATCTTTAATTAATTGTTTTTTGGTCGGATTTAATATACATATACTTTATTCTAAATTTGAAGCAAAGTGAAGATTACGTCTGACATTCGTGTTTACAAGTTGATTCCTTGATTTTTTGTTTTCGAGATCAGTTGTCCGTTACACGACTTTTAGATCTTTATAATCACCAATATTTTCTATTTGATTTACCGTTGCGGTTAATAAACACGTTTGAAATTTGTCGCTCGAATTTTACACAAAAAATTAAATAGAATATCAAAATATCTATTACATAAATCGATCTGAAATAACACACATTATTATAAAAATCATAGACTTATGAATATCTGGACGGAGCGTAAAGTCATTATATGGGCGAGGGGACCGATACCAGCGGGAGGGGAGGTTAGCCATATTGTCTGGCGACATTTGGCGCTCTGTTTGAAATGTAATATGTGTCTCATGACATATTATTTCTACTTTCATTGCATGAGAATAAGATTTTATGTAAAAGTAAACAATAAACAATAAAATTAACTTTATTTTAACAATATAAATCACATGATTATAATATTACTTTATAGTTAAAAATATTTTTAGTATTTTTCAAAAAATTTAAAATATGAGAATTACGGTTTTTTATATAAAAACATTGCATGAGTTGATTATAGATGTAAATATATGAAAATATTTACACACACACGCGCGCACATATATACCCACAAAAATTTTTTTCTGAATAAACTCATTTGTCATTGAATAAAAGATTTGTATTAAATGTAAATCGACCGAGAAATGATCAATTAAATTAGAAGGTCGTATTCGCAATATGGATGGATCTTGGGGTCTAATAATATTTTTGCGTAAATGTTACAATTTCCAGCTTACGCAAATTATGCGCTGACATTTCGTCGATCTGAAATAGTTCTAAACTGAAACTGGAGAACATAATAAATGATTTGTGTATAATTGGGTGAATAAGAGGAAGGAAAGTTAGATTACGTTTTTTTTATTATTAAAAATAAACATTTTATTATTCAAAATATAACTTATTGTCCTTGGAATAATGTCATTTTGTTACGATAATGTCTTTTACTATGTACATCTTCCACAGCTTCTTTGCAAATATAATACAACCTAACTTTTATATATTTACAAGCAATTGCTTTTGTTAAGTGTACAATATGATTTTCCAAAGGATTTTGGTCGTGCGAATGTTCTTTTAAATTTAAAAACAA
>NW_012026787.1:195245-196094 GCF_000956235.1 Wasmannia auropunctata | reverse complement strand
TGCTTGAGCAACTGATTTACTAAATAACTGAGTAGCAAAACGAACTTTCATTTTTTGTCTGTGAAAGTAAATATGTGCTGATCGTAACTTATTACCTAAGTGCAAGCGTTCTTTTTGTAGATCATATAGATCTGTAATGTATCGCCACCTGATAAATTGATTCGATCTATTGATAATGATTTTCTCATCACTAAACAGATTACGAACAAGCTTTATCATATGGCATGGATCAGGAAAAATAAATATTTTTTCCTTCGTAATAGGATGAGGAAACCAAGTCTATAAAGAATTTGGTGTCATACTACATTGTAATTGTTTTGCTGTAGATAAATTTGTGCTAGCACCATCAAAAGTCAATCCAACAACTCTCACACCAGTGTCATGCAGTAAGGAAATGCATTGATTAATCAGACTACATTTCTGATCCGCCGTTATTTCTTTAATGAAAAAATAGCCGACGGGTACTTTCCATGCAGCGTTCATGCATACAAACATAAAAACCAACGCTTCTTTGGCAATGATAGTAGTATCGTTTATAATTTCATCCCCAAAATCTACATAACCGCTATATTTTTCACCATCATATTCTATATGCTGTCTAATTGACATTTCATCAAAAATTAAAGTGCCAATTAATGGATAATTAGTTGCTTTTACCCGTTGAGAAATACTGTTTAATGCTTCTTCCATAAAACCAGGATTTCCATTAATCGATTTGTACCATTTACTTATTGTTTTTGGGTGTGGAAGACATAAATGAAAATGTTTACGTACATAGTTATACGCTTTAGGTGAGTAAAAATGAAGCGTTAAAGCAAATTTTCGAAGTTCAGGAGGATATTCTTTAGA
>NW_012026787.1:191084-193018 GCF_000956235.1 Wasmannia auropunctata | reverse complement strand
TTTATTCTCAAAGCATGTTGTTTGTCGAGTAATTTTCTAATCGCAAAAATGCCAAAAAACAAGCGCGGAATGCACACCGTCATTGACACGTGATCGTGGTGTGCCGGTCATCAGCTGGTGTCACGAAACGTCGGTTGCCGACCAGATGTGCTCCCGGAAGCCCTTGCTCCGTCCCGGCTGTTTGCGCATTCCTCTTGATCGCGGCTTTTGTAACATGCCTGATTTGGCGGTTTCGCACACTATGTAAAAAATAAGATGTAAATATATAAACTAAGATTATATAAACATTATGTATTAAAATTATATTTAATTAACATTTCAAGCAAATATATTCAAGCATGCAATAACAACTTTTATATTAAGTTTTACTTATTGTGTGTTAGTAGGATTTATATATATATATGTATATATAGTATTTACTGATGAAATGTGATTTGAACGTTTTGTTCCACATTTACTTGGTCCTTAGCTTTTCTGTAACTTTTATTACAGCAGCCGATTGCAACACAAAGCGGCATTTTTTTATATTGTAATTCAATACGATATAATACGTAACTTATTCATGTATCATAACCCTACCGCGTCACAAGTTGTTTTATCATTCTACCACTAGAGAGCAGTACTAATGTCGCCAGACAATATGGTGATCCCCCTCCTCCCTAAAATCTTCACTCCCCGCGTCTGAGGCTCCGTCCAGATATTCATAAGTCTATGATAAAAATACACGTAAATATGACTTATTATTATAATATTTTAATGGAAAAAAAATGGTGAAAGAAGGAATTGTACCAGCAATATGTAGCACTACAGTCGGGCGCCTTACTCACTACGCCACACTACTTACTGTAGACCGAGTCTTACCGACAAATATATTACTAACGCATAAATTTTAAATGCATTTTTCTCACGAATGCTTGAAAAATAAATTGTATCCATTTAGTACGAATTAGTGGAAAGGGTAAACTATTATATATATATATATATAAAATTTAACCAAATCGGAGGGGGCCATGTCTGATCCCCCTTGTTCGAAAGAAAAACGCCAAAATGTTCCAAGAAATTTAAATGCCTGTTATAAGATCCTCGCAAATTCAGACAGGACCTACCCTCTGTAGGCTTATTAGCTATACTAATTACCCAAAAAGAATCTTCAATGATTGATCAATAGATAGTGCTGCGAGCGCGAGGAGCGATTCGAATTTCGGAGCAAGGCGCAGAGTTCGTTAGAGTCCGAAGAGTACGTTGATTTCTAGCATAGGGCGAGCGTGCTTGAATCTCAACATTATAAAGTCGTTTAGTGCAAGTGGCGAGCGTGCTGTAAACTTAAAAAGTATCGTGAAAAGCGGTAAGTCTACCGCAAATAGTGAAATCAACTGCGGTAAAGCTGCGATTGCGCCTCTGTGACTGTACGTCAACAGCAATGAATCGCTGGGTCATAGTAGAGTGGTGAATTTACCGACGTTGAGTCGATAATGACGAACGCGCGCGTACAGAAAGTGCGGTAATTCGGAAGGAACATTAGCACATTAATTGTATTTTAGACGATGAATACACAACCGATTTTTTCTTACTTTTCTTTCTTCTTGGATTAAGTATTTGTATTGTTAATTATGTTTAAAAGTATGAATATTAAATATAATGAGAAAAATATATGGTAGAATTAAACTGAAAGTAAAATTGAAATTTAACGCAACTTTAACACTTTCCAATTTCAAATATAAAATTGAATTAAATGTTATTATAAATTGTTTTATTACGCGCAAACAATAATATATTTATATAATTGTATACACAAATTATTAACGCCGAAATGCATGAATATATCGTATTTCCGTTATGTTATGCTTACACCGCTCTATATTTATCTCTATAAATTTATTTTTATTATGGTTCATAATATATTGTTTTATATATTGCACAAGATCGGAAGAGCA
>NW_012026787.1:186323-190088 GCF_000956235.1 Wasmannia auropunctata | reverse complement strand
TTCAGACGTGTGCTCTTCCGATCTAGTCGCGTTAAATTTCAATTTTACTTTCAGTTTAATTCTACCATATATTTTTCTCATTACATTTAATATTCATTCTTTTAAACATAATTAACAATACAAATACTTAATCCAAGAAGAAAGAAAAGTAAGAAAAAATCGGTTGTGTATTCATCGTCTGAAATACAATTAATGTGCTAATGTTTCTTCCGAATTACCGCACTTTCTGTACGCGCGCGTTTGTCATTATCGACTCAACGTCGGTAAATTCACCACTCTACTATGACCCAGCGATTCATTGCTGTTGACACAATAACTCTGTACTGATAATTCAGATTTAGAGAGTATAATGTGTATATTTATATCGCAATTATAATTGTGAGTATGTGTGTATTTCAGAAATCTTCATAAATTTAAAATATGACACAAATTTTTAAAAATATTATGAGATATTATTTTCACCAGGATACTTAATTATTCTAATAATGAAATACATAATTAAATATATTTTAATTGTCAGGGAAATTACAATTATTAAATGAAAGTGGAACAAATACAACGTCGTGCTATCAAACTTCTATTAATACAGCAGCTTGTTCTACAACGTCGTACGCAGATCAAGCTAAAGTAGCAACTTTGGAAAGTACAACTTCTGTTAACGTAATAGCTTCTTCTACAGTAATATTTTTTGTTTTAATATTTTTTCGTATTTTATTATTTTTATTTTTATACTATTGTTTATTACAGAAACTTAAACATTATTTTGAATCAACTGGAAAAAGAAAAGAAATTATCTTAAGCTATATTTACAATAATAAAGAATTAAACAGTGATTTGAGGCAGCAAATTAGTCATTTAGTCATACAGAGGGAATTAGATAAAGCATTTAATAATGTTCCTGTTGGAGAATAACTAAAATCATTTAAGTGAGTTTTTACGTCACTTTTCTTCTATCATTTATAGAATTTTTGTTTATAATTTATTTCAATATATATTATTTATTTTTTCAGTATATCCAGTACAAAATTTTGTATATTAGCTAAAGAGATTTGTGAAATCTTTTATGAATCAGATACTGATGAAACTATATGGTATTCCAAATACACCAAAGAACAGACTGGTTGCAAGTGAGCAAATGGAATTTTATTTAATCATTTTGAATATATGAAAAGTAAATTATATAAAAACAAAGTAATTTATTCTGATAAAGCAGAAAGTTCAAACACTAATTTGATTGGCTCAGATGGTAAAAAATAAATTATTTACTATTATTTGTTAAAAAGATACAGAAATTTAATAATA
Source organism: Wasmannia auropunctata (assembly GCF_000956235.1). Lineage (NCBI taxonomy): Eukaryota > Metazoa > Arthropoda > Insecta > Hymenoptera > Formicidae > Wasmannia > Wasmannia auropunctata. Next base: position 188,786 of record NW_012026787.1, on the reverse strand, counting down.
TTTTTGTTAATTGCAAACGTAGGTTGTATTGAAAATCTTCAAAATCAATCTAAGCCAACACGTGAAGTAGAAATAGAGTGGCTCAAAACTTTTAATAAACGTAGATAAATATTACAGCATAACAATTTTACAATACATGACTACTTGAACTTATTTTCCTTTTTGCGTTTTCAAGATGAAAAAGAATTGGTAAATCTTTCTATAAATATTTTATAAATAATGCATCGAATAATAATTATATATTTACATACATTATATTTTTAAAGCTAAAAAAAGATTTTGAGTTGATGTACCTTGAGAAAAGAAGCTATTTCTACTCAAAATGGAGCAGGCTTCGGAACTTTTTCATTGAAAAATTCAATCAAAACAAAAGTTGAACAAAATGATCTGTATTTGGTTCCTATGCTAAAACTTGTCGATAAAAGTAATACATTAAATCAATATACATATTTCAACTGTCTTTATGTATTCATACTTAATGTAATGTGGTGATGTTATTTTGATTTTTAGATAAGCAAGACGTTATTTTATTCACATTACTGCCATATTTGATAACAACGAATTTTGTAAAGTCTAAAAAGACAAAAATTAAATGAGACAGATGAGAATTCTTTTGTGGAAGGTCCATCAAATAGTAAACGTCGTCGGTTTTCTATAAAAGAAAGACATAACGGATTTATTTTGCAAATTGAGGTACTTATCTTGTAATAGTTTAACACAGAGAACAATAATTTAAATGCCATTTGTAATAAGATTAAAATTAATATTGTATAAAAACTAAAATTTTTCTATAATTTTTGTTAGGATCCAACACATTTTGAAGCTGAAATTATTGAAGAACAACTCGTTTTAAAACAAAATAGACAAAGCTTCCAGTCAACTCCGGTTATTGTAGGAGCTTTAAGTGATAAGCAACTTTATTATGTGTTAATTAATAATATAATATATAAAGTAAATTCTTGTCTCAATGCTATAGATTTAACGTTTCAAAGTTTTTTCGCTTTGAATGCTGAATATCCCGTTAGGGCGTATAACATTTGGATTTTTATTCAGAGATGTCTCTATGGGATTGAATTAAAAACAGATAAAATTAATAATAAATCTATAAAAATACTTATGTCAGAAATAAATAATTATGAAAAAAAATTTTTCAGTAAATTTTAGTGTACATTTTGTTTTGTGTAATATTTACGTTCAAATTGATTAAATTTGTTTTAAGTGTTGGTTTTTTATATAATATTAATTAATGTTATTATCTTAATTTTTTATATGTAGAGTGATATAATTTGAGTTGATATAATTATTATTTTAATCAGTAAAGTATATCATTATGTTTTCTTGTACTTTATGTTAAGAAACATTTACAAGTAATAAATTTCTGATTCAACATGTACGCTCTCAACATCCTTATTGTATAAATTATACATGTAAAGAAACTGATTGTGAAAGAGAATTTGTTTCCTTATACTCTTTCATAAATCATATAGAAATAATGATCATTCTGAAAACATTAAAGATATAGCATTAGAGAGTTATGAAAAAAATTAGAAGCTTTAAGTGAAACAGAACTAATTGAAGAAGAGATTCAGGAAGAATACATTTCAGAGAAAAGTAATGTATTTGATGAAAACGATTTAAAAACACAAATTTATAATGAATGTGCAGTTCTTATATCTAAATATTATAATAATATAGATATATCTTCACAAAAAATAAATGAAATTATTCACATTACGTTTGGTTGGATTTTAAATTTTATAAAAAGATTAGAAAATAATTATTTAGATGTTACAAAATTAAAATATATTTTAACGTTATATGCACAATCTTTTCATGATTTCTCTTCTGAAAATTATCAGTTTCAGTATTTTACACATTATGAATTACTTATACTTTCTAAAAGTTATACCGTTCATGAAAAGCTTGTATTAAAAGGCAAGTTTGGCAACAAAACTCTTGACTTCATAAAAGAAAATACTCAAGTGGTTCTAATTTCAAAAGTTCTGCAAAAATTTTTTGAATTACCTAATATTTTCACAGACACAATGGAGTACATGCAACTTATATCTAATTAGAAAGAAATAATTTCCAACGTTATTCAAACCCAATTTTGGAAAGATGAAATAAAGTTGTAACGGTCGACCTTTCTCGCTCGGATTAGCTCGCCGGGACAAGGCTCGAGAAAGGAAGGAGACACTGGATTATAAAGCAAATTAATATTTATTTAGAAAAGCGTGGTTTAGAACATAATGAAAATAACACCTGTGGGGATTTACGAATCCCCGGAATGACTCTTACTCGCGGTAACTTAAGAACTAAGAACGGAACAACCTAGTGACGGAACAAACTTAATCTAGTATCGGAACAACGAAACTTAACCTAACAGCTTAACCTAGACACCGGCGGACGGACTGGGGAACGGCTGCTGGTACAGGGAACGGGGTCAGGAGGGGTCCCGCGATG
>NW_012026787.1:185808-186273 GCF_000956235.1 Wasmannia auropunctata | reverse complement strand
ATCAACGTGCCCCATGTATCAATCACTCGATCTCTCCTATATATTGTTACGTCCTGAGGACTCTACGATTCTTTTCTTTCGTGGAAAGTTCTGCGATCGGCAAGCTGATCTTAGAGGCGATTATTTTTATTAAATACTGGATTTAAGACTTCTTGTATTCTAAAAAAAGCATGTGCGAGAGCCGCCAATTAGAGAAATCTATTTCGCCGATAACCCCATTATCCTATAATTTAAAAAACAGAAAAGATATTTGCCTAGCTCAAACGTATGAATTTTTGGAAGAGACTCTTCCGGTCCCAAAAGATAAAACTCATTAATAAATTCGGCACGCGTCAAACTAGGCAAGAGTGAATTGCCCAGAGAAGACGTATATATACCTGAGATCCCGGTCCGACTCTTTTGAGTGTCGGGAGCCGCCGCATTCCGGAAAAGGGGTTATCGGAGTGACCCCTTTTTGATCCGGAA
>NW_012026787.1:180356-185758 GCF_000956235.1 Wasmannia auropunctata | reverse complement strand
AAACGTTACAAAGTCTTATTATAATAAGATAGTTCTTCCTATTGCTTTATATTATGATGACTATGAAACAAACAATGTATTAGGAAGTCATCGAGGATTAGGAAAATGCGGAGCTTTTTATTTGAGTATATTATCTTTGCCACCACAATATTCATCCAAATTAGAAAATTTTTTTTTCTCTTTATTCGATTGCAAAATTTAAAAAAATGTTTCTTATAAAATATTATTAAAACCTATAATACAAGAAATAAGAAAACTGAGTGATGAAGGGATTGAAATTAGTCTACCATTTGAAAAAAAGAAGCTTTATTTTCATTTACTTTTTGTTTTGGGTGATAATCTTGGTATTCATACATTATTTGGACTCACAGAATCATTTAATTAATACCTATTTTAGTCGGTTTTGTCTCTGTAACAGTAATGAAATAAAAGGTATTACTATGTTACGTCCGGGTATATCTCCGTTGTCTGAGGGGGGGGGGCCGAACGTATTCGGTCAAGCGGCCTCCTGTCGGGCCGCTGATAAGCCGCAAGAGAAAGCGGCTAAGCGACGAGACAATATTACATCCGGTGGTCCGCGGCAAGGGTCCACCGGGAGGAGAGTGCCCGGAGGTACGTCTTCACGGGAACACCCGTGGGTGGTCTCGACGAAGTCCTTGAAATCCGTCAGGGTACTCCGACAAAGATCGCAATCGGCGGCCCGGCGGTGCGCGAATAATCGTGTCTTACAGGAGGCGCACGTAGCCCTCGACTCAAAGACGGTGTAGTCTACCGAGCACGAGGCGTACGGCAAACTGCGAGGCGTCCTTCCCCTGTTCCGTTCTGCACTTCACGCACAGCCTCGTTGCCCCCGTCTCGTCAATGTACTCGTAGATAGTCAGGCACGCGGCCTGACCTATCCACCTCGACAGGGCAAAGGCAGAATGCAACCTCGTCCGACGCCTCCTTATTGTGCGACACATGAGGCCGGCACCTGAAAGAGGCCGGAGGGTGGTTCGTGAGAGAGAGGGAGAGAGAGAGAGACAGAGAGACTTCCGTGATTTATCGGTTTTTTAATCGTTTTATTAGGTCAGATCGACTATCTCTACAGGACCGGTCGCGGATGGCCTTGGACGACGCGCGTACACCCTCAGAGGGGCAGGCCTTGTCTGCTTTCGCGACGGAGCCTGAGCGGTCGGAGTGACCACAGCGATAGGTCGCGGCGCGGGTTCCTTAGGCGCAGGTTTGACGGGGGGTTCCTTGTTGAGTGGCCGACGGGGATGGGCCACCCGGATCCTCGTGGGAGGCGCGCTCCTTGAGGTCCAAGCTATCCGGCGCTCAGGAGGAAATACCTCGTCCGAACGGATGGTCGGCTTATTGCTCGGCGGTCTCGACGAGTCGGCGGGGACGTTATCAAATACCCATGGATCAAATTGGCGGGGTTTGAAAAGCTCCCTTGCGAGTTTCCACATTAGGGATGCTCGGCCCGCCCTTTTTCCCCGGTGTTCCATTTCTCAGGTCCTATTAGTAAGCCCGTGATTAATGCGGTCGCCTTCATGTCGGATGTCGGTACGTTACAATGGTAGAGGTGTTTGGTGTTCCGAGGTGCGAACTCTCAGAGTGTATCCGCGACTGACGATGGAGTGTGTGATTAATAAGAGAGATTCGAGGGGTGTGGTAGGAGTCACCCGATGTAAGCGAGCGCGCACCTCAAAGAAGGTACTGTAGTGGAAGATGGGAGTCGCTCGATGTAAGCGAGCGCGCACCCCAAAGAAGGTACTGTAATGAAAGATGGGAGTCGCTCGATGTAAGCGAGCGCGCACCCCAAAGAAGGTACTGTAGTGGAAGATGGGAGTCGCTCGATGTAAGCGAGCGCGCACCCTAAAGAAGGTACTGTAAGAAGGCTATCTAGTGCAATTCCGAACACACACACCGGTATCGCGAATACACTTGTTATAGAAAAAGAAAATAGAGAAGAAATATATTTCACCTTTTATTGATCGGTGTACAAAACTTCGTCAATTCGCTACCCCGGAGACCACTGCGTCGAAAACACCCTGCAATACACTCGGCTTAGTGAGACCCGACTTTCGAAAACCTTATTTAGAGAGAGAGTAGAGTTACCCGTTTTAACTCTGCCTCTTTTGCACAGACAACTATATTCTTACATCGACTGATAGGCTGATATTCTTATATAGACTAAACGTCTTGGTTTTCGAAAATCGAATGACGACCGTGCTCCAAAATTATCTGAATATATACCCCCGATTTTGATGGTAGAGAGGGTATTTTCGTCGCTCGTCTCTGAGAATTTACTCCGCACAAACACTTCACGGAATCTTAACAATAGTTATTATTCGAATATTGTATTTAATAGAAATAAGAATAACTGGAATTGAAAGTCTGAATTAATAGAGAATAAAGGAACTTGTTTGTCAGCAGTCACGCGCGTCCTGAATGGCTCAAGCGCGCGCCCCTATAGCAGCCGCGCATTCCGTCAGGTGCGCTGGCACTCGAACAGTCAAGAACGGCGTGCCACTGATCTGATAACGAAGTGAGATACATAAAATATTTTGATTTAATGCACGCCGGACGTAACAACTAATATAAAAAAATGTGAATATCGTACAATTGAAAATTATAATTCTCATTTACTTTTAAACAATTACAAACTTAGTGGGATTAAAGAAGTATGCATTTTACATGAAATACCAGGTTTTTATATAACTAAAAATTTAAGTGTTGATGTACAACATGATATATTAGAAGGTATTTGTAGATACGATATTGGTATTCTTTTATACGTATACATCTATGAAAAAAAATATTTTTCATTAAATCAACATAATTCTTGTATTAAAAATTTTAATTATGGAGCAAATTATAATTTAAATAAGCCAACCGAAATAAAAGAATCACAAATACAAAAACAATGTTTAATTGTAAATTCATCAGAAATGTTAACATTTATAATTCACGCTTCTTTAATTTTTGATGATTTTGTACAAGAGAATGACGAACACTGGAAAGTCTTATTAACATTAAAAAATATTATTAATATAGTTTGTAGTTTAACCATTTCTAACAAAATTCATATCTTTTTAAAACTCTTAATAAATGATTATTTAAAATTATTTGTAAAATTATTCGAAAATCGTTTACGGCCAAAGCATCATTTTTTATTACATTATCCTAGAATAATGAAAAAAATTGGTCCTTTATGGAAAATAAGCTCAACCAGATATGGGAATAAGCATAAAGGAAAATCTATAGCAAAAAATAGTAATAATTGATTGAATGTTTGTCGAACAATTGCACTTAGAAGTCAATTAAAATTAAATTATCGTTTTTTTAACACAAAAGATCAAATTAATATATGGAAAAATGGTTCAATTAAAACAATTAAAATTAATAATATTGATAATGTTATAGATTTCATACACGTTTTACCTAATTCTATTTTACAAAATGAAGAAGTACAAGTTTACTCTCATTTAAAGTATTATGAAAATATTATTAAACAAAATGTTATTGTTATTACTTTCAATGATGAAGGCATCAATTTTTATGTTGTTATTTTAGTTATGAAAGATAAAGATGATTATGCAATTGTAACAAAAAAACTTAAAAATTGTTTTCTTGATGAACATTTTGAAGCGTACTTTATACCTGATATAGACAATTTTACTTGGCATATTTTAAACAGATCTGATTTGGAAATGGCTTACTTTTCAGAAATTGACATTTTGCGCAATGGTAATAAATATATTGCGAAAAAATGGCCATGATTTTTAGAAAGAAAGTTTTATTTGTGTCAACAAATTTTACAGTTTTCGGTTTAAATAAACGACGCGCCGGTTTATTTGAAATGAAAATTATAAGATTTACACATTGGAATATTATCAAGTACCAAGATTCGCTTTGACTATGTTGGTCTTTTTGCAATCAAATAAAGAGAAAAAGAAAATATTTTTTCTTTTCTTAATAGTTTGTAACATTCCTCGGTCTATCCTGATACTTAAATGTTTTATTTGTGTGTTTATGTGTATGCGCATACGCGTGTGCGCGTGCAAACGTACTGATTGTAAGTAGAGAGTAAAGAGCAGAAATGTATATATAGATTGTTATAATGATTTGTTAATATGCAGCAGTTAGCTCAGCGTTAGTGTACCAGACTGTAGTTCTAAGGATCTCAGGTTCGAATCTCGATGCGTTTTTAAAATTTATAAATTATATTGTATATAAATTAATTATATCCTATTATAAAAAAGAGATGTTAAATTGATAGTCGAATTTATTGTTACCTCCTTTTCTGTAATGATGATTGGTTGTCCAAAACTCGATCGCGCCGCGCGCGTGACTTTGTATCTTAAGCGAAATCATTTATATTTTGACAGTTCATCGTTGAAATGAGGTTACTGAAGCTTTAGGTTAAGCAAGTTATATTTACTGTTGTAATTTTGAATAAATGTTGGAGCGTTGCTATCGCTGACGATGGCGCTGTGCGCTCTGAGGACTCGCTTTAAGGATCCATTAGCGACACGGCGGGAACCACTTCTTATAGTTCACTCTCTCGCCATATTGTATACGTTGGAATTACACACGTTGTACCGTTTATACAATTATTCTTACCTTTGTAAAATATACAGTCACTTGATTAAGACATACATTGTGTACATCGGAATACGCTCACCTCATCTCAACAATAAAAAATAAAGATTCTTCAGATTTTTTTCTTAACTGAAGATCAGATTCATCAGCTAAGTTTTTCAAAATATTTTTATTTTAATTTTTTATATTAGTATTCTTAAACTAAAATACTTTGTGTTATTTCTTATTTTCAGTTAAAAAATATATCATTTGGCTTTACTCAAAAAATAAATATTAGGAGAGATAAAAAGATGTTATCATTGAGAAAACATCTTCGTAATGCGAGCGGATGTCATCAATATTTTGTTAGTCCATTCATTGAAATGAGGTTACTGAAGCTTTAGATTAAGCAAATTATGTTTAGTGTTGTAATTTAGAATAATCTTGAAAATGAAGATTCTTCAGATTTTTTCTTAACTAATGATCAGATAAGTTTTACAAAATATTTTTATTTTAATTCTTAATATTAGTATTTTTAAACTAAAATAATATATCTATGTATACGTTGAGTTATTTCTTATTTCCAGTTAAGAAATATATCATGGCTTGCGCAAGAAATAAATACCTGGAGAGACAGAAAGGTGTTATCGTACAGAGATTCTGGGAATATATTTATATTGATTTTTGCAAAAGAAAATTTTTCTGGTATAGCTTTAATATAATTATTATAACTTTCGTTAATTTATTACAGGCTGCGTTCTGTTATTCACTGCAAGGACTAAAAGATTTTTAGTAGAATAAAGACTATAGATTTTAAGTACTCGCAGTGAATA
>NW_012026787.1:179602-180306 GCF_000956235.1 Wasmannia auropunctata | reverse complement strand
TTCTGTAGCTTCTGCTATTAATACTATGATTTCTCTTGGACAGTTGCCAACATCTGCTAAAGATACATCAGAATATGTCGAAAAATTAGATGCTGCATTTGACATGTTCAATTCATCATTTATTAAAGGGAAGAAACCAAGCAGAAACGCATTTACAGGCTCAAAAGAACAATTGGAATTTTTAAAATTATTAAAATTATACTTCTGCAGTCTTAAAATTTTTACTAAAAAAGGCAAAGATATCACAAACAAAGTTAATGTATTTAAATGCTGGAATCAAAACATAAATAGTTTAATTCAAATGTGGGAATATTTAAAAGAAATTCATTCAGGATTCCAATTTTTATTAATGAGACGTATTAATCAAGACATACTCGAACATACATTTGGAGAAATTAGAAATTTGTCAGGCAATGCATTCAATCCGACTCCAGTACAATTTTATTATTCTTTTAGAAAATCATTTGCTGTTAACCATTGCTCAATTCAGACAGGAAATTGTACTTTAGAGGTTGAGGAATCAGAAATAGACATGATAACTGAAATAACACAATATGAACACGAAACTTTTATACAGAATACATCACTACAAAAAACAATACCTGTTCAAATTGATGACCATGATTATCGACAAAAAGGTGTAGTTGAGGAAAATGCATTTTATTATATATGTGGTTATCTTATGTCAAAGAGTCTAAAGAAAC
>NW_012026787.1:178115-179552 GCF_000956235.1 Wasmannia auropunctata | reverse complement strand
CTGGAGTTCAGACGTGTGCTCTTCCGATCTTATATTTCTTTGTTACGAATATGTATAACTTATAATAGTTATTTAAAATAGTTATTTAAATAACTTCTTATTTAAATAACTTAAAGTACTTTAAATTGAACAAAGTTATATTTTCTTGTAACTGATATTGATAGCAACTAAACTGTAAAAAATGGTCATGATCGGCGTAAAGGCAGATCACTCCTCCTTATCCGGCTACGGCCTTTGGAAAATCCATGCTTCTCACATGGACAGCTGTATATGACCTGCTCACGCGTCGGAAAATCTTCTGATTTATTCGTGTACGCACCAGATGGAAAAACAAAAAATATTGTCCAAAAGCACTTCAATAAACGGAATTAAAACACAAGCACTTTTTTTCCTTTAAGTAGCATTGCAACGCATGCCGGGTAACCGCTAGTATTATATAAAAAATATAGTATTTCCGCAAAAACATTGCAATTATGTTGCAATAAGATATTTTGGACTAAATAGCATATTTTCAGAAATAAAAAATAATTTCAGTTTTTGATAGCCAAAAGTAAAATAAATTAGTGATATATTAAATGTTATAAATCTGCATTATATTATAATTTCAATTATTTTTTTAGAATCTTTACTTTATAAGTAATAACTTACAGTTATATTGACATTTTAAAATATATTTTTTGCTTGAGCAACAATTGAAATGTATAAATATGGTAAGTCGGGATTGGTTGTAACGGGGTATGTTGTTACAGTGTTTATTTTTGTTTTTAACCAAAACAAATTTAAAATAATGTTAGATTTCTGTAGTATTTCCTTAGTGCAATCATATATTTATATTTTTTTTTCCACTGTGATTTATGTAAAAGAAAGACTGATAAACATTTATGTATATATATCATTAATGTTACATTAATGTGTATATTTTAAATTGTATGTGTATATTTGAAAATTATAAATAAAGTTATGTTATGCACAATTTTTTTTATTTCCTTCAATTAAATGCGTTATATTTTGAAATCTGGATGTGTAACGACTGATTCCAGTAATTGTAACAATTGATCCTGCATATAGAGCCGGTTGATACAAGTTGCATCACTTTACATTTTCCATTAATACAACAAAATTAATTATATTATTAAATTATAAAAATAATTTTTATGTTGTTAAAGCATGTGACTATTGAAAAATATTTTTGCTGTATTTATTTCATTTACTAGTTACATGTGAAATAATCATAAAACAAAACTGTATTAACCAGCCCTGGTCTCCCCTACTTATCAGTTTTAACATCATCAGTTTTAATTCCAACAAATTATTTTGATGATTCAACAAAAAATTATTTTCAGATCTGTTTTAGCAAAATTTTTAAACTTTTTAACAAATTCTTTCCGTGTAAACATCGATTAATTAGGAAGATCAATATGATATTTCTATTTCAGC
>NW_012026787.1:177135-178065 GCF_000956235.1 Wasmannia auropunctata | reverse complement strand
TTTTAACTTTAAGAAACACAATCTTATTCATAAAATAAATTATATAAATATCTCATGCAATACTTTAATAGCACATTTTAGAGCTTAAAATAAAAATTACAAATATAAAAAATTAAGATAATAGCAACTAATTATAAATCACAAATGCGCAAAATTTAAGAAACATTAATTTTAATCATTTATAATTTGGAAATTATTATAATGTTGTATTGTGTATTACTTTTCTTTTCTAATTAAGTTTTAAAATGTGCTACTCAATTTTATAAAAGTTTAAGAAGAAAAGATATATTCTTGTATAAATAAATAAATAAATATATCGTACCTTTACATATTTTTTCAAATTTGATGCTGAAGTTTTGTTTGAGTAAATAATTTTTTTACCTGTACATAATTTACATGCAAAAGCAAAGTTGTTATCTTTGCTCAGTTTTGGTACAAATCTATAAACTTCGGAATATGCTGGCCATGGCATTTCAACTTCATTTAATTCATTAGAAGATTGAGACGTATTTTGTTCCATATTCACTGAGTCTGCTTTCTCTGAATCAGCATTTACACTAAAATCTGAGTCTGCACTTACTGAGTGTGAGATTTTATTTTCCATTGTGACTCTGCATCAAAGAAAATTGCGTATTTTTTTCTGATTTCCAAACAAATTCCGCAAAATGTCTATAAAAATTTTTATCAAATTTATTTTTAATCTTTAAAAACAATGCTAATTTTTATGCTCAGAAGATTAAAAAAACAAACAAAAATAAGCTAATCAAGTAGAGAACTGAATGATTATTTTATGTTATAAATTGAATATGTACAATGATTGAATAATATATGTTTTGTATTTTAATGATGTTATCTACAGTTAGTGTATTAATAAAAACATGAGTAATATAAATAAAATTAGTTGTCATAGAGATCGGAAGAGCACACGTC
>NW_012026787.1:176109-177085 GCF_000956235.1 Wasmannia auropunctata | reverse complement strand
GTGTGCTCTTCCGATCTGTTTTCAATACTTTTTAAACGAAATGGATGCTTTGCCTATTAATTTAATATGCAAATATTAAAATAATTTTTAAAAATGTAAAATAAAAATTTTAATATTTCAAAGTAAGTATACAAATATATAATGAATGTCATACTAACTAGATACAAAAGACTGATAAAATGATATTTTCTACAAGTTGTATAGGCTAGTTTAAATGAAACGTAGCACAGACTAATTTTTCGGGAAAAACTGAACAAAGATATATCAGCTATGTCACTTTTTGATAAGACATTATTTAACTTTTATTTTCTTTGTTGCCTTTGGGAGGACTCCCAAAATTTAATTATAACATATTTAAAAGGTTTCTTTGTAACAAGAAAATCATTAATCGTGTATTTTTATCCAGTGATTCATGAAATATTAGTCTATAACATTTCATTTGAGTCACCTTGTATAATAAATGTTTCAATAAGTGAAAAACAAATAGGGAAGAGAAAAAAATACAAACTTGAAAAACAAAATAATATATTAAGACAAAATCTTATTTATGCAATTTATATTGATGCAATAAAAATTTGCAAAGTTAATAAATGCTATGTTAAAATTATATATTTACAAAATTAAGTTTTGATTTTTAATTTTTAAAGTTTTAACAATTTAAAATTTTATTATTTTAATTACGAGAATTATCAATGAAAGAAAGTAATGAATAATTTATGCATTTTAATGCTTAATGATTAATGTTTGATTAATTTATTTTATTTTGTGCAAATAGTGTCATTCTTTAATACCTACTCTTTTGTGTTGTGCTTTTGATTCAAGAGATACGTAATAGATTTGCTTTGATTCTTTGGAAATCTAAAAAATCAATAAAAAAAATAATTTTTTAAACGTTCCCTCTTTGTGTTTCTTTTATTATTAGATAATTTTAATTATTATGTGTTTATTGAAACATTTAATTATTAAACATTTTAAT
>NW_012026787.1:175551-176059 GCF_000956235.1 Wasmannia auropunctata | reverse complement strand
TTTATTTGTATGCTTACTTTATTTACTAACTGTCTTATTTATATCTCTTTTTTTTATTAATTGTTTCATTTGAAACGTTATTGCGTTCTGTGTAACGATTCTTACGAAATGTGAAAATTCTTATTTGTGTGAAAAAAGAAATGCGAATCAATTAATAAATTTTTCTTTCTTATTGAAAAAAGTAGTATCAGTATACAGTAAGCTAATTTGCTATCGCTTTGCTTTCTACCGTCCGGCAAATGCCTTATTTTTGCAATAGAAAATAATTTATTATATTACAATTATTAATTCCTCTGCCACTTTATAACTAGAATAAAAAATTTTGTGCAATAGATTTAGAGAAATATAAAATATACTCACTCAGCTAGTAGAAACAAACTTTTTGGCATCTGGTACTGTTGAATCAAAATTTTTAATCATAATTAAAAATTTAAAATGTAAAACATAAAAATTTCATATTATTAATATACCTATCTCTTATACACATCTCTGAGCGGGCTGGCAAGGC
>NW_012026787.1:175069-175501 GCF_000956235.1 Wasmannia auropunctata | reverse complement strand
GAAATATAGAAAATAAAAATTTCGATAAATTTTTATTTTTAGTAAAAATTTGTACTTATTCGCAGAAATTTTTTCCGTTAGGAAAATATTAGGTGGCAAATTTGTGTAGAAACTTGTAATATTAAATAAAAAAGTAAAAATTTTAATAAGCCATAATTGAAATAGATTTTAAAGTTGAAAAAACAAATCAGTTTTTGTTGATACACGTAGAAAATTGTAATATTTTTGGGGAAATTAAAAACAGATTTGGATTCAAAGTTCAATAGTTTTATGATACGTAGATTCTGATAAATTTCCATAGTCATTTATAAATAATTGTAGTATTCTACAAGTAAGTACATGTTTTAAGTACTTACAATCTTGTTGTTTTTTCATTTTTAAAATTTGTAAATTTTTGTACTATTTTCTAAAAAATTGGGATTATCATGAAAA
>NW_012026787.1:174224-175019 GCF_000956235.1 Wasmannia auropunctata | reverse complement strand
TGGAATCTTTTTTCAAAAGATCGCTCAAGGGTTCAGCAATCTTTGCATAACCTGGAATATACTTCCGAAGGTATCCTGTGAGATCGAGGAAACTCTGCACTTCTTTTATTGTCCGCGGTTCGGGAAATTTTTATTATAGCTTTGGTTTTGTCAGACGACGGATACAATTTACCATCTTCTATCACGTGTCCTAAAAACTCAATTCGTCTTTGTAAAAATCGACATTTTTTCTTATTAATCTCAAGTCCGTATTGTTCTGCTCGTTCTAATACTAACCTAAGGTTAGCAATAGCGTCTTCTTCATTTGCACCTGGGATTATCAGATCGATATACGGCAAAGCTATACCTCTTGCAGTTAAGTCACTGAAGATCATGTTTATAAAACGTTGGAATATTGCCGGTGAATTACAGAAACCAAATGGCATTCGTAGAAATTGGTATTGGCCATTATGAGTCACAAACGCTGTGTATTTCTGATCATCTTTGTTTACCGATACGTGGAAGAAACCATTCTTCAGATCAATCGAGCTGAATACCCGAGAATTTTGCTGCCTGTCCAGGATGTCCTCTATTAGTGGAAGCGGGTAGCGGTCCTTGACTACTATCCTGTTTAGCGCTCGATAGTCTACACAAACCCTTGGTGTTCTATCTTTTTTCTTCACGACAACTACCTGACTGGCATATCCAGAGGAGCATGGTTCTACTATTCCGTCGTCAATCCATTGTTCGACCTGTTCTTCCACTATTTTTCTTTCTGGAAATGGTAAACGTCTTGGTCTTGCTACTATCTTCTGA
>NW_012026787.1:172958-174174 GCF_000956235.1 Wasmannia auropunctata | reverse complement strand
GCAGACTGTAATAAGAAAAACGCAAGCGAGAAGTCGAAATCGTCGGAATAAATGATAAAATTGTTTGGAGAGTTAAATATTGTAAAGTCGATTTTATAAAGTATTGACTGTCTAGTCAATACAAAACAGCGGCTGCGAACAACATACTAGCAGTATGGTAGAGATATTTTGTAAGTTTGGCTGTTTTTGTAAGAGTCGCACGCTGAGAGTCGACAGATTTTCCCCACATCAAGAACTACAAAATTTTTTTTCTCGAAAACGAGGCAAAACACGTTCTTGGGGTTTTTTTCTAAGATGTAGGAAAACTGAAAGTATATAAAAAATATTTTTTCAGATTTTTCGACTTTCTCCCCGATTGTTAAAAAAATTGTTGAAAAGTTTATTGTTAAATAATCAATGGAAAACAAAATATTTTTGGAATCTTCATTTTTTTCTCGTAAACTAGAACATTTTTCGCGTATTTTGAAAAAAAAAGCAGTTAGCTAGCATTATTAGTAACAGAGCTATGAATTTTTGAAAAATAAATAGTCTAATTTTTAATTGTTTATATCTCGATTAATTTTGCAATAAGAAAAAAATCTTTTGGCACAAAATTCTATCTCCCAAAGTATTACTTTTGTGCAAAATTAAAAAAATTTCTGAGAGATGACTGATCCGCTTCACGTGGAATGGCCCATATGTATTATATGTATAGTTAGGACCATAAATTCCGGAATGGCTAATTATTTCAGAAAGTATTGGTTTTATGGAAAAATGTTTCAAACAAAAGTTATCTTTATTTAAAGATGAAAATAAGAGCAACAACCTTTAATAGCCTTGATCTTGATATATGTTGTCAAGATCATGATAGTGAATAACATTAAAAAGATTTTAGTTATTGTTCGGACACTATGGATAATGCTAAGGCCGGCGGTAATATATAAACTTTCAAGCTTCATAATTCGAAATTTATTTAATCAAAAAACATTTTATCTATGTGTTTTGAAAAGTTCTCGAGATAAGCTACAATAATACACAATAAAAAATGCCATTTAAAAAATTCAAGGCAACCTTGACTTTGTTATTAAAAATTTTTTTTTTCAATTTTTATTTATCGCATGTTGTAGCCTGCGTGATGCAGAAAAAATCCTCCTTTGTATTTTTTTTAATCCATTAACGTCCAGGCGGACACATTTTTTGAACAATTTTCAGTGGCTTAATTTTTTATTTTAATGGC
>NW_012026787.1:172627-172938 GCF_000956235.1 Wasmannia auropunctata | reverse complement strand
ATTATAACAAAAGATCAGGTATTTACTGTACAGCAGACTGTAATAAAAAAATCGCAAGCGAGAAGTCGAAATCGTCGGAATAAATGATAAAATTGTTTGGAGAGTTAAATATTGTAAAGTCGAATTTTATAAAGTTTTAACTTTTCATTCAATACAAAACAGCGGCCGCGAACAACATACTAGCAGTATGGTAGGGATATTTTGTAAGTTTTGGCTGTTTTGTAAGAGTCGCACGCTGAGAGTCGACAGATTTTTCCCCACATCAAAAACTAAAAAATTTTTTTTCTCGAAAACGAGGCAAAACACGTTCT
>NW_012026787.1:172239-172607 GCF_000956235.1 Wasmannia auropunctata | reverse complement strand
AGTCAATTTTTAACGCATAACTTAAGAAATGTATAATTGAACATATATAATATACCTTCATTCAATTATGAGCACATTCTCTAAAGATTTTGCAATTAAGTGGCTAGATATTATAGAGTTATAGAGTTTCGTTTTGATGTTTTGGATTTTCATTTTCTTTATTTTACGACTAACTTTATGCAACCAACTTGATACAAAATTAATGAATTTGTTTCTATTCGTTGTTACTCTTTTTAGAATAAAAGGTATATTCTTAGAGTACTGACTGTATTTTGTCATTAATCCAGTATTGTTAAAAAGTAAATACTATTTCACGTATAAATATAAATGTCATTGTGCTTACAATTAGTAAATTCCTCTAAAGTACT
>NW_012026787.1:169704-172189 GCF_000956235.1 Wasmannia auropunctata | reverse complement strand
AATGATGTTGCTTGAATTTTTTCAAGGCCATTAAAATAAAAAATTAAGCCACTGAAAATTGTTCAAAAAATGTGTCCGCCTGGACGTTAATGGGTTAAATTACCGAAAGTGTCGTAAAAATTGTGCGGATTGTTACGCTGAACACCCTGTATATATCAATGTTAATATATGTATGTATAATTAAAATATTTTTTTCAGCCGCTAGGAATACGCACAAGTCCATATTTGCGTGGTAATATATTAACAAATAATTAATTAGAAGAGTTAGACGAAAGGTAATTATTTATTTATCTCTAATTAAATTGCTATATTAAATAATAAATTCGTATAGTGTACGAATACACTATACGAATTTATTATTTTTCAGAGCCCATTGCTTCTAATTTAATCATCAAAAATTGTTGCAAAAAAAATTGATATTCAAAAATTAAAGTAAAAATACAAATTAAAAAGAAAATAAGATGTCAAGATTATTATAAAATGTATACTTTTTATTTTTCATTATATCGAGGAAAAGAGTTTATATTCGATATGTACACCCGCAGGTGCTTTTTTTGTATCTTATTGAATTTCTTTGTATTTTTTTGTATTAATTTTTGTTGTATCTTATTGAATTTCCTTGTAACTTTATTGAATTAAAAATAAGATTATTAAATTCATCGCGCCTATTTAAACGACCACGTGCCGGGCTTTCAAACATCTCTGATAATTAATAATAAGATTGTTAAATCCCTCGCGCCTATTTAATCGACCACGTTCCGAGTCTCGCAAATGTTTTTGATAATTAAAAATAAGAGTGTTAAATATCTCGCTCCTAATTAAACGATCTCGTTTTGAAGCTCGCGATCGGCTTTGTTAATTAAAAATAAGATTGTTCGAGAACGCGCTATAATTCTTGTAATTTTCGGTAATCTCGTTATGTTTATTCTCGTATATTCGGTCGTCCGAATTCCGCACTGAGATTGTTTACGATTAGTTTTTCTTAATCTCACGCATTTGCGTCGTGCTCACCGAGTTGGTGTCGCGCGCCGATTGGCTCATTGTTTTCGAGGTTTTGCCTATTATTGAATGACGCCTGTTGTGCGCGAGTCGGACGATTAGCGTTTCCGACTAGTTCAATGCGAGCATTCGTTACAGACAGTCGAATAAGATTTCACAGCACCACGCGAGTTGATACGGTTCGCGGGTTGGAGTTTGATTCTTTTAAAATAAAGACGATAAAGGACGATATCGAATTCTGTTTATTTGATCTCCCGAAACGGCCTTTAACTAAAGCGCGGTGTAGTCGCGTAATCGAAGGCGCGACTACAAAGATTGTTAAATTTCTCGCGCCTATTTTAGCGACTACATGCCGGATCTCGCGATAGATTTTGATATAAAAAATAAATTGCTTCTTAGTGAAAACATGATTTATGGCAACTTTTCGTTTTATATTTTCTAACAATTTTTGATAAAACTTTTCATTTTTCCAATCTGTGTAACTGAAAATTTGATTATAAAATTTATTATAAAATCTACATATACATAACACAAAGAATTTTATTATACGGATGTATTTCTACGCAAAGTTTAGTTTTTTTTAAATTTATTTTGAAATACCTGCAACTCAAAAGCAGTTTCACGATATTCCGACGTTATCCTTTTAATGAAAAAAAAAATCAATTCTAGATTGGCAAAAAGATCTTTCAAAGGAAATGCGCTTAGTAAGGGACGCCCTATTTATTATGGAGAGTTTGATATCAAATGAATTGATAATGATTATATAATGTAATATAAGCAGTTATTAATTTCCAATAGTATTATATATAATCTCTAAATTTATTTTTGAATAATTCGAATTATATTTGAAATCTCTCTTCACATAACATATACATATGTGTACACACACATGTACATATGTGTACACACATGTTACGCGATATATACGCGTAATCTGTGTATACATGTTTACGCTATATACGATAGCCGAAAGTGCCTTGAAAAGATACGCATCAATCGAGATCAATATTGAGAAATCGTCTATTTGACGATGTATTATTATCGAATGTTGTCCGAAAGCGGACGGCCGAGAAATATTGCGCCGTGTCGCCTCAAAATTCCTGGGGATGCAGTAACGCGGAAAGGAGGTGAAAGTCGGTTGGTCGAACGGTTATATAGGGAGCCGCGATCGATAGAGAAAAGTAGTGTATGCCGTCGCGATCTCCGGAGATTTGCAACGGAGAAAGCTTGAGAGTTGTGTGCAGCCACCTTGTTTGAGCTTAATGAAATACGCAGGTTTTCACAGGTAATAAGTATATATTTCGTAATAATACAAAGAGACTTTCTTAGAGGAAAGAAAAGATGTCTGAGCACTCGAAAGTGTGACGAACAACCAGAAAGTAAGAAGTATATAGTCAGAGGTAGAGAACTCGGGTAAAGAACAGGTTTACCAACATATTAAAGTAAAAGGATAAAGTAATAATGGCGAACTAAGTTACTAGATATT
>NW_012026787.1:168969-169654 GCF_000956235.1 Wasmannia auropunctata | reverse complement strand
TAAATAATTGTAGTATTCTACAAGTAAGTACATGTTTTAAGTACTTACAATCTTGTTGTTTTTTCATTTTAAAATTTGTAAAATTTTTGTACTATTTTCTAAAAAAATTGTGGATTTTCATAAAATATTACTTTTATCATTTCCTTGATTTTAGAAAATTGTAATTTGTGGTATTTTTGTGTAGATGTTTCTACCTTAAAATAAATATTTTTACAAAAATAAACAAATTTTTACGAAATAATAAAAATTTCTACAAAATTTCTATTTTTGTAGTTTTTTGTAGTTATTCATCAAAATTTTTTCCGCCAGGGAATTTCGAAAAATTTTTGTAAAACCAAAGCTATTGGAATAACAGAACCATTACATTTTACATGCTTAATAATATTTGAATTCGATTCTTCTCGATAACCAAAAGTTACATTTTTCGGATCTATAAGATAATGTCGTTTTCGTAATTCTTGAAAACATTTGTATTCAGTATTTATTTGAGAAAAGCTTAATTGAAGATTATCAAATTGTTCTTGAATTTTATCGACGGCAGAATTATTAACAGATTTTATAATGATTTCTTTTAGAGAATTCATAAAATGTCCATTTAATATATTGTTAAATAAGTTTATTATTTGTTCAGCCTGAATGCGACTTAATTTTGCATCACCGTAAAAAGAAGTTGCAGTTTTCAAAG
>NW_012026787.1:167804-168919 GCF_000956235.1 Wasmannia auropunctata | reverse complement strand
TTTAACTTGATGCCATTTACTGATATCAAATCTTTTATACAAATAATAGTAATTAAATAATAAGACACCGTACATAATTTTTATTTAACTTGACGCCATTTACTGATATCAAGTCATTTATAAAGGTAATAGTAATATACATATCACTGAAGTAAAGTTAGTTAACGTCAAAGTATAAAGAAGGATACCATTTAAGTTTTGTTTTAAAAAAATTATATTTAATTTGGCTACAAGTTTTTTTTCAAGGAGCGCGGTTTAATAATATACATATCGCTGAAGTAAAGTTAGTTAACGTCAAAGTATAAAGGATACCATTTAAGTTTTATCTTTTAAAAAAAATTATATTTAATTTGGATACAAGTTTTTTTTCAAGGAGCGCGGTTACACTTGACACCCTTCTTTTTACTTTTTTTTAAAAAAGTTAAATGTACACTAATACTAGTATTACTTCATAAAGCACTGTATGTGGTTACCGGATAAATATAGCGTCTGGTTTCAACACAACTGACAACAAACTATAGCATGTTAGCGATCTATTCTATAGAAATCTGTAGGTGTACCAAATAAAAAAGATGGAAAATTAATGTAAATTTTTAAATGCGTAGATTGATACAACATTATAATAATTCATTTTTTGAATTCCTGAACTGTTGACTTAGTTTTTTCATCATAAAGATACAATCGATATTCTTTTTCAAGCATTTATCACCGCATTTATTAACCTTTGCTATCGTTTTCACATTAAAAAAAATATTCATCATTAAAATCGTCACAAAAGAGAACCAATCACAGTATTTATTTTATCATTAAATGTTTTATAATGTTTTATAATCTCCAAAGGTTAAAGTTATATGTGACGAAATGATACTATCATCGACTTTGTTGAAATATACGTAAGTCACTATCAAATATTCATCTATCTGGAAAAATTTCCGACCGATATTCTTTTTATAGTATTTATTGCTACAATCGCAAATATTAACTTCTGCATTACAAAGAATAACGATTGCTTGAATTGTCACGAGGACAGTTATAATCGCAACATTGATTTTACTATCAAATGCTTTTATAATCTCTGAATGTCAAAGTTGCAACGAAGTAATATTATAATCTTG
>NW_012026787.1:166950-167754 GCF_000956235.1 Wasmannia auropunctata | reverse complement strand
CGTAGCGCCGCGGGTCCTGCGTCCCTGCGCGCGGCATTTAAATTAGCGGCGGTGTCCTTTCGTCGGCGGTACCACCAGGTGCGCTCCCGTGTTGGCACGCTCAGGCGGCTCGTCCTCAGGAACAAATTCTCGTGAGGAGCCGTCCCTGGCGACAGGTCTTATCCTTGGGGCGCCCTGTCGCGTTGCTGACTACGGGGTCTCTCGCCCGATCTGGAGTGTAGAGTGGCCATCCCCTTTATCCTCGCCTTAGCTGGCTCGCACCGGAATCTGTAAGGAAGCTCGGCAGCGTAATTGCTCTCAAAGTACGGAAAGGAACGCGGACTAACATACGACCTGTGTATTGCTTCCTTCGTGGTGCCCTCGTGGTCCTCTTCTCATGGTGGTCGCGACGTCGGTGAGGTCGACGGTTGAAATTCTATAAAATTCCCGGGAGCCGCCGATACGCTATGCTAGATAATCGAGATCGCTACGGAAACTAAAAAGTGATTAGGAACGGTATTCGGTATTCGGGAGCCACGCAAATGTAGTCCCGCGGCCCGCGCCACGCGTCCGCCTCCGAAAATCGGAAGGACGCAGGACACAAAACTACTGCCCGCGGTCGGGTCCGTAGACCCCTTGTGACGGACGGTCCAAAAAGGGACGTCACGTCACAATATATACATATATATATGTATATATACCATATCTATTGTAATATATATAATTGTATATATATATATTATAACGATGCAAGGCCGAAATAGGCATCGTCATCGCGCTACCCGGCCACGGTCCGGATGCCTGGCAAAAACACCAGCCGGATGC
>NW_012026787.1:164912-166900 GCF_000956235.1 Wasmannia auropunctata | reverse complement strand
CTAATTGCTACGACAATTTATATTACAAGTTTTAATAATTTCTAATACATGAACATATATAATTATAATAAATTTAAATAGTAACAGAAATTTTGTAAAGATTTAATTAATTGCACAGAATTGTTAATTTAAACTTCTAGACTGATAAAATATCTGAAACATTCTATCACAGAACTTATATTAATAACAGAAAAGTTAAAGACAAATTTTTTTTATAATATCTAAAATCGTTCAATATACACACCGACCGGCTGGTGGGCTGGCATCACGTGTGTGAATACGCGGATCGTATGCATAAACGGATCCGCGCGTAACGACTGCTCATCTTATTATATCACTTCTTCATACGCATATGCATTATATCATGTAAAGCGCTTAATTTGCTCGGTGCACAAACCAATCACGCACTTACATTGCGAAAACAAATGTACACACAATCTATTCAAAAAACGCATATGTGCATGAGCTTGCATGTTTATAATTAAAAATTTAAAGCTCTTGATTTTAAATTTTAATTTTAAATGTTTTAATTAATTTTCTGATCTAATTATAATACAAAGCAAAATTAAACTTAATTAAAACATTTAAAATTAAAATTTAAAATCAAGAGCTTTAAATTTTCAATTATAAACATGCAAACTCATTCACACGTCCGTTTTCTAAATACACAATATAATTATTATAATACTATACTTTAAACTTCTTAAAATCTTTTTTTTATCATAAACTTTGGATCTAAAGTAGAAAAGTTCAAATAAAATTTATTTTTTGTTAATTTAATTATTAAAATACTATGTACTTTAAACTTCTTAAAATCTTTTCTTTCAACATAAACTTTGGATCTAAAATAGAAAAGATCAAATAAAATTTTTTTTTTTTTAATTTAAAGCTCTTGATTTTAAATTTTAATTATAAATGTTTTAATTAATTTTCATTTTTCTTTGTATTATTATTAGATCAGAAAATCCTACGAAATAATTGTTGTCTGTCCAAATGTCTTTAGTAGAGGTGTGCGAATCAAGCATTTGTATGGTCGAATCGAATCGAATCGAATCTTTTATAACATGTTCGAAATCGAATCGAATTGAATCTGAATCAAATTTTCCCAAATTAACATTACATGCTTAAACATAATAAATATAAAAATTTATAATTTACATTATTTTACGCAATGATTTAAACAAACTGTCTTATGTCTCAAATCTTATGTAACATTTTGAACTGGAAAATATGTAATTAATAATATGTGTATACATAAATAGTTAGAATGCTTTCGAATATTTTATTAATCTATATGAATACATTACATACATTTCAAAAATATTTATTTATTAAATAAGAAAAATTGGTCGTACGGGAGATGTAAATGAAGCAAATAAAATAGGTGATCGATTCAAAATCGAACCATTGTTGATTCGAAATTTTCGGACTATTCGATTTCGAATCTTACAGATTCGAAAACAAACTCAAATCGAATCTACTGTGATTCGATTCGATTCGATTCGAATTCGAACTATTTGCACATCTCTAGTATTTATATAAAGTACATACTGTAGGAATCGGAGGATGGTTAATATAATGAATTCACAATCGATTCTACATGAAAATAAAGAATATATATTGGAAAGAAATATAAGGAACACATGCGTTAGTCCGCACGCTAGCCAGATTTTACAAAGGCTTACTTAAGGTAGTACACTCGCGACAGTACCATTCAAAAGTTAGGTCTCATCGTGCGCTTGGTACTGATATTCCCCACTCCCACCAATGAGAGAAAATATTTGGTTGCGCCTGTCCATAGACCGCACGCACACGCAGAAAAAGAATTAATCAGATAGAGACGCAGACTAACGCAGCGCGATTGAAGTGACGAATGTGACAACGTCGCACTGTCGTCGATAACTTAACCTCGTCCACCTAACCTCAAAAAAATTGTTTATGAGGTGATCATTTGCAAGGTAGATTAAAATATCAGATAGAGTGCGATA
>NW_012026787.1:163876-164862 GCF_000956235.1 Wasmannia auropunctata | reverse complement strand
GGCCGCCGCGGCGGAGTGGGGCCAATAGACATCACGCACTACCGACGCCGGGAGTATAAAAGGCCAGGGACGAGAAGGCAAAGCACCTTCTTTCCACCGAGCCCAGCGAACGAACCACCTCGTCCGCCTGAGCTCCGCCACTTATTCGAAGGGTTCAGAGGTCGTGTTTGCGCTGCCTCTCTCGTGACATCACGGGCCTCCGATAAGACCCCATCCTACATCGAACCGCTCGGCAACATTGGGGTCATGCTTTCGTGGCCTCAAGTCTAGTTATCTAGACACCGGGCAGAGGTTCAGCTCCTTACCCTCATACCCGCACCGCAAAAGCAGGGGAGCGATTTCGCTACCGCGTCCGCGTACCGCCCGGCCGACCGATCCCACCGACGCGAGCACGGGGCCAAAGGCCTTGCATAGTAAAGACTCTTCTTGTACATAGCTGTAAATACGTCCATCCGCGCGCAATAAACTCTGATGTAACAGAGCCTCCATCTCAAGGGGGTGCCTGACAATTACGAAATAAACGTAGATTACTACCACCGAAACTCGAGTCTCCGATTACTCTGATCCCACGCTTTTCCCTCCGCACGAACCACGTTTTAGCCCTGGCTCCGGCGAGCTAGTCCGAGCGCTGAAACGAACGGTTGTCACAATATTATATATACATGGCTCCAGACATGTTCACGCATTTGACAATTATCCAATTCTTAATTTGCAGTAAAATCACCTGTAACTTTTACAGCTGCCTCGATCTGTGAAGTCAACGTTGTGCATCTTATGGATAATTTCGCCATTCATATCCGAGAGGATCTTTTTGTTCAACTTTTTGTTATACTTTTTGTTATACCTTATCCTAAATGCCTTGTCTTGCGATGGTAGATCAAACCTCATGTATAAAAACAATAAAAAAATTGATATTTTATGAGATATATGTATTGTATATCATTTTAGCATATTTTTTGACATAAGATATACAATATTTTATGTCA
>NW_012026787.1:163260-163826 GCF_000956235.1 Wasmannia auropunctata | reverse complement strand
TCATAATCACCAAGAATTGATAAGTGGATTTTCCTCTTCTTCTTCTTCTTTATTATGGTTATTACAGTTATGCCACGTCATAGAATGTGATGGAGGTGGTGGTGATAACTGCGATACCGACAACGATGTAGAATCCAGGAGACCATGATCTTTAATACATTTTCTGATACGTAACGCATTATTTAAAGCACATGTATATTCACGATTGTTTGTTCGATTTTTTATGCTATGAATGAGACATGTTTGCTCTAGCTGAGGTAATTGATGAAATGGTGGGCACTCCTCCTCCTCCTCCAAATTTATAATGTTTCTACTAGTGACACGATGGAGAAAAGCCGATTTATCCTTTCCTCTAGTGAATATTCGGTTGGTAAATTGAGCAAGTGTTCTCAAATGTCGACACAGGTTTTTATACGGTGTATCGCCTTCAAACCACTCAATACCATGGAAATTTTTACTGAGCCAATTATTTTGAGATTTTGAACGAGCCGACAATTCAGTAAAAGAGCACGATTGGGCGATGATCCAATGAGCGTGATGCGTGTTGCTTATAGAAACAATTGCGA
>NW_012026787.1:160399-163210 GCF_000956235.1 Wasmannia auropunctata | reverse complement strand
AGCTGTAAAATGCTTTTTTGAACATCTCGATACGATCATTTTTGACGAAGTTACATTCTCTTGAATTTTGCCTATTTTTGGAGGGTAGAGTAAGTGATGCTTTAATTTTGTTGAGAAGTGTATTAATTTTAAAAACGCAAAATCATAAATCTTATACTAATTTGAAAAAATGAAAAGGAAAGAGAGAAAGAGAGTGAGTTGTAGTATATAAATAATGATATAATAACGTTCTGAAATTGTTTTATGATTATAGTGTAACAATATTTTAAGTCTTATTTTAAGTCTTATACAATAAGTCTTATACTAATTTGAAAAAATGAAAAAAAAAGAGAGAAAGAGAGTGAGTTGTAGTATATAAATAATGATATAATAACGTTTTGAAATTGTTTTATGATTATAGTGTAACAATATTTTAATTAAACAGATTATGTTTTTATTATTATAAAATTGCTTAGAAAATATTTTTATATTATATTATACGATTATAATATTATATTTTTACAGCCCAACGCAGTTAAATCGTTGCAAGGAAGATGATAAATAAATATGCAGATGCAAAATTGTTATTTCAAAATTAATGTTTCAAATTAAAGTATTAACAACACAAATAAAGA
The DNA here is from genome assembly GCF_000956235.1 of Wasmannia auropunctata. Classification (NCBI taxonomy): domain Eukaryota; kingdom Metazoa; phylum Arthropoda; class Insecta; order Hymenoptera; family Formicidae; genus Wasmannia; species Wasmannia auropunctata. The sequence continues at coordinate 162,596 of NW_012026787.1, read as the reverse complement.
TTTAAATTTATATTTATCTCATCTTAATATTTTCCCCTTTTTTACATTTTCAATGTCGTTTATATCGAATAAACGTGCAAATAAGAGAGCAGGAGAAAGAGAAAGAATGAAAAAAAGAGAAATTTATAAAATCAATAAATTAATGTTGTTTATATCAATGTCTATCTTAATATTAGAACACTTCTATAGGCAGCAATATTAATAATTAATATTGGATAATGTTAACTTATTAATATGTATTTATGTTTATTCAATTGCTGATAAACATTAATAAATGCAAATTAATTTGAATCAGAAGCAATTAAAATTAATTCTTTACAGAACCCAAAATTAAAACCGCAGATTTGAAAACAGTAAACGTATAGTAATCCTTGAAAATTCGCTAAAACTCAATTTTTGTAAACTAGGGAATGGAAATTCCTCTTTAATGTTAAAAATTCCTGTTTAATCTTAGCAATGATCAGCATAAATATTTTTCTTCAACCTCCCTACCTACATTTTACCCTTTTTTTCGCCCTATTTAAGTATTAGTTAAGAGTAAAACTAGGTCTTTCCGATTCGCTTCAAGGATCGTATCTTTAGGCCGGCAATTTATACCTCGTTTGAAAACTGAGCACACGCCATTCGAGACAAAGCCTATCCGCAGACGTGAAACGACCTGCCCTCGATGCACGGATAGCTCGCCGGACTACTGTAGACGCAGGGATCGCGGGCAGGCTCGGGAGAGAAAGTGCGGAAAGGGTAGCGTGAGAAATTACTCGTGAAATTAGTGTAACTAAAATAACTATTTATTCATTGTTAAATCATTAAAAGGTAAAGTGAACAAAACGTTTTGACAAATAAAAAAAAGAAAGAGTCTCGATTACATAAAAAGAATAAGTAAAAGAACATAAAGGACACGACTACACGTGTCACATGTATACCCGTGTATTTTAAAACACGTTTTGAACCGGGAGCTCTAATTTTAAATGAGTATAGTATATGTATATTATAATATATTACTTATTATTTTTTAAAAAATAACACTTACTAAAATAACACTTATTAAATTTTTTTAAATGAGTTAATTTTGAATTTTTTTCTTTTTTTGGCAAAATATATTTTCCAACTGCTGCTTTCAAAGAAGATTTTAAATTGGAAAATTTATTGTATAATTTTCCGCGTCATATTCGATAATATTCTTATAAAAGTAAAATATTAAAAACAAATGCCTAACTGGAATTATATATCATATCATTTCGTCGTAAATATCATCTTCGTATCCTAAATTTTAAACAAACTTACTAATTTTTCAGTAGAAAATCTTTTTAATATTTCTTTTTCGGGTCTGTAACTTGCTGCTATCGACATATTAATATTTTTTTCTTCAAAAATATGCGCACAAGTATTGATCAACAATGATCTCTGTTCATCTTCAAATTTTGCATATTTTTTGTAATATTTTATCAACATGATGCCGTTTGAAATTTTATTTAAATAGTTGAGAATGTTTTAATACTAGTGTATTAAAAAATGAGAATGGATTAGGTCTATTAGAGAAACCACTATATAAACAAAACGCATCATGCTATCTACCGCAAAGTGATGTGGAAATGATTATGTTTTGTGAAAAAAAAAACATTTTTCGACCAATATGGGTAAATATACAACTAGTTTTGTAACAAAAGTGTCAAGTTATGATTTTAATAAAATTTTGTGCACATAAGTTTTGTGAACAGATGAATTTACAAAATATCAGTTGCGATGAAAAAACGCAATAAAAATTTTGAAATTACCCTTTAAAGTTAAACAATATTTAATTTTTTTTGTTATATCTTGAAAACTATTTAAGATATCAAAAAATGTTGTATACAAAAGTTTTACAGTAAAATTATCTCTATTTATTTACGTTAATAATTTTTATTTAACTTGACGCCATTTACTGATATCAAGTCATTTATAGAGGTAATAGTAATATACATATCACTGAAGTAAAGTTAGTTAACATCAAAGTATAAAGAAGGATACCATTTAAGTTTTATGTTTTAAAAAAATTATATTTAATTTTAGTTAACGCGAATGTATCTTGAGTTGATAATGAGTATACAATTTGTGGTCTTTCGTCGATGATACTGATCATTTGATTAGCGATTTCTTGATATAATACATCATAATAATTAAATTTACAATTATCTAAAGGTATTGTTTCCCAAAAGGT
>NW_012026787.1:151335-160349 GCF_000956235.1 Wasmannia auropunctata | reverse complement strand
AAATTATTTTGATGATTCAACAAAAAATTATTTTCAGATCTGTTTTAGCAAAATTTTTAAACTTTTTAACAAATTCTTTCCGTGTAAACATCGATTAATTAGGAAGATCAATATGATATTTCTATTTCAGCATCAGCTAAAAATTGCGTTACAAGTCCAAACATTTAATAGGCGCACAGTTTAACGACTGTACATGGAGTTAAGAAAAATTCATATAGAATTCGTTAGGCATCCAGCCGTGACCGCGGAAAGGCGCTCTCAAATTTAATTATTTTTAATTTGTTTTTTTTTTTTTTTTTTTTGTTGAAAAAGGGAATTTCTGAAATTTATTGCAAAAGCGAACCAAGAATTTCGTTGAAATAGAACAATCGCAAAAAATTTACGGATATTAAACTGAGCAAGGTAAAACGGGAATTTAGAAGAATCAGTATCCTGATAAGAACATTCAAGAGAAACTTACGCAAGAGATGGAAGTATTAACAAAGAAGATTGAAAAATGGTTCGAATATAAAAGAGCAAAACACAGATCTGAATCCAGTTACATAAACGAATTCGAGATTTCGCTAAAAGGCAAACACAGAAAATTCAAGGATCACGAATTGAACGAGTTGGAACAGGTATTTAAAAAGAATCAATATCCTCAAAAAAACATTAAAGAGAAACTTGCGCAAGAAATAAAAGCATAAAAAAAGAAGATTGATTGATGGTTCGATCAAAGAAAAAAAACAAAAATCTGAATTTATGCAACAAACAATGGGAACATATCTCTTCGTCTGCTGGATACATCGATTCCGTAAGTAGTGATACCTATATTATTTGTTCACCAGTTATTCATCCAATATTAATCATTCTCTCATATTCACAGGAAAATGGCAATACCGGGATACATTCACATCCGCATCTGCAGCCTTTAAGTTCATCTAATGCAGCAATTTTCTCCCGTCCAAGGTACAGACCACAGCTTCTGAATTCTAACTAAACTACTCACTTTGTTGCCATTTTTAATTTAAAATCTATTTACACATATACAGAAATCTCACAAACAATCGCTGGTCAAATCAAAATTATTAGTCTTTTGTTAATTTTCACAGACAGTACGCATACATAGCACACCATTGCAAGGACAGCTCAAAATGACTTTTGTCTCTTTCTATCATATGTAAAATAATTAAAGTGAGCAGTTTAGTTAGCATGTTAGCATATAAAAGTCTGTAAACTAATAATATAAAAAAAAAATTTCTTTTAATTTCAATATAATCTTCCCTGCCAGTGTTCATAGTTATGTTATATGATTTATATTTTTATATGATATTCCATAAGAAAAGAGGAATATTCTTATTCAGAGATGTATACATTGGAGTTTCACTTCTTAATGAGTATTAATTTTGCGTGGTACGTGCTTTAACATCAGTCGATGGGCGTTATAATAAAATCGCATTTATGTACTGTTAACGCTTGGATTAGTTTGAAAAGGAAAGTAACTGGAAAGTGAAAGAACCAATCATACATATAATAATCGAAGTGCGATTTCACTCATATGTGTATACATACATTTGCCGCGGAACATTAAAATTGATATACATATATATCTTGAGTACTCATTAGCCCACAAAGTATAAAGACATAATCACTAGTTGGAAAAAAATTCTATTTATTAAAAATAATAGCAGATTACGAAATAAAAACTACAAGAAAAGAGTTTACACGAATAAAAAATTTTATTACATTTTTAAATTATTAAAATTAGAGAGGAGGACAGACCTTTTCCGCACGCGCGCGATTTATACCTATCTTATATTTAAAAATAATTTAAATAAATGAGACAATAAAATAAATTCTTTTATAAAATTATTGTACTTTAAAAATGTTACATGTTTAAATTCTAAAAATCAAAAAAATAAATATTGATTATGAAATTGTAAGGGATTATGTTACACAAAGGTTCATAATGTAATATTTTTTATTGATTACGTGTATGAAGTTCTGTACACATAACGTTTTATGTAAGTAAACTGGAGAATCGATTATTCAACCGTGATGATAGTCTGCGTAGTAGGTAAGTGTAATAAATCAGAATTTCGAATAAGAATAAGAAAAGGAATAAGAAATAAAGTAGGTAGGTGTGAAGAAAATTGGAATTCTTCGCAGTCACTTTTTCGAGAAATCATGCAAATTGTGCAACTTAAATTGTTGCGGTAAATTGATTTCACTTGAAAGTAAAAAAAAGGAAGTTATCTCATCCGAACAATTTTCTCTTTATGAGCATATTATTCTTTTTATCTTTATCTTAATTTTCTCTACTTCCCGATATTGTTGCCACGATATCCGACAAGGAATAAAGGCAATTCATCTACTTTCATTATTTAGAGAATAATGCGTCGATTTCCCTTCGGAGGAGAAACTCCCGTTGGTGAGTTCCGGGTTTACTTTTTTTTTTAAGTGCATTTCGACACTTTCGGACTAGATAATTCGCAGAGGTGACTACGCTCCGCGGAAATAAGGCATATAGTCTACCCATGAACCAAGCGTGAACGTCGAAATTTGCGACGGAAAGCTCGCGAGAATTGTGTTTACGGCAATGCAAATGCGCGTGCGAGACCGTTGCACGTGAAATTTCGTGTAAAACCATTCAAGTGAGAGCGATTTCAAGTGAATTGAAGTGGTACACCACCTATGCAGGAACTGTTTTCAGGAAAACGAGTCTACTGTTGTTGTCCAGCGTTCGTACACGGTTCATTGATTATGTTTCTATTTATAAAGGCTGGCTGTGAACGAGACTTTTAGTCACCGCACAACTGCAGTCTCAGAAGAGTTAAGAGCGCATAAAGTGAACATGGTTAAGCTCGGAATACACGTGAGTGTCAGATCTGGGTGTAAATTCGTTATGTGATGTCTTGTTTAATCATGCAAAATGAAATGACTCGCAGGCGCACTCTCGCACTCACAGGATGCTTCATAAAGTGACAATTTCATCTTTACTTCTCGTTTCAGTGATCCTTGAATGTTAACACCTTGAATGTTAATAGTTACTTTGCTTTAGAAAAACAGATCAAATTCATTTTAGACAATCTACAACTCATAGCAAGTTTTATATATAACGTAAAAATATTTTTATATTACATTGGTTTCACAAAATGATTTTTAAAAGTTTTAATTAGTTCTTATTATTAAGAATTTTGTTCTGTAGATGTTCATTCCACTTGAAATTTATTTAATTTTTTTTAATGTAAAATGACAAAAGATTCAAGACAATGCAATTTTTTGGGAGATACATTTTTCAAATAAAAACTGTATTAAGAAAATATATACATATACTTTTCCGTAATTAATCATTTGATACGTAAAATAATAAGTCTTTATTTCAAACTCACACAAGAATCATTATTATGCAAAACTGCTTCGTGCGCCAAAATATTATTTCGTAATAGAAGAATAAATTGTATAAGTATAGCTCGATTTTTATCTCCGCATTGATTGATTAATAGGCTTATTGATTAAAAGTCAATTTTTTTTAAAACATTTATTTTAAATTAAAGTAAAAAAGAGAAAAAAACATTAGCATAAAATGATACAATAGAAATGAGATATCCTGTACATAGAAAAATGTAAGGAATATTTTCAATAAAATATTTTCAATAGTTTTCAATAATTAATTGATTATTTCCTAATATGAGGCTTAATGAATCTAAAAATCGAATATTTCTAAAAGAGAAATAAAGTGATTAAATTGAAACGGAGAAAAGATTGATAATAAATTTCTACACGTATATATGCATCTGGATATAAATTATCTCAAACATTCTCGAGAGATATGACATTTCTTTTTATTATCAGAATAATTTTATTTAATAATTACAATTTTACATGTCTCCTTTTTGATCACTTCCATTTTATTTCCTGGTTTCCCGCGGATAAAATCACCGTGTATTTGGTTAACATACTTTCTCTAATGAAAGATAAGATCTGTGATCTATTTTTAATTAAGTATTAAACGACAGGCGTATGCATGTTAGTTTTCGACGTATAAAAAGAGAAAACAGACAATCTCTAAATTCTGCAAAAATAAAATTTTTCTGTCACCTAGCTTACGTAACATCTTTCTGCTTTAGGTTCTACTTTTGCTGGTTGTCACAATGGACTTGATACCAGCGATGCCGTATCCCGGCGGTCATCACGAACAGTAATTTTCTCTTTTTTAAATTATTTATTGCTCCTCATATTCCTTAAAAAGTGATATACTGTTTTAACTCTTTAATATATGACACAGCAAGAACATTTAAAGAAATTTGAAATTCCTTTTAGCACGCACTTCATCATCCACGTGCCGCATCATATTCACAAGCATCATCATACACTCGTGAAGAAGATTTACATACCGGTTAAATCACATCATCATCATCATCACCATGAGCATGAAGAAGACGGCTGGTAAATCATTTTGTCTCACGAATTCCTTGTTAAGTTAAAGGATCCTATCACGGCAGAGTTATTTAATCATAATCTTCTGATGATATCTGATGACTACTTGTTTGTTATTGTTTCACACTGTTAATTGTGCAAAATAAACATATTTATATACTAATGACTACATTTTTATCCCATAATTTTCTTGTAGCTTCTACGAATGTCTGAAGGGAATTATAATTTTTGAATCTAATTATAAGTGATTATCATTTATTTTGATACATCTTTTAAGAAATAATAATAATTTAAGTAATTAGTAGAACGCAAGATTTTGAATAAAAAATTTTAATCATTAGTAATTAATTACGCTTATAAATGTAAATAAGATTTTTAAAATTTTAAAACCGCAGTAATTTAATAAAAATAAAGGAAATGAATAAATGTTGATTCAAAATACTTTTTTTTATCAAATGTTTATTATATAAAAATAATGATAGAAAGTGTAACGTGATGTAAAGTATGTACAAGTATTTTCGTTCTGAGTACACACGCGTGCATACAGAGTATTTGGTTCTTATGCTAAATCCTTAAATGCTGTACTGGTAGTGCGAGTAATTTTGTACTAATCGGTTTCATCTTCTTTTATATTCCACAAGAGAACTTCTTATCAATGGATCCCCAATAAGGAATAATTTTTTTTATTGACTTTTACTTACTCCACCTTGTACAATAACCTGAAAATCCAGTTTGCAAGTTGTTGAGTACACGATAAATCAATTTTGCAAGTTAGATCAATTATACTTTTAAAATAATATTAAAATATTATAAGAGAATATTAATAACATGTAAATATTTTCACAATATATTGCTATTATAGTTTTAATCAGAAAAGAGATTTATCCTGCATAAATATAAAACTCTTTCCCTTTCTCTCTTTAGGAGAATATATTAAAAAATACTTAAAAATTTAAAAGCATCGTAAAAATTTTAATATAAATTTAAAGTACGTCTTTTTCTATTCTATATAATATATAAATCAGTTCTCTGTTCAAGTTATAAACAACCAGGAAAAACCCAATATAACTAATATAATTAATTGGGCGAAGAATTACAATGTAATTTAAAGTTGAAATAAATTGAAGAAATTTACGCTCCAATATTTACGTGAGATTTTAATTGCCTGATTTTTCTTATATTTTATTATTGTATTATTTAAAGAGTCTGTTACATTTTTAGTTGTTTAATATAATTAATTAATTTAAAAAAAATCTTTCTTTTCTCTTGTAAAAATATATTTAAAAATATTTAAAAAATTTAAGAGAATCGTAAAAATTTTAATGTATATTTAAAATGTGCCTTTCTCGATTCGATATAATTTTAATATATTAATCAAACCTGTGTTCAAATTAGAAGTAAACAATACAAACCTAATATAATTGAAGTCGAAGACAAAGTGTTCCATTTAAAACCAGCCATGACTTAACTTCTCCTCATGAACGGGTACATGAATAGGGACATGAACTTTATGAACGACTGGAACAGGTACGGCCACTTTTTCAACATGGTGTACTGGTACTGGAACTGGTACTTTCTCGACATGGTGCACCGGAACCGGAACAGGAACGGCGACCTTCTCGACGTGATGTACCGGGATGTGTATCTTCTTCGTGTGATGATGATGGACCGTATGCACGTGGTAGGGCACGTGAATTATATGATGTTCACTGAAGCCATACAATCGTTTTCCATGTTATATTGTATTTAATTGTTCTTTCTTATTTATTCATCATTTTAATTATTTATTATTACGTAATAAGTAATCAAAATGAAAATTATCTTATATATAATTTTATTTTAATTGTAAATAATTAAAATAATAAATAATACTAAGAGAACCGTATTGGTAAAGCTTCTAAGTTCGATTACATGAAATATAAGTAACTGCAGTCGAAGCGCTACTTACTGATGATGACCCGGCACCGGCGATGCCAAAGCCACGGCCATTATTCCGAACACGAGCAACTGCAACACAAGAGGTGTGTGATCGCGGTTTGTTTGTAATATCGAAAGTGCATCGCGTACAAAGGCCATTTAAATGCATGGCATTTTTTTTCAATCCACTTTCATCATTTTTGTCGCCTCTTTCTTGCACAGCGGCGATACAAGAGCGCCGGGCTTCTAATTCAATTAAGTAGCGATGATTATATTTAAAAAATCACAAAACCTTCAGTCAATAAAATCAATTTTTTTTCTCTTTCTTTTTTTTTCGAAAAATTTTAAGAATGTTACAAAAAAAGTTCGCGTTACTGATATATATTAAATGTGATCTGGCATACCATTAATTAAATGCATTGAAGAATAATTGACATAAGTATAAAAATTTTAAAAATGCATTTAATAAATTATTTGATTGAATAATTATTTTATCTTATTAAACATTGGAAAAATCCAATTACAGCTCTACAGTCAGTGGATTTTGTCGTCAAGTATTTTTAGTAATAAGACAAAAAAAATACATTTAAACTTTTTTACTTATTTGTCCTAGTTAAAATTTCGTACAAATTTGAAGAGTACGATTTTTGTATACGGGATTACAGTTTGGATATTGTCGAGAAATTTCAAGTGTCTCTCGAGACTCGTTTCTTGAGAGTAATTTTTACAATCACAAAATTCGCGCACATTTTGTAAAATTATCGCGGTATATACACTTAGTTATATTACTTGAAAATCACTAACGACCACAAAACCAAACGACGAACATCGGAAGAACCAAAATTATTGAGTGTACGGTGAGAATAATACATAGAAATATATATCATAGAAGAATCACTCACAGCAGTGATGTGGAAGCGCATCTTCGATTCTATCTTAATCGATCGATTGTTACTTGGTGAAAAAAATATCGCGGCTGTGCGTGCTGCGCTGTTTGCTATGCAAACTGTGCCGATACGATTCTGTGTTTTGATCGTCGGGGATGTCCGCTTATAAAGGACGGACACGACGATGGTCAAAACCACCCGGTGAAATTGCACGGGGTGGGAGAGAGCAGAGTGGCTTGGGATCCAGGGGGTTACGTAAAAGCAAGGAAACGCGGAGGCCCGACGCGTTACGTTCGTTTCGGTGCTGCGTAACTCCTCCGATGTGCGTACGGCGGCCGCGCCTCGGAGTGGTACGGGAACACACGGTCGGGCGTGCATGCGTGCGCCCGAGTGTGTACTATAAGCGGTCGGATTTCGCGCGATAACGAGCGCATTCGTACGTAATTCCAGCAATTTCCTTTTTCCATCGTTCGCGGATCGTTCAGACTTCTTGCCGTGGGGCGGTGCGGCGCTTGTCGAAATAATTTCTACGGAAGTGTGAATCTGTGCGACGGTTGTGTGACACTCATCACACACACTGTAGTAAAATTGTCAAAATTGTTTACCGGATTATTTCGATAAATATATATTGCTAAACGACATTCAGTTGAATAGGTGTAATAAGTTTATCTTTAATTGTATAACGATAGCGGATTGCTTATCGAGTGAAAGTAGTTAATTAGTTTATTTCAGTAAGATACATTGTAATTATTTTATATAATTTTATAAAATTTTGCTCTATACATAATATTATTATTATTATTATTATTACTCATTGTATTATTTAATCCTTATCGTTCTTTATTATGCATCACGATTTTGTATTTTTAAATTTAATTATTATGATATAATAAGAATACACTTATGTGTGTGTGTGTGTGTGTGTGTGTGTGTGTGTGTGTGTGTATTCTTATTATATCATAATAATTAAATTCAAAAATATGTGTATGTGGAAGAAATGCTTCCGCGAGAGTGAATAAAGAAGTGAGAGTGCGCACAGAAACCCGAAAACATAAATTTCGTTTGCTTATAAATTAATAAATTATGCGGAGTTACGCTGTAAAAATGTCAGGAAATCTGCATTACGTCACGCGAAGCGAAACAAATTGGTCTCCGTAAAGAATATTTCCATTGGGTGCTTTTTTCTCTTTCTTTTTCTTTTGACGCACAATAGACAGAGGTGCATCGCAAAGACGTATTTTGCCGTCGATTATCCTACAGAATGATTTCGCCTATTTTCACGTATGTTGCACGAATAACGCAGAAAGTCCTCGCTTTGCACCAATAAATTGAACTGATTTCACCCGCGGGCATTGCGCGTCGCTGAAACAGCTTCTGGTTTCGGAGAGAGAAACTTGTCTCTCCGATCAATTCCGTAAAAGGTTAAAGTTCCACGAAATGCAAATTCATTATTTAAGTGTGACAAGATATCGCAAATGTATACATAATCGTCTTAGTCAAGAATGATATAATGAGCGACTTATCGAATGCGAGCGCGCGTGGAATATTTCGAAGGAAGTCAATTCGCATCGTAATTGGTTGTTTCTAATCATAAATACAATCCAATATTAGATTAGCGAAAGTTCACAAACGGACCACGAACACGTCCGTACACGATGATAAATATCGTTCTAATGGTCTAATGCGTACATAAATGGTACTTTGCACGCGCATAATTGCACGCTGTATGTCGGATTTCCCCACAACAATCATTTTCTTCCGTAACTTTTACACACACACACACACACACAC
>NW_012026787.1:150863-151285 GCF_000956235.1 Wasmannia auropunctata | reverse complement strand
TCTGCCTTGCCAGCCCGCTCAGAGATGTGTATAAGAGACAGCTATTGTTTCAACATAATTAGGCACTCTGCACACTTTTCTTCTTTTATTAAATATTTCTTTCAATATAAAAAATTCTTCATCACTGTCACTCGATACATCTATTAATTCCCGTACTTGTAATGTTATTATAGGTATCAACTCTCTTTGATTTGCTTCCATTTCTAATTTGGGAAAGAATTGTTTAATTGCTCGATAACTTCTATTCGCAATTGCTGTAAAAAAATGAAATCCGTAAATGTTTACGCTTGTGAAGGTAATAAATAGATCTTTAAAAAAATATATACAAATGTGTACATATAAAATATATACAACCTAAAAAACACGTTGATAATCTATATATGTAGATATAATGTTTAAACAAGAGATAATTCTTATTAAAT
>NW_012026787.1:149018-149816 GCF_000956235.1 Wasmannia auropunctata | reverse complement strand
GCGCATCTGAGGAATTGCGAGAGCTCTTTTACAATCTCCGGACATTGCTCGTCAGATTGACATTCGTAAAAGAAACTATTATTCAGAACATTTATAAATAATTCGAGAAACTGATCGTCACAAAATATGGCGTTGCCTAATCTACAAACGTACAATACACCCCACTTTGCAATACGAATATTCTCGTGCAGTAAGATCTTCTCGAAAATGCACTGCAGCCATCTAATGTTGAAACACAATAAAAACACAATAAAAACACTAATATGAAATGTCTAGGCTTGGTCACTAAGGCGTTCTTCTTGCAGCACTTGAAGAATTCTTATCATCGCCCTGTCTCGTGCATTTTCGCTCATAGCTTCCAGCTTATGTGCAACGAGAGTGCCGAATCCAGTAAACGGATTCTGGGCATTCTGCTGTAAATCAATAGTTATAGGCTGCTGTATCGCTTGTACCAATTCCCGGATGTCCGTAGAGCTATCATTACTCTTTTGATTTGAAGCAGCAACTGAAAGAATAAAGATATTTAAAGATAAAAGATAGTTAAAAAATAAAATGTTTTTATTTTTTTATTTATAAATTTTTTATTTATATTTATAAAATCTTACCTGATGAACGTGACGCACTACTATTGACATCCACAACGCTGTCACAATAATCAGCATCGACTGAAGTGTCTTCACATGCCTCATGTGCCACAGAGATGTTTGACGTTGTGCTGAAATTGCAAGAAATATTTTTTATTTTATTTATAAATATCATTTATTTTATTTATTTATTTTATTATATAATTTATTTATA
>NW_012026787.1:147698-148998 GCF_000956235.1 Wasmannia auropunctata | reverse complement strand
ATTAACGCCTCTGGCATTTTATTATAACTAATCAGCTCACGATTAACGCCTCTGGCATTTTATTATAACTAACCAGCTCACGATTAATGCCTCTGGTATTTGTTTATAACTTACCAGGTCACGATTAACGCCTCTGGCATTTTATTATAACTAACCAGCTCACGATTAACGCCTCTGGTATTTCATTATTACCAGCCAGCTCACGATTAACGCCTCTGGCATTTTATTAAAACTAACCAACACACGATTAACGCCTCTGGTATTTCATTATTACCAGCCAGCTCACGATTAACGCCTCTGGCATTTAATTAAAACTAACCAGCTCACGATTAACACCTCTGGTATTTCATTATTACCAGCCAGCTCACAATTAACGCCTCTGGCATTTTATTATAACTAATGAGCTTATAACAGACGCCTCTGATATTTCATTACGAGTAACCAGCTAACATTAACGGCTCTGACACTCATTATAATTGGAAAAAAAATATGTATATATATATATATATATATATATATATATATTGTAGAGTTTTAGATATACAATTTTAGTTTAAAATAAGCAAAGGATTACAATCTAATTTTGCATATTATATTTTATAACATATAATAATATATGGGTATTTTACATACAGAAAATACTAAATAAAAAAAAGAAAAAAATTGATTTAAACGTTTTGATTGATTAAAAAATTTTGTTAATTATTAAATAAAAAATTGAATGGTCCTGAAAAAACAAGTAATAGTACATCAAACAATCAATGATCAAAGTCTTATAAAAGTAAATACGATTTTATACTTACAAGTAATACTTCTTATTAGGCCACCTTCAATTTGACTCATGTTTTTTATTAAATATTTGCAATGTAGAAACACAAAAAAAAAAGGAATTATATACTGAGTAAACAAAAGTTCTAAATCACATTTTTTCCAGAAAAATTCAGAAAATCTGTAAATGATATAAATCTTTATATCAGGAGACACGGTAGTGGCTTGGTGTCAAGTGTTAAAAAAATATAAAAATAAATAAAATATAATATAAAAATAAATAAAATATAATATAAAAATGTTATGTCATATATGTCAAGCCATGCCGGGTCTCTTAACGCGAGCCGTCGCGTTGCGCGCACCTGAGATTTTGAGATCTTAATAACGGTCGAACCGATTAAGTTCTAACTAGACTTAATCGATAGCTTGGGTTCGATTTATATAATGAAAGTGTTTTATTTTTTTCTACATGTCCTACGAGCGGAGATATTGCAATGCAAAGTCCGAAATGTAGGAATTTCAGATTAAGAAA
>NW_012026787.1:140539-147648 GCF_000956235.1 Wasmannia auropunctata | reverse complement strand
TAAAAAGAAAACATAAAAAATAATTTAAAAAATAATTTTTACATTGTTTTTTTTTACAAAAAATCAAATTTTGAAAAATGAGAGAAAATTATTCATATATAATTATATATGTATATTTTTAATCATTTATGTATGATTATATATGAGCAATTTTTCTCATTTCTTCAAACTTGATTTTTTGTAAAAGAAACAATGTAAAAATTATGCTTTTAATTATTTTTTTATGTTTCCTTATTATTATCATTCTTTTGTATTAAAGAATAATTTTACAAAGGAAAGAAAGAATGGATATATATGGACATATTGTTGCATATAATTATATATAATTATATATTTTTATATATGTTTATATATATTTATATATGTTCTTATATGAAAAATTTTTTCCCGGGTATATGAAACACAAAAAATATTGGCTTCAATTGTGATTGAATGAAAGATATGATTTCGGAATTGCAGATTAAATATCTCGAACGAGACAATAAACGTGACTTGCTTTACGTATCTTCGACTTTTTTCGAGATATATACGTCCGCATTGATTGCATGTATCCTATCGGTATCGTATATCAGTTGAATATAAAATTACTATGCATTCCTGCCGGTTCTCCTGCATTCAGACCGATTACGAGGCTCTCCAAACAAACGATTCAGTGTTAAGACCAAGGTAACGATCGAGACCGTGTTGTACATATTACACGCTCCGCTTCAATTACGTCCTCTTTTCCCTTTTTTTTTCTTCGATCGCGTATCGGTAAACCCGGTCGGTGTAACAGGAAGTGGTGCAAGTTGCATACTTAAAATATCCATCATACAGGGAGAAAGCGTTTCGTAATGCTCTTACACACACATACGCGCGCGCGCGCACACATACACATCTTTGCGTATCTCGATACAGAGCAAGTTAGCCGTGCCGTGGTCGAAAAGAAGCAAGATCAAGAAAAAAAGAAATAACGAAATGGACGCTCGAGGAGCGACCGTTCGTGCCGATGAATTTACCAATATATATCCGGTATCCCGATTGCGTAAGAGGTAACGCGTTCATGCCGAACGATTTTTACCTCGCTTGTATGTGCGCGCGTTAATAAGAGTTCTTTGTGCGTCTTGACCGGCAAGTGCGTAACACGCTTCGAAGAACATAACACAGTACATAATCTGTAATAAGGACCTTTTATGATGATATAATACTTGGAATATTCCCAAAATGAACGATACAAATTTATATACGATGCGAGCAATTACTTAAGATAGTACACTCGCGAATTGAAAACAGTCAGAATTTCTTGAAATTCAAACTATACGTTGTACTAGAGGTCGTTGACACGCTTGTGCAATTAGAATGAGATTGACTGTTTCGATACTGAGATATAAGCAATTAAAAATTATTTTTTATACGTGTCGCCTATATAAAGTTCATGAAAATGTCGCGTTTATTTTT
The DNA here is from genome assembly GCF_000956235.1 of Wasmannia auropunctata. Lineage (NCBI taxonomy): Eukaryota > Metazoa > Arthropoda > Insecta > Hymenoptera > Formicidae > Wasmannia > Wasmannia auropunctata. The sequence goes on along the minus strand of NW_012026787.1, from coordinate 146,211 downwards.
ATAGGGCCTAAACTAGCAGTAAAATGTTAATAAAAAACGAGCATGCAATAAAGGGACATGAAACAGATATTGTAAAAAAATTCATAATTTTTTACTGTTTAGCTTGAAAAATAGAGCCTTGAAAAAAATGTAATTTTCGATTTTGATTGACATATGGAGGCGAGTGAAGGAGGCGGCCAGTCTCTGCTGCGTTAGTCTGCGTCTATCTTATTAATTTTTTTCCGCGTGTGCGTGCGGCCTATGGACAGGCGCAACCAATGTTTTCTCTCACTGGCGGGAGTGGGAGTATCGTCATCGAGCGCGCGATGAAAGGAAGACCTATAACTTTCGGATGTCGCGAGTGTACTACCTTAAATTTTGATTTTTTTTAAATAATTTTTCTTTCAAAGCGCTTTAATAGATTAAGATTTATATTTATAAATATAAATTAATATTTATATTTTTTATAAGAGTGTCCTATAATTACCACATAATAATTTAATAATGTATTTTGATGACTGGATTGGAAACGAAAATTCTAATACAAAATATCACGATTACAATAGTTCTTGAATTGCGAATCAGTATTAATTAACATTGCAGCAAATAGCTGATATCGATAAATCGATTAATCATTAATGTTACTCTGTAATAAATTAATCGCAGAGTTATTAATATTAATATATTAATAAAATAAGTTTATTAATATATTAATAATTAATATTATAATTTAACAAATTTTAACTGTGTGACCTAAAATTAATTTTTTTTAACAAAAATTCTCAATCAAATATAATCGTAATCATCTAAAATTGTTATCTAAAGCAAACTTTTAACTGTGTTACCTGAAATTAATTTTTTTTAACAAAAATTCTCAATCAAAAATAATCGCAATCATCTAAAATTGTCATTATTATCTAAAGCAAATGAATGCGGACAAATGCAAACAAACAACTTGCAAATATAGCGTCATGAATCCTACAAGCATGTTCGCGCAGCACGCTGTCAGCACTATCGCGTTATTCTATCCTTGTTTTACATCTAGTTAAATGATAAAGCTAGAATGGCGCAATAGCGCTGATAGCATGTGCTACCTGAACGCGCCTTATGTGCACGTTCATCGAATAATTTAACACTTGCGACGCGTATGAAATAAAATATCCGGTGTATCTAATTGTTAATTACTTCCTATAGCGATAACGAATCAAGTTAGACTACAACCTAAACAAAATACTCGGCGCTCATTGTTTGCTGTGCGCAAGGGATTGTTGTGTGTATACAGTCGCTTTGTCAATTCGTATAATAACACGATAGATTCGAGCGACACTCGAGCGAACAGGCGAGCGGGGCAAGCTACTCCGTCATGCTCCGTGTGACGCGTCATTATCCTTCGAGACGCGCTCGCGGCAAGTAAGTATCGGGAGAAAATATAATCCTTCCTGCAAAGAATTCGCGAAGTTAACGAAAGCTCTGTAACATATATCGTCGTTTATTAATAGCCATTTTATGCTAAATTTAGGCATTTATATTTATAATATACGTGTAATTATCATTTAGTACGTTTTCGGACAGTCGCATCTTAATTAACTACTTAATTCGACTCACGTTGTATCGGGGTGCAGAAGTTATCACTTTCCAAATCTTTGCTCATTAACGAAACGTCGCGAGTACGGAACGAGTCGATGCCGAGTCGAGTGGCATCGCGACGCGCGCGTTTAATTAGTGAATATAGTTGTGATTAACCTGGTACTTTGGTATTTGTTCATTGCATAGTGTATAGATTCGACATTCACACGTTGGCGATTCGTCGAAATGCCTATATCGCAAAAATTTGTTCGAAAACTTATCGAGAGAAATGAGTCGGCAAAGCGTATATTTTCGGATGTTACATTGCGCGGAAATTTACTTTCAATATCAACTCGTACATTTATTTATTTTACGTCACTACAGATAGCCTTAAAGACGCACGCGTATGTTAAAATTTGTAAAGGCCAAATTAGCTATAAAATGACCATTTCAATGTAGATTTAATCTCGATTTAACTTACTTTTCTTTTTCCAGCTCTAAGAATCAGAAAAAGATAAAGAGTATAAATTAAATCGAGATTAAAGTTAATCTGCCTTGGTAGAAATAGACCTAAGAGCTAGGGATTAGTCGCGTCATCACCGCGACGAGTACGTGGTGCGTGAAGTTAGCCGCGCGACTTTCGAACTTCCTCTGTCGTTTAAGATTCGCCTGTTGCGCAAATACGAGTCACGGGTATCGGACAAATCATCATATAACTTCGTGCGGTCCTATTTTTCTACACTATCGTGTTTCGTGTTATCCGTGTTGTTTTTTCGTGACGTAATAAAGTGCGTGTCACGTCCGATCATCAAGTGTGTCGGGAGTACCGCTCGAAGTGTCGCGCGAACGTCGTACTTCGATATATATATAATTAATGCTTGCGTGATTTCATGGTTAACCGTGCATTCGCGAGTGATCAGTGATTTCGTCGTGTGCCAGAAAAATGCAGTAACGATGAAGCAGGAGAAAAGGAGGCTGAAAAGGTATCGAGTGGCAGTGATATATGCAGCCAAAGAGTGAGTTTTATTGTTTGTTATTTATTCTCAATAATCGTTTATTTTAATCTACGCGACAGATTTGTTAGGGATTAGCCGAAATATTTAGGCCTGTTCATTCACTGCTACTATCTCAAATCGTACCGTCACAAGCGAGCAAATACACAATAAAGTCTTGCAAAAAAAATAAAAATTAAAATAAAATTTAAAAAAATGTTTCATTAAAACAACACTTACAGTTGATAGAATTGACTTGTAAAATGACGCTCCGACGTCGCAATCTGAAATGAAGATAGTGAATCTGATTGAGATAGTGACGAGTGAACGGACGAAAGGGATCTTAATGTCAAAATATCAACTTGAAATTCCTGAGTCGTCCTTGAAATTCAAGTTGTAACACGCTTCAATGTGATAGCTTAATTTGCAAACTCATTCGGCTGTTAGAAGTTATAATATAGCATAAGCAGGAAAGAGAGGAGAAAGCCTGGGACATGTTATAACTTAACCACATCATGTCTGGAATCCTCCGATCTTTATCGCGCGCCGCGACAATTACCGTCTTTCGCGCGTAGTCGTGAAAGTCAATAGGCGCGCTGATTTTGAGGGAAATGACGGTCAGTTTCGCGATCGGAGAAAATGGACAAGCGTGATCGATGAAAGTCAAACGTTGGAACGCGTCCAACGGGTTTGACCAAGACTTTTATGGCGTGCCGTAATCGCGAAGGACGCGTAATTGATTGAACGGACGGATTCGCAAGAGGTGATCCGTGGCAATTTCTGCAATTATATAAGGGCGCGATTATATAAGAGCGGTTCCGTTGCGGAAGGGAAATGCTATCGCCCGTGCGAAATTGTTGCAAATGTATAAGGATTACGTTCGATTCCCCTCTCCTTTTTTTCCTTCTTTACATAAGCACTTGTAATGCGAAATCGAAGCGATATAACGGGTCGGGTAATTATTTGATTATATATGCCGTTTGTACACTTTCTTGAACTTACATTATGCGATAGAAATGATAATTAATGTTTTATGTATAACAATGAGATAATGCTCATTTAAGAGAAATTATTCGAGAAAATTGTTAGCTTTTTTTAATTAGCCAGTTGCTTATCAAATTAAAATAAGTCTAGAAATTTCTTTTTTTTTTTTAGTATATACAGTATTGAGTATATACAGTATTGAGTATATACATATTAGGTTTATTAAATTATGTCGAATTAATTTAATCGTTTTTTTTTGTTTTCATTATGACAGTTAATAAATGCTGAAACTTTGTTATATAATACATATGAAGACGAAGTGGATATCCAATATTGCATAATTGTAGAGAATAAATAAAACAGGATTATTTTCACACAATTTATCAGTGACAGATTTACTTAATTTTATTCTCACGTCTCCCATTTGGTGTGGTTGTCCAACAATCTCATTACTCACAAATGTGCGTTGGGATGGATTTGAAGTATTGCATCCATGTGTTCATCGAACAATTATACAGATGTGACAGCAACACAGACGAGAACAGTGCTCCTTTAAATCACTTCGTTTCGAGACTCAAGATGTTATTCTTTTTATTTTTTATAAAAATCATAAAAATCTTATTGCTCTTGAAATCTTCTTTATCTCACTATTTATATAGGTCATTATCTACATTCATAAATATATTTTTATGCAAATACAATATTATTTTATTTGTAATTCGCATTTATACAGCCAACAGACATTAAAGTAAAAATAATATATGTATATCTTACAAAAAAGAAAATCCTTCATACATTCATACTTGCTTCGATGCACACTTGCATTAATATATTAAAGGATATTTTGTATAACTGCACGAAAACAAATGCTCAGTGGTATGCATAGATTTGCGCTATCAGCAATCAAGATCGAGTCGTCGAAGATTGCGTGATACTTTATATTAGATTTAGTTTGAGATACCTAAATACGTTCAGCAATTATTTTTTCTTTTTGAGCTTCGTGGTAACTTCAGCCTGTGGCTTTTGCCAATCCAATGGTTTACGGCGATACATGGGCCATGGAGGTACAGTGATTAACGCCGCCATAACAAATCCAGCGCCCAGAATATAGATTGTCTGTGAGAATTGTTGAATGACGTATCCCCAAACTAAGCCAACCACCTGTAAGAATACGTTAATTTCTGTACTGTTATTATTAACTGAATTTTTTCAAAATTTCTAGAAAATTGTAGCTCACCCCAAATAACGTTATTATGACTCGCGACAATTTCTCTGCTCTGGCTTGGCCATCATAATCCTAAAATAAACAACATAAATAACAAAGATATCTAAAAAATACGAAGCTTCGTTTACAGAACACGAGAATAACGTATATGGCATAGAAATTTATAAGTAACTGATAAACGTAGAATTGACAAATTATTTAAATGTTTACTATGTAAATTATTTCGACAATCGCGCAAAGTGTCGATTACGTTGACATACGGTGTCTTTCAGTAATCCTAACCTCCTAAACAACGAATGTACATCGCCTTGAACCTGTCACGAATAATATAATCGGCGTGGTTGTCCAAAGATCTCGGTACTCACCATGTGCGTTGGGATGGATTTGAAGTATTGCGTCCATGCGTTCATCGTGGACAAATATATAAACGTGGCAGCGACACGGACAGGGACAACTCGTTTCAATTACCTCGTCCTGAAACTCTTGAAACGTCGACGTGCGTCGACGATCGTATACGTGTCGATTGCGCAGATGCGTACGCGATGCACATATGCGGCGCGATTTTTAAAATGGATCTTAAGCAAACTGCTAGACTCATTCACCGACGAGATACTATTAAGGATGTCCTGGCTATATAATCCCAGACAAAAGTTACTGAAATATGTAATTGATAATATTCTATGCTTTTATAGGTTAACCTTTAAACCACTACATCGGTCTCACAGACCGCTATTGAAATGTTACTCGTCAACCATTTTCTTATTTGTCACCATTTAAATATATTTTATTTCTATTGTATATGAGATTTCCCAGACAGCACAAAACCCTAATAGAAGACAAAAAGATGTCTTTTTTAAGATGTCTTTTCGGCTAAGCGAAAAGATATCTAAAAGATGACGAAAAGATGTCTTTTTAAAGATCGGAAG
>NW_012026787.1:132751-140489 GCF_000956235.1 Wasmannia auropunctata | reverse complement strand
CATAGAGTGACTTCTCCAATTTCAGAATACGGTCCTCCTTTTCGTTGTCTTCGATCTTGAGACCATCTGGAATCTTCATGTAGATATCCTCCTCCAATCTTCCATTTAAAAAGGCTGTTTTCACGTCGAATTGTACTAATTCGAGATCGTGTTGTGCCGCCATCGCCAACAGCACTCTCAACGAATCATAGCGTACCACCGGTGAAAACGTCTCATTGTAGTCCACTCCCGGTGTCTGCATAAAACCTCGTGCAACAAGACGTGCCTTGTAACGTTGTCCGTCTTTTAAATCTTGGACCTTGAACACCCACTTGGAAGTGATGGTCTTCTGCCCAGTGTTCTTCACGACCTTCCATGTACCATTTTCATCATGTGCATGCAATTCTTCTTCTATTGCTCTTTCCCATTTCACGCGGTCCAGCCCTGTCACAGCTTCGACGAACGTTATTGGCTCTTCAATCGCTGCCCAACATGCCTCATAGCGATCTGGTTTTCTGCGTTCGCGTTGCGAACGCCTCACACCTTCACTCGCTACTTCTTCGGTCAAGGATTCGTTCCTGGCCTGTTCGTCTCCGACCACGGGGAGTTCATTTGACACAGATGCTGCCTGAGTTTCTCGTTTAGGAGCAATCTCCTCTCCAATTGGAATTTCTATATCCACTTCCGCCTTCTTGTAGTCCATTGGAATTTCTTTCTCGTGTATCGTCACGTCCTTCGATTCCTTGATAGTTCTCGTCGCTGGCAGATACACTCTTGCGTTCCATGATTCGCCTTGAAAGCCAATGAAAATCCCTTTCTGAGCTTTTGAGTCGAATTTCTTACGAAATAGACTTGGAACATGTATGTATGCATCGGAGCCGAACGTTTTTAATTTCGACAAATCCGGTGTCTTCCCAGTCCACATCTCGTACGGTGATACATCTCTATCCTTGCGGTTAACAATACGATTAAGAGTGTATACTGCATAAGCCGTTGCTTCCGCCCACAGGATCTTCGGTAAATTTTTCGCATGGAGAAGAGTACGCGCGCATTCGACAATCGTTCGATTATCACGCTCCGCCTTGCCATTTTGCTCAGGAGTAAACGGTGCTGTCGTTTCATGCTCAATACCTTTCTCCTCCAAGTATCTTTTCATTTCACTATTGACGTATTCACGACCTCGGTCCGTTCGAAGTACTTTAATCGATCTCCCGAAGCGATTTCGCACCGCAGCTTCAAATATTTTAAATTTTTCAAATACGTCAGATTTATGTTGCATAAAACAAATTACGCGAAAGTCAGTAGCATCATCCTTGAAATTCACATACCAACGTGATCGACCAATTGACTCAACTTCCATTGGTCCCACCACATCACTGTGAACGACCTCACCTGGCTTGGTATCACGTTCATCCTTGGTCGGCTTGTATGATTTTCGATGCATCTTTCCCATTTGACATGGCTCACAGAAGAATGACTTTATTTCCCCTTGATTCACTGGCGGTAGTAATTTATGTTTAACCATCCTCTCAATAGTTCTAATGTTCACATGCCCGAGTCTCTCGTGCAATGTCTTTAAGTCTGAATCACACTCCGCGACATTCGTCTCGTAGCAAGATATAGTTTTGAACGCTAGTCGATATACATTATTCGACGTTTTTACACCTTCAGCTACCTTGATGCCATTGTGCACGAGTTCCGCTTTCCCATTCGAGAGATTCACGCGCACATTCTTGTCCGTTAAGAGTCCCGCAGACAAAAGATTCCTACGCAAGGTTGGCACAAAAAACACATTGTCGATGCGAGCCTTTTCACATTTTCCGTCAACGTATTTTATTATTTCGACATACCCGTATCCTTTCGCAGGACACACTTCATCATTGCCCACTTTTATGTTCATAGGCGCGCCTTCTTTATAGTCCCTTATCCATTCTCGACGAAACGTGGAATGGAGTGACGCGCCACTGTCCAGAAACCACATGTCTTCCGGCGCCACGTTCTTATGCTCAAACATGGCCGGAAACGCGAACGCGCACGCTGCGCCGGAACCACTCGACGCACTACCTGAAGCACCGCCTTTTTCACTTGGCTTCTTCTTTGATTTCGTCGGGCATTCCCACGCAAAGTGTCCCTTTTCCGAGCATCGGAAACACGTGACGTTCCCTCCTTTTTGGGGCTTCTTGAACTGCTTGCTTTTGTTCCCTTTCGTACCCTTCGTTGGATTGACCACCATAGCTGAGAGCTCTTGACTAATTTGTTCCTCCTTGAGTATATTCTTTTCTTCTTGCAATAATTTGTCAAGTAAATTTGAGATAGTCTGTGCACTCTCCGGAACATTAGCCCACGTAGTCTTCAAAGCACGATATTTCGAAGGCAGCGTCGATGTAATTTTGGCAATGATCGTATCATCGTCGATCTCCTTCCCAATATCACGTAACCGAAAGGCGCGATTTTGCACACGTGCCACGTGCTGCGCCATTGTGCTTCCCGGATCCATCACGTATCCATGAAAGTCCTCTAGCAACGATACCTTGTTCGTTGATGATCGCTGCTCGTGGATCATTGATAACTTTTTCCACATTTCACAGGCAGTATCACACACTGTGAGATATTCCAGTTGCATCTCATCACACGCCGTAATTATGAGGAACCGTGCCTTCGCGTCCTTCTTCCTCCATTTTGCACGCTCGGTATTTCACGCCGCCGCATTCTCGCCTGCAACTTCTTCAGGAAGCATCTCACTTCCCTCGACGATACCCGATAACTCGTTGTAATCGAACAACGATTTCATTTGGAATTTCCACGGCTGAAAATTCGTACCGTTGAACTTCACGATGTTGCGCAGTGCGATCTCTTCACTACCCATCTTGAGCTTGACCACGTTTTTCGTTTTAACAACACTTAAAAGAAAAACGTTTTTTTTATTTTAAACACAGCTTGAAAACGCAAAAGTTCACGAGAATTTACGCACTCTCGCGGCCTGGGCCCTTAACCTGTTGGGGTTTATTCAACAAAATTCACACGAACGTTGCTGTTGTCAATGAAACTTTATTGAATAAAGGTTATATGTTAGCACACGAACTTTCATACGTCTCTCACTCACGCTGGTCTCAGGTCAACTAACTGGTCCGCAGGCCAAAAAGCAAAAACACAGAATGCGGGGGAGGAAGGTTACAGGCAAAGGCTGAGACCCCATTGTGCTACCTGTTACACGTAACAGACAAGGCTCTAATAGGAGAGAGTTAAACTATCCATAGACCATGCATTCTCAACAGAAAGTATAGACAATATGATATATATTACCTCATATTTCACACCAGTATTTCAAAAAACGATATAGACCGGCGCATTCAGAATTCTCTACTGATATCTGGACAGATATATTCAAAGATTTGGAAGAATATTATTTAAAATCAGAAAGAGGTTTGTTTTAAACATTATCTCATACTTATATTTGCAATATCTAATCATTTATTTATATGAAAAATATTTTACAGATGACAAACATAAATGCAAGATCTCTGAAATGTTTCCTCCTATGTTTAGTAGTCAAATTTGTGAAAAACTTTTTCAAACAGCTCGATCTATGACTTTAACTTATTCTACAATTATTAATTTTAGTATTAAGGATTTAATTTATCATATTCATAAGATCAAACAGATAAATTCTCTAATGAATGATCTTTCAGATGTATTTAGATTTCCCAGAGAAGATAAAAAAAATGTTAAAAACACAAAATGTCCTAACATACGAAGTCATAGAAAATTTAAAAATCAAATAAATTATTGAGGAAGGTTTGAAGGATGCTATTAAAAGTACTGAAGAATTAGGCATGAAAATTAAAAGTTATTCAGATTGGAAATTTATTGATATTGCTTTACAAAGTGTAGATGATTGTAAATTTGATGCTGGATAGAACGTGAAATCAATAACAATTGCTCTATAAACGCTAGAAACATAAATGTCGAAGATGTTGTGTAACCGGAATCTTCGACCGAATTTTATGAATTTTACATAATCATATTTATCGTTAGAATAATCAAATATGACCATCGGACTTCCGAAGACCCCTTTCGTCAGCGCAAAGTGCAATGCGCCTGCACGGTCCTTGTAAATGCCGTGAGTGCCGCGTTAAATTCTTTAGCAATTACTATCGCGTAACCGACTCTACTATTAATGCTTAATTGCAAAACGTCTTTTACTTTTCTTTTATAGGTAATATTGACTTATTAAACGGTCGCCACCCTGTTCTTCCTTCAACAGGGAAGAATATTCTCTTTCAGGTAGACTGCCCATTGGATGTCCTTTCTTCCTTCAGGTGCACAGCCACCAACGAAGTCCTCGACTTAACGAATGAATCGTAAATAGAATGCGAGCGCACATGATGTTCGTGTGGGAGCGCAAATAATGAAATCGGGTTGAGATTTAATCAATTATAATGTTTATTCAAATGTTCACTCGCTCTCTTCACACACACGCTTTTACGCACTCACACTCGAATACTGCAATTGCGATTATTCGCGCTTCGCGGCGTACGCAAATTCGTACTAACGTATTAATACACGTTTTCGGAAATGCGAAGTAACGTAACTGGGTTCGCGAAACTAAATGCGTCGTGGAAACGACCGGCTCTGTCACTGCTATTACGCTGTGACGGTTCGCTTTTCTTGCGCTCGGATATGCTCGTCGGGCCAGATATGCAAAAAAGCGAGAAACAACCAACGCGTGTTAGCAAGATTTCGCCGAGGCTCAGAGAGGCGGTCGGTGATTCGGCGGGATCGGTCCGGAAGTCACGGTCGGCAAGGCTGACGCTTAATGCGGTCCGGTCGGTGCAGGCGAGGTATTGGGGGGCCCTCGAAGGGCGGCTGTAATACGGCAGCGCGGCACCTAGGCGCAGCGAGATCGAGAACTGATCTATGTCGGCCCGGCGCCCCGGCCTTCTCCGTGTGCGCGGTGTTGGTGCCAGCAAGGCGCCCTGGTCGGACGGGAGGCGGAGAAGCCAGGTGCCCCGGCCTTCTTCGCTGGATGCAGGAGGCGTGAAAAAGTCAGGCGCCCCGGCCCTCTTCGCTGGATACAGGAGGCAGTGAAGAAGTCAGGCGCCCTGACTCTCTTCTCAGGAGGCAGTGAAGAAGTTAGGCGCTCCGACTATCTTCGCTGAATACAGGGAACGTGAAGAAGTCAGGCGCCCTGACTCTTTTCTCAGGAGGAACGGTCTCGACAGGAGTAGGTTCGGGACCGGATTGGTTGCCGTCGCTCCGCGGCGACGGCTTATATACCCCCGCCGATGGGCTTTAGCGGGGGCTGCGGAGAGGGGGTTGCCCTTGCTCGGCGCGCGTGTTTAGTCGGAGTTGTGACGCTGAGCGCCAGGGGCGGCTGGTCCCGGCGGGGGCCCTCACATAGTGACGAGGCGGGGGGCGTATCGTCACACGCTATTAATCAAATTAATGATCACCGATGTTACAAATAGATGCGCGTTACAATCTTGACTTGAAAATTCGTACGCGATAATATACGATAACAACGCAATTATAATATTCGCGATTACTTCGTGCTCAATCTGTTTCGGATCTTGAATTCACGTTCGCGATTCTCGATCGCGCTATTTAATCGCATCGGTGGTTATCAAACTCGCGTAACAATGAACTTATCGAATGATGCAATAATCTGCGGGACTAATGTTCCGTCGCGTTCTTGACGATAACGTGTTTATTGAACAAAAGACCCCATTCCCTAACAGCACAAAGGTTCATATGTCGACTGTAAGTCGACTTTGTCAAGTCAGGCCTTTAGAGTTGACTGCAAGTCAAGACTTCGTACAGATATCTGCAGACATTCTTCAAATGTCGACCTTGAGACGTCTAGAAGCAGACATTTTGAAATCGACTGCAGGTCATGATATATATTAATTATTGTCAAAAAACGCGCGCCATTCTTGTCGCTGCAGCACATGCGCACGATACAGCATAAATACCAATTGCAAAAATAGGAAGAGTCTCAGAGATAGCTATATAGATTATCAATTGTTAGATAGGCGAAAGTGTAAGGGACGAGTATAAGGTGATAAATTAATTATATATTATAATTGAACGATTACAGTGTGTGAAAGTGAATTGAGAATATCAGTAGAGTGCAACAACGGTATGTATTTTTGTATAAAACTATTAAAATTACAGATATTTTAAAGTTGAAATAATCATATAGTCAGAGCCGCAGGTTTTGTAAGTTATATTTACTTGTTGTACATACACGATTAGATTATTAGAGAGCCTAAAAATGCTCAAACAATTTTCTGAGTTGAAACGTCAACAAAATCGGCGAACTTTACTTTCTTATAAATCGGATCGTGAAGTAGCTTCTCAGCCGGTTTCATTTCCAAATGTTGACGGTAACCCAATCAATGGTCCATCATGTTCATCGGCTTTCGAATTTAAAAAGCCTAAAATTGAAGATGGAATGATGGAGACCAATAATTTATATAATTTACAATATGCTTCATCAAAAAGTGATATTAGTCACGACGACAATGCCAATAGTAATTCATCCTCGAAGACAAGTATCGTCAATGATGAATTTCGAATCAATCCGCATCCGCAGGAAAATATGCAGTTGCCTTTGTCTAGTGAACGTGCAAATGGGCAAATGATTTTCGTATTAATCAAAATGCATTAACGTCTTTATTACAAGTTCTTTCGAGATATGGGCATAATGATTTACCTCGGGATTCACGAACACTTTTAAACACCCCAAGACCAGGTACTCACAAAATTAAAACTCTTTCTAAAGGTCAGTATCTTCACTACGGCTTATTAAAAGCGCTATCGCTTACATCAATCAGTAATCGTTTTCCTCATGCTTTTGATAATCAAGATATAATTTATTTAGATTTAAATATTGATGGTTTACCAATTTCGAAAAGCTCAAAGAGTCAGCTCTGGCCGATTTTAGGCAGAATTTTTGGTTTGCCATTTGCACTATTCGTCATCGGTGTCTATTATGGTTATCAGAAAGCTTGCTTATCTAAATTTCTTCAACCATTTATGGATGAACATCTAAATTTAAAAAACAATGGATTCTTCATTAACAAATAGCTCCGGCAAATCAATATTCCTGCTGTCATTTATGATGCTCCGGCTCGAGTATACGTTACTTGCATAAAATCGCATAATAGACACTTTGCCTGTGGAGAATACACTGTAAGGGGTGAAAGTATAAATAAGCGAACTTTTTTGGATTCCAGTGCTCCAGACTGATATTGATTTCATTAATAGGTCGCAACCCAAACATCACCTTCCAGATGTTTCCTCGCCATTTGAACTGATTTCAGTTCCAATGGTAAGTAATTTTCCTCTAGACTACATACGTAATTCCTGTCTTGGTTATTATATTAATAAGCAACTTCTGAAGTTGTGGATAGATAGGTTAAAAACTTCCAGAGTAGTCCAAGCTCATATTAACATTTTGTCGGATGCACTGAAAACTGCATCAAAGTGTATTCCAATAGAGTTTACTCGAAAATTTTTTAATTTGGGTGTTTATCCGAGATGGAAAGCGACTCAACATCGCACTTTTCTTCTTTATTTAGGGCCGCTGGTTTTTAGAACTGTACTGCTGGATAAAAAATATGTACATTTTAATGTTCTGAATTGTGCGATGAGAATTTTATGTAGCGTTAACGATTATGACAGTGTAACGACTGCCGAAATTTCGTCGCACGGAATAGCTCGTCGGAAACAAGCGGCGAAATTGGCTCAGAGCGGA
>NW_012026787.1:129856-132618 GCF_000956235.1 Wasmannia auropunctata | reverse complement strand
ATAGGTTTATACAATTTCGGTACGCACGGACGGACGTTATGTACAGCTATTTACATGTGTGCGCGCACGCTGAGCAGTGCCCATCGGCTGTTCACGTGTCAGCGCGTGACGTCGGTGGGCGTGCGGCGAGCGCGGTAGGCGGGGGAGCGGCGCGGCGCGCGAGACGAGTGTCTCCGATGAACGCGGGGCGCGGTGAAGGGAGCCCGTGATTCGAGTTGTTTCTGAGAATCGGTGCTTCCCCGTTTGAATAGGGGATCCGCCGCTGAGGTGTTTCTCAGCGGGGAGTGAGAACCCTCTCAATCCCCTGAATTCGACGGTCCCGGAGGAAGGAGTCGGAGACGGTCTGCCGAGATCTATTTGGCTGAGGCCGAGAACTCTCTCGATCCCGGTTTTCTGAGCTTGCTCGCGGTAAAGGTGCGGAAGGTCTTCTGGCAGACTGGCGAGTCGAGCGAGAAGTGTCTTCGTTGTGAATTTTTCCGGCTTTTATACCCGCTCAGGCGTACGTTCGGGTTTTTCCGCTTCTCGTCGGTAATCTTCGGGAGGTTTGTAAAAGGGAATGTTCGGCGGGGTGAGTTTCCTAAGTGTTTTACTGGGTGGCGAAAAAGATAAATTAGGCGCACCGCGCCCGGTTCCTGCTGGGGTTTTTATGCAGGAACGAAGCGTTTCCTTAAGGGGGTGCATCGTTACAACAGGAACAACGAATATGCTCATGATCTTTTAGTATATTTTGTTCAAATCATGAGCATTCTGTATGAACCACAAAATGTTACCTACAACATGCATAATTTAATACATTTAGCTGTTGATGCGAAAAGATTGGGCCCTCTAGATTTTTTTAGTGCTTTTTCATTCGAAAATCATTTATTTATTCTGAAAAAATTTTTCAAAAAGTTTGATAAACCATTACAACAGATCTATAATAGATTAGATAAACAATCCTTATTGTTTCCTGCTGAAAATCAGCGATTTTATGATCAGCAGTATCCTCAGTTGCAAAAAAAGATCAATTGTAATTTACCATTAGGTTGCTGTAACACACACAAACAGATAAAATTTTCTTCGTTTGTGTTGACAACAAAAAAATAATTGCTGCTATCTCAAAGAAAATAATGCCATAAGCATTTCCCATATTGACTATTATCGTAAAATTCCAACAATTATCGGACAAAAGTTTACAAATATTTTAATGTTACCTAATTATCCCTGCAATTTAGAAAATTTAGGAATATACGTTATTACAGGCTTATCGACTTTGCAAATGTGGCCAGTTTTTTCAATTAAAAATAAGCATTCAAATGGATTTTGGAAATGATTCAACATACCTAGAATTATCCTTATTACATAATGATTTTTAATTTTAGTTAAAATTAAAAGTAAAATATACATTGTACATATGTCATTAAAATTAAAATTGTTTTGACAAAAAATTCAATAAAAGTTTGATTTTCATAACATTATAAGTTGTTATTTATAACATTATAACTTTCTATTTATAACATTATTATAACTACTGTTTTCATCTACATTATTGCATAAAGATATCTACATTATTGTATAAAGATATATTGATACTGCCCTATAAAATTGTTATTTTTGAAAGTGTGGTATGTTGTTATTGGCAACGACTGGTGCTCTGTAGTTCCCGAATCATGGGTCTTTGAAAACGACGATTTGGTGGCCACCGAAAGGTATCACTGTTACTACAGCAATATCGAAGAAACTGCAACCCGATAGCGACACATGGACTGTAACTTCATACAACAAGCTAATTGGTCCCATTGGTGAGTACACTTTACATACCTTGTCACGCGCTCCCGTGAGTTAGATATCTCGCGCGAGCGCGGATCAAAACGAAAAAGGGTGAAATCGCGTAGGATTTCGGGAGGGAGGATGGTAGCCCTCCGGATTTCGTCCCTCCGGCGACCGACAAGGGGCAGCGACACGAAAATTGGGCGCCAGACGTGCTCGGCGGCACGTCACTCGCAAAACGCGAATTTTCAGCAATAGCGCGATAGCAAAAGTGATTACCCACGACGCTAACCGAGATTCACAACCGGACGCTGCTCCCCGAGGTCGATCGCGCGAGGGCCGGCCGGCTCTACCTAACGGTAGAGGGGCAGGGCGGAACTAAGGGCGGACGGGCGGCGGGATGGCACCGGCCGGGCGAAAGAATTCAGACACAGTATGTAGAATTATAATAATGCTACCGTTTATTCCCCGCGTGGCAGAGCGGTAAAAAGCAGTAGCCAAAGAAATAATACAGTGCGAGGATAACAAAAGAAAAGAATGAAAACGAAAAATAATTTGATAATTTCAAGGCCGATACCTCAGCGGCGCGATAATCCTTGACGTGACAAAAGAAAAGAAATCGTTCTTGAACAGTAATCAATTCGGACAGTAATCAATAACGTAACTACCGTCAGCATCGGCGCGATAGTACAAAAAGAAACGTGGCTCAGCACGACGCGAGTACCGAGGTCTAACGACGACCGACAATTTCAATCGCGAATCCACGCGTCAGACACAAAGGCGAAAACGAAAGACAAGTATAAAATCATTTAGGCTGAACGCAACGAAATAGCGCGCGACGACAATAAATGATACGACGAGGAGTACTCGCGCTTCGAGTACTCGCGCACTTACAATAACGCTCGCACACTGGTGTGCGAGGGCTTTGCGGCTCACTCCCGGCGACGATCCCCGGGTGGCTCGACTCACGATTCGCGGCACTCCCGATAGCTCACGGCACAATTCGCTGAGAA
>NW_012026787.1:128501-128978 GCF_000956235.1 Wasmannia auropunctata | reverse complement strand
AAAAATATAAGGGTTACTTCAAAATGCTGTAACTTTGTGAAAAAAAATCGTAGCGACTTGTTTTTTTTTTCAAATTAAAGAGAAAGATTCCAACTTTATGACGCTGGAAACCGCATCCCCGGAAAAAATTTTAGCAAGTCCGTGCACTCGTTCAAACTTTGCAATTTTCAGTGTGGCAAACATGCTCTCAGATTTAAGAGTTTACAGCAACAGGGGTGCATTAAATTTAAAATCGACTCACAGTATCTTAAAGTAGAGATTTCAAGCTTTCATTTGAAAAAAAGTTCATCATTTTACGATGATTTTTCGCGGAGTTACCGTTAATCAAAGTTGATCAATTTTTGCTCAAAATTTTTCTATGCCATAATTTTTTTGAGCAGTGTAGTTTTCAAGATACAATGAAAAAAAATTAATTTACATATATAAGGGTAGCTTCATCTTTTTAAATCGTTTTTTACCACCAACTGATAATTTCTA
>NW_012026787.1:127481-128451 GCF_000956235.1 Wasmannia auropunctata | reverse complement strand
ATTCAAAATGGCCGATCAAACATTTTAAAAATAATATACTTTGATTTGAAAATATTTACTCGGGGGTTTTTTGGGTCGCCGAGTATGAATATGCAATCAGTTTTCAATTTTTATGCGTTTCATCTTGATCAAGCAACTTTTTGTTAATTAGGTCCGCCATCTTGGATCCACCATTTTGAATTTTGGAAATCTGAGGTCATATACGTAATCAGCGACTCAGAAAACCCCCGAGTACCCACTTTCATCTCGATCAAGCAATTTTTTCTTAATTAGATCCGCCATCTTGGATCCGCCATTTTGAATTTTGGAAATCTAAGGTCATATACGTAATCAGCGACCCCGAAAACCCCCGAGTAATAAATTTCAACTTTTTCCATGTAAAAAAAAATGTGTGCTTCAAAGGGTTAATATAGATAGAAAATTATTATTGGCATCAAGCTTCGCTTCGATCGAGAAACGGCATTTTCTTTTATATCATGTGTTATTCGCTTACCAGTCTATTATTTAACTTATTATTGTTTACAAAATATGTGTAGCAATTTAAAATAATACACGCATTTATTGTGTGTTACATTGTATTATTGTAAAACAGATATCTTCCAAGAAGCTCGGGAAATCGAGAAGAAATCAGCATATATTTCATCGGATGCTGATACTGATACCATGCGTGCTGCATTTTACCAGCCATTCAAACGGCCGAAAAAGGCCCGAAAACTCTCTTTCGATGATTCTGATACCTCCGATGATAGTTCCCATAAATTAAGAAAAAATCACTTTTATATTATTTGATATACTTATTCGCAATTTTATTAATACATCAATTTCTGTATTGTAACTAATACGTCATTAATGTCCAAACAACGTAAAGGTAAGAAATCATTTACAATTCTTTATATAAAAACAATATTTAAAAATATAACTATTGCTTGTAATGTAATAGATTAAAGTTGCTTCACACGAGTTAATCTTA
>NW_012026787.1:126258-127431 GCF_000956235.1 Wasmannia auropunctata | reverse complement strand
TAAATTCCTCGCATGAAGATTATCCGCATTACAATTAGGTAGATTACAGTCTTTATCTATGATTAAAATTAATTAATTAATAACTTATTTTAATATTTAGTTCTGGGAAATTGAAGATGCTGCGCGGTTCAAGTCCAATCTCCCAGCTTTAGTTTTATTTAATTATTTGTTCCTTGTTTTCCGAATTTTATTAGGGTGAACTATTTTAAATTTTCCTTTAAAAAGTAATTTAATATTTCCATTAGGTAAAATATACACTATAGTATGTGGTCCAGAATATTGATCTCCTAATTTACCTTTTTTAGGTTCACGTAATAAGAAAATTTGATCATTTATTTGAAATTCTTGAGGATTGATTTTTCGATCATAATAATATTTAGATTTAATTTTTGATGCAGTTAAACATTCTCTCGCTAATTCTTGTAGATTGTGAATATTTGTCAATAATTGTTGTAAATAATCATCATAAGTTTTTTTTCCTTTTTCATAAATTATTTTACTGGATGGTTGTCTGGCTATTTTACCAAACACCAACTCATATGGAGTGTATCCAGTTGACTCGTGAGTACTTGTATTATATGAAAAGGTTGCATATTCTAATAATTCATTCCATTCAGTAAATCTATTTACATATTGCTTCAAATATTCAATTAATACTGTGTGTGAACGTTCTAAAGCTCCATTGGCTTGTGGATAAAAAGCTGTTGTCTTAAATTGTTTAATTTTAAATTGTTTAATAAATCTTTTCATTAAATTACTCATAAAATTTGTTCCCTGATCTGTTAATATAGCCTTAGGGGCTTCAAATATGCAAATAAAATATTTTAACAATGCATCAGCAACATTTACAGCAGTTATGGATTTTAAAGGTATGGCAAGGGAAAATTTAGTAAGATGGTCTTGAATTGTTAAAATATAAGAATTTCCTCTCGAGGTTTCAGATAAAGGTCCTACTATATCCATTGATACTTTTTCGAAAGAAGAAAATGGCGTATCTGTTATAATATTAACATAGGTTGTTTTGTTTTAACTCGAACTAATTTCTTTATCTGACATTGTAAACATTGTTTAATATAATTTTGAATTTCTGCTTTAATATTACTCCAATAAAAATTTTGTCTAATTCGATTATAAGTTTTAGTAATTCCTTTATGTCCACCAATTACTGAAGCA
>NW_012026787.1:125501-126208 GCF_000956235.1 Wasmannia auropunctata | reverse complement strand
TAGTCGTAAATGAAATAATTCTGTTTGCGTTGGACTAACGGAATACATTCGTCCGATACAATTATAATGACTTTTGCGTTTGACCCAACGCGATACGTTTCTTCCATTAATTTTTTCTTTTTTAAACGTATAATAGTCTGGAATTTCTACATACAAGTACTGTTTTGCTTCTTCATCACGAGAATTTAATAAAAAAATAATCAATTAACATCGTAACTTGATTTAAAGCAGAAATCATTGCTTCTTCAATGGCTGCATTTTCAATTATAACATTTTGTTCGTTAGGAACATGCACATGTAAACGCATAATACTATGGCTTTTATCTTGTAGCTTTTTTTCAAGAATGCGCCAACTGGTTTCTACAGGTCCAACGTAACGAGTTTCTATAAAATTACGTATCTCATCATGATCAATAATTACATTTTCTGTTATTGGTTCAATTGTTATAGCAGCAACATCGTGTCTCTTATAAATATATTTATACAAATATTTAACCGATTTAATACTTGAAACTACACTCGACAGCAAAATTAAAGCATCACCCATTTTGATCACTAAAAATAGGCAAATTTCAAGAGAGTGTAATTTCATCAAAAATGATCGTATCGGAATGATCAAAAAAGCATTTTAAAGCTTAAAGTCTCTACTTTCGACACCCATAATTCATTAAATTACTTACTGATTCTTTACAAGCTGCACGGATGCA
>NW_012026787.1:124020-125451 GCF_000956235.1 Wasmannia auropunctata | reverse complement strand
GATTATTAATTAAGACATATTTTAACTAATTTATCAAATAATACCTATATTGTTTTGTTAACAAATTAATTTTTTGTTTAATATATTGTTGCATTTTTGGCAGCTTTTACAATTGGGTCACATCACTCCCTATGTGATGGATATTACTTTTACTCGTGCGATTGAATAATCTTTTTTTGTGCAAAATTTAGCTATACTGAACATCACACAGACGCGTGCTTTTTATACTTTAAATGCATTACATTTTATATTTTCTATACTTTAAAGGCATGCATTTTTTCAATGCATTACATTGTGTTCCAATGTACCGTTAACTCCATATCTCGGACAGCACAATACAACGCTCAATAAAAAAGCAAATTAAAGATAAAGATTCACTCTTTCAAAAGTTGTAAACTGCATTCGTATGCGATTTTTAGTTTACGCCGTAAAACCTTATAAAATTAATTTATAAAATATTAATTTTCAACAATCATTGTTGAATTAACACTCATATATTTTGTGTATTGTACTTTAACTTCAAATACAATTATAATTAAAATTTATTTGATCATATTTAATGTCTGTTTTTACTGTATAAGCTGCGAATTTATTAGTCGAAATATTACATGATAAAAATATTTTAAAAAATACGGGTTTCTTTTAATTTTTAATGCTTAAAAATTATTTTGTGTTTAAAACATGTTTTAGTTTGTAATTGTAAATTAAAATAAAAAATGTTATTTATGCATAAAAAATAAATTAATTAAAATGCGGGTTAAATTGACCCCCATTTTAATTAATTTATTTTCCCCATGTGCAGAGCACTTACGTCACGAAAAGTACGCGAGTTCTTAAAGATTAAAGTATATAACTGATTTTTCTTTTTTATTTTCCATTTTTTAAACAAATTTACAAACTTTAGTTAAAAATACAATTTTACTAAAAAAATAAAAAATATTACCTGTGTTGAGTCAGGATGGTATTATTTTTCGCAATAAGTTATATATTCTACAGAATTTAATAAGATGCTCATTGGCATCAAAATTGTTAAATTGCTTGTCAATTTAATTTGTGATATTATAATGAAGTCAAGATTTAATTTGGAAGTGTTTCAAGATCGTCGAATATTCGGCGCGCAATTTACCGGAACTAAAAATTGCAAAAAATTCATATAATTATTATTAAGCACCAATTAAGATCCACTTCAGATCGCATTTGGCATTCTAATAATTTATAGTTAACAATTATGGAACAGTGAAGATACGTTATAATCACGCTAGCAATTGAGATTAAGATTAAATTAATTGGAATTTGATCAATCAGAAAAAAAACTAATAAATAAAATCAAGTTTGGTGAATTTTGCTTTGATTGGTCAAGTCTCAATTCAATCTCAATCTCAATTGCTATAATATATGTGATTACGACTTTAGAAAGATCGGAAGAGCACA
>NW_012026787.1:122822-123970 GCF_000956235.1 Wasmannia auropunctata | reverse complement strand
TTGGACTTGAATTTCACGTCCAAAAGTTTTTTGCCGGCAATCACAAAACTTGTAAAATATACAAATATATTCATTTGTAGTGCCAAATATCATATTAACTGGCATTATTTAAGTCCTTTACACGATACGAGCATGATATGGTGCGTATCTTAATATTCTTAATCTATAAAAGCATATAGAATTTCATTAATTTCATATTTCAGTAACTTTTGTCTAGGACTGTATAGCCAGAACATTCTTAAAAACCGACACCCTTATGCGGAATTACCCATACAGCACAGAAGTTTGCAGCAATATTGCAGCAAAGTTGCAACATTGCATATTGCAATGCAATGCTTCAGAAATCAATTTTTAATATAGTTTATTATATTACATATAAATTTTGACATAATTTCTTATATACTATATAAATATTGCATTATTTCTAATATTAACAATCTATATTTTAGAGCAAAATTGTGGTTACAAGCATGTGGTATAAAAAAGGACATTCCACAGAAAAAACTGTACAATAATTATAGAGTTTGCTCAAAACATTTTACTTCACATATGTTTCTAAATAACTTAAAAAATCGACTTCAATCACATGCAGTACCAAGTGTGATTCTTAATGATATCATTGATGTAGCTACTATTACTCAGAATGAAATTAATGGTAATTAATTTCTTTAATCATCAAATATATTACAAAATACTTTAATTATTAAATATATAATATATTACATTTACATATTTTTGTTAATTATGTAACGCATTATTATTATTATTAAATATTAAATGATTTACAAGAATTTATTTTATTAGAAACTTCAATAGGAAGTTCTACAATAAATTTACAATCAGATGTGTCTAATGATGATGTTAACGCTAGTTGTTCAACAACCAATGCGGCAGGTAGAATATATGTGTTAAAATTTATTTGATCTGGTTTTTATGTGATTTGTTTCGAAGATTTACAATTTTTATTTGTAATTTTAGGTGTTGATTTAAGCACAAATTTAACTGAGGATTTTAATTTATCAAATAATGATATTCCGAAATTTCAAGATGATAAAGCTACTCAAACCGAATTAAAATTATCCAACTCCACTCCAAGGAAAGAAGCTCTGAGAAGAAAATGTGACGCTGCAGAAAAAAGAGCAAAACGC
>NW_012026787.1:121902-122772 GCF_000956235.1 Wasmannia auropunctata | reverse complement strand
TATCAGGTACGATAACATAAAATTTAACTTAAGTAATTTAACAGAGTCGTTCAAGCTTACCTATAAATATAACTAATAATTTAGTGCATAAATAAACTTATGTAAATAAAGGTAAATTTACTACTTTTAATCTCTTTCGTAATATTATTTTGTTTATGTCCACGAGTAGAGTTGTAGTTCTAATACCGCAACTTGCAGCAATACGTTCTTTAGTCATTATCAGTTGCTATCAGTTTTTGAAGTAGACTAGATTGTATCTAGAGCAAAGAAATTACATTGTTGAAGTTATGTTACTAGTTAATATTTTTTAGGTTTTTAAGTGCGTATATGTACTTTTATATAACATATTTATTTGAAGGAAATAAAACAAATTGTCATAACATAACTTTATTTATAATTTGCAAATAAAATATACACATTAATGTAACATTAATGATATAAACGTAAACGTTTATCAGTCTTTCTCTTATATAAATCACAGTGAAAAAAAATATTAATATAAGATTAAGGAAAGGAAGACTAAGGAAAAACTACAGAAATCTAACATTATTTTAAATTTGTTTTAATTAAAAACAAACATAAACACTGTAACAACATACCCCGTCACAACCAGTCCCGACTTATCATATTTACACATTTTAATTGTTGATTAAGCAAAAAATATATTTTAAGATGTTAATATAACTATAAATTATTACTTATAAAGTAGAGATTCTAAGAAAATATTTGTAATTATAATATAATAAGCAGATTTATAAATATAACATTTAATATATCACTGATTTATTTTACTTTTGGCTATCAAAAACTGAAATTATTTTTTATTTCTGAAAATATGAGATCGGAAGAGCACACGTCTGAACTCCAGTC
>NW_012026787.1:116946-121852 GCF_000956235.1 Wasmannia auropunctata | reverse complement strand
AGAGTTAAATATTGTAAAGTCGATTATCGTTATATAGTAAGTATCTAATCTTGCGTTATAATTATTATTAAGTATTTTGTTGTATTATAATATAATTATAATATAATTATAATACAACAAAATATAATTACATAATATAATTATAATACGACAAAATACTTGATAATAATTATAGATTAGGTATTTACTGTACAGCAGACTGTAATAAAAAAAACGCAAGCGAAAAGTTGAAATCGTCGGAATAAATGATAAAATTGTTTGGAGAGTTAAACATTGTAAAGTCGATTTTATAAAGTATTGACTTTCAATACAAAACAGCGACAGCGAACAACATACTAGCAGTATGGTTGAGATATTTTGTAAGTAGGAAAACTGAAAGTATATAAAAAATATTTTTTCAGATTTTTCGACTCTCTCCCCGATTGTTAAAAAAATTATTGAAAAGTTTATTGTTAAATAAACAATGGAAAACAAAACATTTTTGGAATTTTCATTTTTTTCTCGTAAACTAGAACATTGTTCGCGTATTTTAACAAAAAAAGCAGTTAGCTAGCATTATTAGTAATAGAGCTATGAATGTTTGAAAAATAAAGTAGTCTAATTTTTAATTGTTTATATCTCGATTAATTTTGCAGTAAGAAAAAAATTCTTTGGCACAAAATTCTATCTCCCAAAGTACTACCTTTGTGCAAAATTAAAAAAAATTCTGAGAGATGACTGATCCGCTTCACGTGGAATAGCCCATATATATGTTTTTAGATTTAATATCTATAATATAATATCTCTTAATAACAAATACAAGTAACTGAAATGTTTCTAAAATTCTAATTTATTGCTAAAGACACATTGACAGGATATTATATTTTCTAATTTTTTTAAATTTTTCAATTATTTTAATTTATTTCTTTATTCGTTTTATTTATTTTAATTTATTGTAATTTTCAGATAAAGAGAAAAATACTAAAAGAATGAAAAAGAGAGACATTCTTAATATTTTTAAGATTCTACTCCTAAATTAGAAAAATGTCGAAGATTCAATAAGACTTTTATTTTTTTATAATCTTAAATTAAATTTTTTATGTATTCACTCAGGATTTCTGTAAACTCCTGTTTAATAGTCGAAGACTTGATAAGACTTTTATTTTTTTATAATCTTGAATTAAAATTTTCATGTATTCTCTTACTTTCTTCAGGATCTTTGTAAACTCCTATTTAATATCATTGACCATTTCGAGTGTAGTTTTCTTGGCGTCCTCTTTAAAATATTTTCGCACGTACATCGACCCGACGCTAAGATCCAGTCTGTCGGAAAGAATGTCCATGCGTTCTCTCCATCTTGGCTCTCTTATCTTTCTTACCATTCATCTCCATTATGTACTTCAGCTGCCTCTTTCGGATGTCATCCGTTAGATATTTGATCGTTGAAGCAGTCGCTCTCCAGAACGCGTAGTTTGCCTGCACCATCTTCGGTGTCGTGCTAATCAGCTCTTTGAAATCCTTCAGATATCTTGAGTCAAGCACCATAACTATATCGTTCTGATTTAATTGTGCTTGCGGTGCCAGGGTGGTGTTAATGTATTCCTCCCACGGTATGCTATAGGATAGTCAGCGGACAGCTCATTCACAGTCATGAAATTATTAAATCATTCCTCGTTGGACACGGAACTCTGCGTACATGTTTATCCAGTGATCTATTAATGTTAACCTCACTCGATCGATGATTTAGAAAATAATTTTAGCGAAACTGTAGATTATTTCGTGATTAATAGTTTAATAAGGATGACTTACATTCGCGAGCTTAATTTCAAATTCAAGTGATTCTTTTAATTCATTGAGGGCTTGCTTTCGATTAGCTCCAAGAATTACAGCGATGTCTACCATGTACTTGTAATATGCCTGAACGATTTCATCGTTGAAACCTTTCGACAGATATTCGCGTGAAAGACCGAGCGATGCTTAATCGAGCTATAAAGAATTATTAATTTTTATTTATCGTACTGCTTGGAAAAAAATTCCATATTCGGCTCAGAAAAAAATTATTATTTTATATTGTATATCACTTCAATTATAAATTCACTTTCCATATGATTTATTTATAAATTATGATCTTTGTTCCGAGTTTATTCCGGTATTTTAGTATAATTTACGTGCCCCTTTAGTAGCAATTTGTTGCAAAACTGCAGCTGTAAATCTGAAGAAGCAGATCATAACTTCCTCTTGGCAGAATATGTTAAGAATCTGCTTCAAGAATTATAGCATTCTTTCTGTAGCAAATATTTGCAAATAGTTTATTTGCATGCACAATGCATGAATCTTGAAGCAGATTGTTGAATTCTGCTGCAATTAATTGCACGCAAATGTTGCTCTGCAGAAAATAGCAGAAAAAGCTACTAGGGTGCTTACGTAGATCAAACGTGTTGAATAATTCCCCTTCAAACCCTTAAAAACTCTTATTGTTAAATCAATAAAGTAATCAATGGAATGGCCAAATCTGCGGAATCTATATAGACTTTCCAAGTAAAGCTGTTCTCGTTCCATCCTTTACCATCCAAAACGGGCCAGCCACTGAGTTCCTTTAGGTTGTTCAATAATGTATCAAGCCTCTTTGCTCGATAGCGGCTGAAAGAAATAACATTCAAAAATTAAATAAAAAAGTAAAAGACTTTTTTGATTTTTTGTTTCTTTTCATTCCCTTTTTGATTGGTACTACAAAATGCTTTAAAAATAAGAACTTATGCAAAATAATTACGATACAGTTATTCTTCTAATACGTTATGCGTTACAACTATAAGTAATACTTTTTTTCGAAAGAAATATAGTAAGATCGAAAGCTTCATATAATTTCGTTAAAATATCAAATGGAATTTTCAACTTAATGTTTATATGGTGCTATGCTTTCGTTGGATTCATTAAGTAAGTCTACTGCATTTCCGAGTTTGTTGACTTATACGAAAAATTTCATGTCGCAATTGTTTACTTTTATTCATGCAAGATTGGTAGAAGTCTTTGGCAAGTTTAAATGGTCTCAACTCGTTTGATGGACTGTCCTGCTCGAGACTGAGTCGTAGTTGTTTCTCAATATTATCAGATATAATAGAGAACATATCCACCCAATCTTTGTTGTGAGGAATAAAAGTGGATTCGATGAAGCCACCGCAGGCGAATTTGTAAAAATTATCACAGGGCTCCACATTAGGATTCATGTTTTTTATTACTTGAGAGGCTGTGTGATATATACGTTGGGCAGATTAATACAATTCAATATCTCGAGACAAAATAGTGATTTTTTAGTTCAAGTGGATTTATAATATTAATTTATCTCTTATAAACCATCAAAATTTATATTTTAATAAGTAAATATTTATATGTAAAATATCTTTGGTAAGAAAATAAGTAAGAAATACATTGTCACGCGCTCCCGTGAGTTAGATATCTCGTGCGAGCGCGGATCAAAACGAAAGGAAAAGTGAAATCGCGTAGGATTTCGGGAGGGAGGATGGTAGCCCTCCGGATTTCGTCCCTCCGGCGACCGACAAGGGGCAGCGACACGAAAATTGGGCGCCAGACGTGCTCGGCGGCACGTCACTCGCAAAACGCGAATTTTCAGCAATAGCGCGATAGCAAAAGTGATTACCCACGACGCTAACCGAGATTCACAACCGGACGCTGCTCCCCGAGGTCGATCGCGCGAGGGCCGGCCGGCTCTACCTAACGGTAGAGGGGCAGGGCGGAACTAAGGGCGGACGGGCGGCGGGATGGCGCTGGCCGGGCGAAAGAATTCAGACACAGTATGTAGAATTATAATAATGCTACCGTTTATTCCCCGCGTGGCAGAGCGGTAAAAAGCAGTAGCCAAAGAAATAATACAGTGCGAGGATAACAAAAGAAAAGAATGAAAACGAAAAATAATTTGATAATTTCAAGGCCGATACCTCAGCGGCGCGATAATCCTTGACGCGACAAAAGAAAAGAAATCGTTCTTGAGCAGTGATCAATTCGGACAGTAATCAATAACGTAACTACCGTCGGCATCGGCGCGATAGTACAAAAAGAAACGTGGCTCAGTACGACGCAAGTACCGAGGTCTAACGACGACCGACAATTTTAATCGCGAATCCACGCGTCAGACACAAAGGCGAAAACGAAAGACAAGTACAAAATCATTTATGCCGAACGTAACGAAATAGCGCGCGACGACACTAAATAATACGACGAGGAGTACTCGCGGTTCGAGTACTCGCGCTCTTACTCTAACGCTCGCACACTGGTGTGCGAGGGCTTTGCGGCTCACTCCCGGCGACGATCCCCGGGTGGCTCGACTTACGATTCGCGGCACTCCCGATAGCTCACGGCACAATTCGCTGAGAATCCTCGCGCTTGAGGACGGACGCCGATACACCAAATCAAAGAAAAGTCACCAAATACGCGTCGCCAAAGGGGCGCACGCGACGAAAACCTAACACGAAAATGGCGTTACCGTCCGCAGAGCGCGAGCAAGATTCTCGATTCGCCCGTGGCTTTACATGTGATAAAGAGGGTCACCTCACCGGCACGATCTCCTTCTCGTCCTCGCCAAGTTCCTCCGAGCCGGCAGCAACTCGTCCTTCTCTCTCTATCTCTAAGGCGCTCGCTCGCTAAATCGGCCGCACGCTCGCCGTGGTTGTTCGCACGCAAAAGCGACGTCGATCCCGATCGATCTCGGATCGATGCCTGCACCCCCAGCCCGGGGGTGCGCAACACAGTGGCGCAGTCGGCCGCGACCAATCACGGCGCCGCGGGGGTCCTGCCGTGGCACGGGCGTAATTAGGTGACTTGACGTGTGGGCGCCTCGCGCCCTCGCGAGGGCGCCCTATTTCCGGGATGTGGCGGCGTGGCTTCAGATGGGCTTGTCCTTGGCCCTTGTATC
>NW_012026787.1:113305-116926 GCF_000956235.1 Wasmannia auropunctata | reverse complement strand
AAGAGGTTCAAAGTAAATTAATAAAATGTACGCGTTTTAATTCGGGCCTCCCGGAGATCTCGGTCTCGCTTTGACAACGCAGCTGCCGGTCCGGTAAAAAGGGGCGCGAACCCGCGCCTTGTGACGGCGGCGGGACGCTGCTCCGCCGCAGCGGACTGCGGCGTCACAACATATATGGCGTTATATCCAAATATGCAATGATCAATATGAATCTCGTACGCAATTTTGCGTATACATAAAAGATATGGTATTTATATTTATTACTCGGATGACGATATTTAGTCTTGTCAAAAAATTATATTGTAGTTAAATGGATATAAAAATTTAAATTTTGCCACATTCATATTTTACTAACCTATGTGAATACATTCAGATGATAAACAGATATCATCGTATTTCGTTTCCTTTAGTATCACGTTCTTCGTTCTTTCCAAACCGTTTGACGCTTCGTCTGTAGACGATAGGATGCCTTTTTATGTTAATAGCATGTAAAAAGACGTTATGGTTAATAGTACTTTCTTGTACCGATACAGATGCGATTGCAGATGCGAGGAAAAATGCATAGAAGTAAAAAATTAACGGATGTGAATTATTAATGGAGCACACAAGCCGCAACAAAACTTAAATTGCGTACAGAATGAAATTAGATTTGCTTTCTACCATACGATAAATCTTTTATGTATTATATTTAAAATTGCAATTTTATTTTACAAAATAAATCATCAGAAAACAAAACATTTACATTATTTATATATTGAAAATTTAAATGTTAAAATGTTTTAGATATACCTGTATTTAGAATTATGTAAATTGCGTCCTAAAAATTTCCTATTTTATTTCCAAATTCTAGAGATATTTAAATAATTTGTTTCTCTATTTTTCTCGGTGAATTATACATCTTATTATACATCTATCATTCCGTGGCAAGAACATATATAAAAAATAACATTCAATATTTTTAATGATTTATAGGTCACTTCTAACAATAAGCAGAATCGCGCGCGTAAAGCTTGTAATTTGTTTTCGTAAGCTTGTAAAAATTTATGATTGAATGCTTATAACTTTATGTAATGTCTTTACAGACAACTTCTTGCTAGTCGTAAGATTTACGAGAAATCATAGATACTTATGAATAATCATACGAGTACATCTTACGACACGCATAGAATTACAATTCCTGTCATAAGTTCTTACAAATCTCTATATGAGAACAACTTACAAGCCTTACAATTCTAATTTGAATTGAAATAAAAATTCTAGCAATTTGTTCAAAGCTACACATGATTAAAAATTTTTTCGCGATTTCAATATAAATCTTTAAAAAGTGAAAAGTTCTAGTCTCGCTTTTGTGCTTTTCAAACAGTAATGCATTTGCAATTTGTATGGAGAATGACTCGTGTTGCATTGTAAGTTGCTATAAAAGTGCACTTACCGTTTCTGGACGTGGTGTTGCATTTCGTGCATGTCAAAAGATTGTAAAAAATTGTCACAATCAATATTACATTGTTCCTAAAAAATATTTTTTTGTTGTTTTTTTTTTATTTTTGTAAAAGACCACTGTGGGCAATTTCTGTTTTTGATAACTATTGTAACTTACCCAATAACAGATTCATTCATGCATGCATTGGTCATCGTAATTAGATTAGTGTTCTCCATGTCCTGCTGAGGTGTATCTTTTTAGCCTGATTCTCACCAGCATGTATAACTATTGTCTCTTTCTTTTTTTCTCACATTTCGGTTTTTAATTCAGTTGGAGATTCACGGTCATTTCTATCACGCAAAAAAAAGATTAGCTAATGTAGCTAAAATATAGCTATGCCAGCTAAGTTGTGTCCTTAAAATAGGGACAGCTAATGTCGTTGCTGCCGAAGCTCAATTTATTAATTATTAAAATGTAGATGCTATAGCAAAAAATATTTGCTGCTAAAATCAAATGATATTTAGCTGAATCTACTATGCTATTTTATCTTTGTAATAGAGATTAATAATATTTGCAATAGGTATAGCTCATATACTGCAAAAATAAATAATATAAATTTAGCATATAAATGCTAAATGCGCTGTAGATGTCAATCACATTGATGATTACAAATCAAATTTTCGCGCGTAGCTATAAACTTAGCTCTGTGTGCTAAATGTGTGCATAATAAGACATTTAGTTACGCATACCACGTGTACGCATCTTTTTAGTTGCCTATACTAATATATGTTTTTAATTTCAGTTAATAAATTTTTTTGTCACAGTGAATGTTTTTTATCTGTAATAGCCAAAACTTAGAAATGACACTAAGGCGGTAGCTCTTATAGCTAAGTTTGATTCAGCTATTAAAATTTAGCTACTATTACTAATTGTGTCATTTTTTTGCGTACACTCTACATTGACCGAGGAAGACCTGATTTTCTTGTTTATAGAAGTAATTTCACATCACTTTAGAATTTTAATTAGCGTTTATAGACATATTATTTATTTTAATGCGTTTTATTTAAATTTTATTATGCGAACATTGAAAATAAAAATGGTCGAAATGTTTGTTTATTATTATTGTATTTTAACATACCTCAAATTTGTATTGGAGCATTAAACAGTTAGCTTAGGCTTACAGTTCATTATATTCTGCGTTTTAAAATTTCCATGAAAATCAAACAAGTTCAAAAGACTCTTTGTTTCTTTTTTCAATGGACTCTCTCAAAATATTAATCAAAATCTAAGAGACTTTGTTCTTATACATATTTATTATATAATAGGTAAACAATTTGAAAATAAGTTCTTTTTTCCTAAAAATTTAACTTTTGGAATTCTTTGTGTGTATTTCTTTTGAGAAAAAATTTTTATACACATACAAACTGTACAATCTTTTTCTTTTAACATTTTTAATTTGATAATAATTATAATTTGAATAAGACCGCTTATGTGAATAACACAATTAAATTCGAGAGCGCCTTTCCGCGGTTACGGCTGGATTTTAGGTGCCTAACGAATTTTATATGAATTTTTCTTAACTCCATGTGTAAGCGTTAAACTGCGCGTCAATTAAGGCGCGGAAAAGCGGTCTCGAATTTAATTGCACATAAGCGATCTTATTCAAATTATAATAATTATTTAATACACGTGACTCTTAGCATATGTTCTCATTTAATATACATATATACAGGTTATTGCGATAAACATTATCATGCCCCGGTGATCGAGCTGGTTAAAACACTCGCCCCGGAAAGTCGGGAAGTCCCAGATTCAAATCCTGGCTGAGGTAATATTTTTTGCAATAAATTCTTTTCAGTATTTTAAGATGCTTATACACGGAAAGAACAATTTTGCTGAATCCAAATCTGAAAGTAATTTTTGTTCAATAATCAAAATAATTTTATGGGAAAGTCACAATGGTTGCTAAAATATCAAAACGTTTTATAGCAATAGAGAAGAATGGTTGATACATGGAGCACGTTGATACATTCAAAATTAATGCAAAATGGCAACGGTAATCTATCTATATATATATAAATGAATGTTTGTTTGTTTGTTTGTTTGTCCCGTATGCGTTTGTAAACCATTCATCCGATTGCGATGAAACTTTGGTGAGTTGTTGTTCACACGCCCGTCAAGGTTTCAATAATTCGTTCGGG
>NW_012026787.1:112704-113255 GCF_000956235.1 Wasmannia auropunctata | reverse complement strand
TTTTAAATATTGCTACAACATTATTAAAATAATGTTGCAAATCTATATTTGAACAGTGTTTCTGAAACATTGCATTGCAATATGCAATGTTGCAACTTTGCTGCAATATTGCTGCAAACTTCTGTGCTGTATGGGAATTATTATAAGTTATACATCAAATTTGAAATCCGTAAAATTAAAATGAAAAAAAAAAAAAATACAAATAAAATCAATTCCTCTTATAAATTGTCTAATAAAGCCGTATAAGCGTGGTATAGATAACCGGTATTCGATTGTAAATTTAAACTATTGTCCTGCATTCTAATATGTAAAATTTCGGAGATTCGTCGTTTATATAAAAAGCGTTCTTGATCAAGGATTAAAACATTCTCCCAGTCAAATTCATGTTTAAAATTAATTCTGTGTTCCGTCATTCTACTAGGAACAAGGATCATTTATTGCTCTCGCACATTATGACATTATTGCGCTGAAGATTACTCTAAATGAATCGAAACGTTCGTATACTTTGTATTATTAATGTAACTTAATGTTATAAGACCGGAAGAGCACAC
>NW_012026787.1:112019-112654 GCF_000956235.1 Wasmannia auropunctata | reverse complement strand
CGTGTGCTCTTCCGATCTTCAGATTCGT
This sequence comes from Wasmannia auropunctata, assembly GCF_000956235.1. Lineage (NCBI taxonomy): Eukaryota > Metazoa > Arthropoda > Insecta > Hymenoptera > Formicidae > Wasmannia > Wasmannia auropunctata. Next base: position 112,626 of record NW_012026787.1, on the reverse strand, counting down.
TATATGCTATGCAAAAAATGGAAGAGTAACAGCCAAATGATGAGCAATAAAAATGTATACGGAATAATAATATAATTTGATCTCAAATAATAAAATGTTAACAAACGTTTTTATTTTACTAACAAGGGAAGTTTGCGAACCCGAAAATTCAGAAAAATCTAACTCTTGGTGTAAAAGTAGAGCAGTTCATCCGTAGCATGAAACTATTTTTCGTTGGTGCTCAATTCCGTTTTAAAGGGATGAAACCATCCCTTGAAAAAAATCAGTTTTTTTCTTCCGACGTGAATATCGTCGAAACTATGAGAGATAGAAAAAAATGTTTTAGATCAAAGTTAAATGGCATAAAGTGACTTTATGATAGTAGTAACAAAAAAATTTTTTTAAATATTAATAAATGAAGTAAAAAAGAAGCCAACGAGCCAAAGCTTGGGTGTTATATCGCTCCAATATGTATATTTATTAATTTAACAAATTCATTACGATTTGAATAACAGACGTTTCGACCCCGAACGAGTCATTTTCAATGTTACAATAAATTAATTCGTGCCTAACATAAAATTAAAGAACATAACAAAACTTGATACACATTACAATTCGCATTTACATA
>NW_012026787.1:110819-111969 GCF_000956235.1 Wasmannia auropunctata | reverse complement strand
TAAACTTCTTCTGGCATATATCGCACTGATACTTGCGATCTTCCTCTCGCAAATGCGTCGAAATGTGAACATATAACATGCATTTAATACTGTTGACATAACAAAAATCACGTAGTTTTATCTATATAATAGTTCTGACAATGATAAATATCAATTAATATATGTAGATGTTTTATCTATATAATAGTTCTGACAATGATAAATATCAATTAATATATGTAGATCGTTATTACGTCAATATTAAAACTTAATAATATAAATATATGTTATATGTAAGGCCGTAAGCAATAGAGGAAATATTTGGAATAAATGTAGAAATTTCAATCCATCAGAAATCGTGTATTCCGCAGTACACTGTTTCTGATTAGTAGAAATTCTTATAGTTAGTTCTGTTCCTAATATATTTTCAATGGGGCTCACGGCCTGATATTAATTGTATATTGTCATAATTATATTATTGAGTATTATATTGTCATGTTAATGCTAATTTATTTTTACAAAAGATAATTTTACCTGAAGCATTTTCCGCACTGATCACACACATACTTATTCTTTTTATGTTCACGTTGTACATGATACCATCTCGAGTAGTACGAACTGAAAGAGATTCAATAAAAATAAACGAAAGGATAAAAATGAAAAATAAAATACGATGTTATTACGATATTATGTTAAAGTTACTGTTATTGAAATATTTTTACCTGAAACATTTTTTGCACTCATCACACACATACTCCTTCTTTTTATGTTCACGTTGTACATGATCCCATCTCGAGCAGTAGGAGCTAAAAGAGATTCAATAAAAATAAATGAAAGGATAAAAATAAAAATATATATATAAAATAAATATATAATATATAAAAAATAAATATATAAAATAAAAAAATATATATAAAAATAAATATATATATTATAATATTACGATGTTATTACGATATTATGTTAAAGTTACTATTAATTTATACTGAAGCATTTTTACCTGTAACATTTTCCACACTGATCACACTCATATTCCTTCTTTTTATGTTCATGTTGTATACGATGCGATATCGATCGATTGGACCTAAAAAAGATTAATAAAATTAACGTAAAAGATAAAAATAGACAATATATTAAAATCGTAAAAGTGCAAAACAAGTTTGTATGATTA
>NW_012026787.1:106569-110769 GCF_000956235.1 Wasmannia auropunctata | reverse complement strand
TTTGTCCGGTGAGGTGCCGCGGTACATACAAGAGGTTCAAAGTAAATTAACAAAATGTACGCGTTTTCAATTCGGGCCTCCCGGAGATCTCGGTCTCGTCTCGACAATGTAGCTGCCGGTCCGGTAAAAAGGGGCGCGAACCCGCGCCTTGTGACGGCGGCGGGACGCTGCTGATCCGCCGCAGCGGACTGCGGCGTCACAATATATATATATATATATAATTTTATTTGATAATAAACGATTAAGATACTGTTATGATCGCAAAACTCTTTGTAAATTGAGGTCCAAAGATATCTTATAAATAAAGTATGTTCCCAGTAAACAAAAAATCATTACTATAATGTTATTACAACGATATTCAATAACATTGTAACGTTTTCAAATATGTTGTATACAACATCATTATGAACAATCTTTGACCGCAATTTGGAGGTATCGGTAATGTTGAAATGGGAGTGCTAACGTTGTAAATAATGTTGCGTTGATGTTTTTCTGACGTTGCTATAATTATTCTCAAATAATATTAATAAAATATTTAAAATATGTTGTAAAAAACAAATTTCTTTTTCTATTTTTTTATTACATACTATTAAAAAAAAATTTATTAAAGTTTAATTTGTGATTACTATTTCGCATATTTTCTATTTTATTATTTACAATTACGCAGGTATATAATTTTTGAAAACGCATCGATGAGATTCGAACCTGAGATCCCATAAAGTCACATACTCGTACGCTAACGCTGAGCTAATGATTAATTCTAGAATAATGTAATAAACTGTTGGTTGTCATTATCAATACTGCCTTCTATAGTAATCATTCTTAATTTCGTGAGTTGTCGAGCCTAAACAAATACTAAAGATCAACAGTAATAGTTACGGAATCACACATAATTGAATAATGAAACTTCTCAATAATCATACTTTTTTTTCAGACAGTATCGCTTACAGTTTTAATTTTTAAAATTATTGTATTTTTCAGCAAACGTAATTATTTTTTCAGTAAGCATCTACGAATTTACACTAAAAGTTAAAAATAAGCGAAAATTCTTTACCCAACATTATTTTAAAATAAAAATTACAAACATTAAGTTTTAACTATTGTATGTATATTGCATTAAAAACATTGTAATAACAGAAACTTCATATAATTCTAACATTATTTTAAGGTAACAATTATACACAATTTTCACACATTGTAGATATATTATATTAACCTGAAATAAATGTTAGAGTAATTCTCAAAAAAATGTTTACAGTAATGTTTCTAAAACGTTTTAACAATGTTCGATAAATTTTATGTTATTATATAACATTTTCAAAACATTTATACAATATTATTTAAAAATATTTGAAAAATGCACATGAAATTAACGTTTATAAATGTTATTTTAATGTTTCTTGCTTACTGGGTTACATGTGGTGGTACGGCCGTATATATCGTATGTTATACATTCACACGCGCCATTAATACGGCCGGCGCCCATACTACGGGCAACCGAACATACACTTTTTCGCAAGCGCTTGAAAAGGTTCAACTTTCTTGCAAGTGTGTTAAACAAACGGTCAAAACAGCAATTGTTTATAGTTAATCCACCAGGAGGCTAATAAGCGAGATCTTTCTCGTATATAAGAAATACTCAAGGACTAAATAAATAGCCCGGATTTCGACGGATTTGGCAGACGAAGGTCTCTTAAGCGAGTACTCATAATTGCGGATTAAAATTTGGCTTGCAAAAACATCAAGTCTTTTTGGTCCAAAATATTGGAGCTCTCAGCCGTCACGCTGCCGCCGATCGCCGATCTTTCTCTCAGCCCTGCCGGAGGCTCTGCTGCACCGACACGGAAATCGAAGAAGCCACGGAGGATTCTTTCTTCCGGTTGACGAGGTGCCAACCGTCCGGCGGAAACTACAGAACCGGCTACCACTGCGACGAGCAGCCCAGGAACAACCACAACTACGATGGTTTCAACTATAAATTAACCAGTACAAAACAATGGTCGTGAACAACATACTAGCAGTGTGGTACGGGTGTATTTTGTAAGTTTAGCTGATTTGTAAGAGTCGCACGCTGAGAGTCAAAAGATTTTCCCCACATCGAGAACTAAAAAAAATTTTTTCTCAAAAACGAGGCGAAACACTTGAGTTTTTTTCTTGAGTTTTTTTTCTAAGATGAGAGAAAACTGAAAATATATAAAAATTTTTTTAGATTTTTTGACTCCCCGATTGTTAAAAAATTTGTTAAAAAGTTTATTGTAAAACAAACAATTATGAAAGGCAAAACTTTTTTAGAATCATCATTTTTTTCCGTAAACTTTTAAAAAGAAATATATAATTAAGACTTAGGAGCATTACTTAAAAGAAATAAGACGGGGGAGAATTTCTTAAAAAGAAATAAAACTTGGGGGTATTTCTTAAAAAGATATAATACATGGGGGCATTTGCTTTCATGCGGCGCAGCGCGGCGGATAGGACATTGTGCCTGCGCGCGATCATTCAGCTTCGACCGTTCGTACGAGCAGTTAGACAACAATGCGCATCGCTTCGCGTACTTTTGCATTTTCTTTCGAAACGCAATAAAAATGCTAATAAAATAATACTATAAATATATGCATGCTGCATTCTACGATTATTACTGTAAACGAGATACTAGCTCGAGTGATTATCGACTGTTCATAAATGTACATATTGTTATAGATTCAGAAAATTATACGAAACAAATATCTCATATATATGTATATGTATATAGTTTATATTTATTTAGATTTAAAACGACAGAAAATAAGATTTATAACATTTTAAATATTCGGCCAATCTCCATACCACTGTTTTACTGACGATTTATGTGTATGTATGTGTGCGATATTCATGTACATAGTAGTACATATAGTAATATATTTATGTTTACGAAAGCAAGTCAATTATAAGTAGAAAATCTGTCAGAAAGCACTCGCAGTGTCACATTACTTTTTGACAAGTATAGCATCTTTTAGTTGATTACTGTGAAATTTTGAGCGGGATTCATCGTGTGGTTTCATTTCTGTAGACGATTAAAGAGAACAACCTTTATATTTTTTGCAAAATGGAAAAAAACGAGTTTCATGCAGTGATCAAACATCTACATATGAAAGGTTTAACGCCGAAAGAAATCAAAGCCGATTTGGATAATGTTCATAGCACATCAGTGTTTGCGACTGTATACAATTGGGTGGAATAAATTTATGGTCGTACATCCACCCGTGATGCACCTCGTTCGGGACGTTCAATTGAGACTGCTACGCCAGAAATCATCGATAAAGTCCAAGATATTGTTTTGACTGATCGACGAGTGAAAGTGCGCGAGCTTGTTGAGACCACAGGCATATCACATGCACAGTGATAATAATATAATAAGCGCAACCCCGGTACCGGTGGCCAAATTCAACGAATTCCGCTACGAATTGCTTCCCCATCCAGCATATTCGCCAGATTTAGCCGTCTGCGACTATTTCCTGTTCCCAAACCTGAAGAAATGGTTCGGAGAAAAGAGATTCATCACTAGAGAGCAGCTCATGATCGCCGAAACAGAAACTTATTTTGAAGGGCAAATCATATTATTCGGACGGCTTTAAAAGTTGAAGAATCGTTGGATTAAGTGTATCGAGTTGAAAAAGACTATGTTAAGAAATAAAAATGAATCGATAAAAAAAATGTTTTACTGTAATTTTCTAAAAATTTATTAACTTGATTTCGTACTATCACATGCATTAATATTGCACACACGCTTCGTTAAAAATTTTTGCGTATATATATTTCTCGAAAAATAAATATCTAAATCTAATTCTATAATAAATTTGATCTTGTTTCTTCATGTAATCTAGCTCTATCGTAATTTCGTAAATACTATAAATAGAATTGCAGAGATTTTATATCAAGCACATATTGTCTCTATTTGACAACTCTAAATGCTACATGAAGCTACGAAATAATAAAGAAGATTTGAATTATAAAGATTTTTTTGTTCTCGGTATAAACTCCGAGCGTATATCAGACTAGTATTAATATGTATACTTTAATAATTCTGGAAAAGCATTTCCAAATCTATAAAATTAATACATACGTACAAGTCTCGACACAAAAATTATCAATATTCCCATAAAGCCGAAAATATTTAACTAAATAACTTGAATGTGAAAATTTCAATCAATTATTGGTGAATAT
>NW_012026787.1:99017-106519 GCF_000956235.1 Wasmannia auropunctata | reverse complement strand
TAAATACCTTATAATTAGACATCTTGGGATTAGACTTTTTTGTGCTTGCCTCCAATAAAACGCCACAAACACTCCGCTCTTGACTATCTTTTCGCTTATTTATTATTACTGTGAAGAAAAATAGCTTACAAAGTATATTTTCTTATTTTCTTATTAGCTAATAATAGCAATTTTACTTTTTCAAAATTACAACTTATCCGATATATTGAAAGCTTCAATCCGTTTCCTCTCAATTAAGCTTTGGAATATTTCAAAAATTTAATCGATCAAAACTTGTTTTTCCGTTTTACTCCACCCACCGGCCAGTGGATTATAGCATCTTTAACCTTTTTGCAAAGTTATATAGCGCTCCGACCAAAACATGCGATTCAAAACTGAGGTTACATCGGCTGGCTGTCAAAACACACACTTTACTGACGCAACTTAGTCATGGACGTAAAAATAATTAAGAACGAAACGTGGACTCTAAAATCGGACCCCAGGCATTAATGGCACGAACTGTACAAAAAAAGTAATTCGCGCGTATCGGATTACTTGCACGAATAATACAAGACCTTTTGAGTTACGATTGGAAGCGTAGAAAAACAATTATCTCTTAGAATGCAATTTGTGCTAATTCATACGCTCGGCTGAGGTAAAGACAGCAAAAATTACGTTTAGCAGTAATGCCGGATTTTCCAAAAGATGGCACTTTAATAAGTTAGATATGGACATTCTACGTGTTTGAGTGAGACAAAAAATATTGTAAGAAGTTCACTGAGATATTGTAAGAGATACCACTGACACTGAAGAGTCTGCTTTATCGACCTCGTACAAATTTTTCCGATCTTCCAGCATCGCCTTAAATCCTACAACTTTTGTTTAAAATTGTTTAAAATTTTTCATTGTTTCATAAAACTAATACTTCCTGAATTAATTAACTGCTTCGTAACTTTTGCCCCTTACTATAATAGCACGTAAAAATGCGCATTATGCATTAAACGTAACGTATGTATGTATGGATGCGTATGCTCTCAGTAAACGGTAAAGGATTTAAAAAAATGGAATTAATTTTTTTAATTCGTGGATTGAAATGAATTGGCCTTTGTAGAAATGAATGCATTTCTATTTCATAATACGAATATATGTTAAAGGGCTATGAATCGGCAAACGTATTCACAAGTAATAATGTTTATTAGACAAGAGAATACAAAAACGAAGGTAAAGGTAAAGGTAATAAGTGCGTACTCGAAGGAGAAAGGTCTAACGAAATGTTATAGAAGCTTCGGGAAGCGACAAGACAAGACAACGGTGGGCGCGCGAGACGACACACACCGGAAACACACGCAGGGCAGACAAAACGTAAAAGTACAAAACAAACTAAAGTTACTAGATTCGAGCTACGTGTGTGCGTTAAACTATAGGATATAAACGGCGCGAGATTTAATCCTCCCATCGAGTCCCGTTTTTATCTGGACATTCTTTAACCCGATACAGGATCTGATCTCTGAAAGCGTTGTCGAGAAAGCGCCTTCGTCAGCAAGTCTGCAAATTGATCCTCGGATGATACGTAGATGGGTAGAACTTCTCTGTCCGTGTACTTCTCTCTTATAAAATGGTAACGCACATCTATGTGCTTTGTCCTCTTATGGTACTCCGGGTTCTTAATCAAGCGTATAGCGCCTTGATTGTCGATAAGAAGTGGCGTTGGCTCTTCTGGTAGTTCTCCAATTTCGTTTAATACACGACGTATCCAAATAATTTCTTGAGTCGCTGAAGAAGCAGCTATGTACTCCGTCTCAGTCAGTGGAAAGGGAGACTGATCGCTGTTTCGTACTTGTCCATGTAACTGGTGCGTTGTTAATCAGGAATATATATCCGGTAGTCGATCTTCTGTTTTTTAAATTGTTCGCGAAGTCCGAATCAGCGTACCCAACCAGTTTTATGGGTTCTTCATGATCACGATTGATATATTTTATTCCCCACGTCGGCGTCTTTTTTAAATATTTGACCATCTTTTTCACTGCTTGCCAGTGAGAGTTGTCGTTTGCTTCAACAAATCTGTTCACATTGTTTACGGCAAAACCGATGTCGGAGCGACTCACAATTGCTGCAAACGTGAGGCATCCTATCGCTTCTCTGTAAGGGACAGGATTTTTTTGGGTATCCATCGTCCCGGTAGGTTGCAAGATCACGTTTGGGTCAGCAGGGATCGAGTTCGATCTAGCGTCTTATAGATCAAACCTTTGCACTAGATGCTAAGCATATGCATCTTAATACAGAGTAATCGATCCATCGACTTGTCTTGATATTTATAGTCCTACAAAGTAACCCACAATCTGACAAATCTTTATTTTGAACCTTTTTTGCATCCAATCCAGCAGAGTTTTTATGGCATCTTTACTCTCACTGATTATCAAGTCATTATCCACGTAGAGTAGTAGATAAATGGTTGCTTTGAAAGTTGTTCCCACGTAAATACATTTATTACTCTCGCATTGATGAAAATCTTCATTCTCCATGAATTTGTTAAAGGTAGCATTTCAGCATCTGGAAGATTGCTTTAGACCGTATAAGGGTCTATTTAGCTGACAAACGTACTTTTTTCTCACACTTGTACCATCAGGTGCATATACACTTTCTCTTCCAGTGTACCGTTTAAGAACACAGTCTTGACGTCAAATTGCATGATGTCGTAACCTCTATGTGCTGCAACGGCGAATAGTATTCTTATGAAATTGAACCTTGTTGTAGGCGAGAAAGTTTCCTTATAATCGATTCTCTCTTTTTGAGAAAAGCCATTTGCACACAGCCTCGCTTTTCTGGATGAGATTTTTTCTTCTGAATCTCTTTTGACTTTGAATACCCACTTTGATTCTATTGCATTTTTATTGGGTGGTAGGGGTGTCAACTTCCAAGTGTTTTTCTTGTTTAATGCGTCCAGCTCTTTTCGTTAATCGCATCCCTCCATTGGTCAGCGTCGGAGCGTTGTAATGCCTCTTGAAATGGTTGCGGGGTATCTGCATCCACGAGATTTTCTTCGAACCTGTTAGGTTCTCTCAGTGTTTTTCAGTCGCGAAGTTGATATTTGAAACGATTTTGGGCATCGTTTGATTCATTTTTAACTGGCTGCTCGGGTTGAGCTAGTTTTCCGGGAGTATGGTATTCTAAGAATTCTTCTTCTGTCGAAGTCTCTGATGGATTTTCTTCGTCGTCGATTTCGTCAGGATCTATTGGGAAGACAAACGAAGATTTGATTTCATTATCTTTTTCTGCGTCATAAACTTTGTTTTCATTAAATATTACGTCGCTTGAGACTTTTATCTGCTTGGTTTCTGGATCGAATAGAAGATAATTTTTGGAGTTATTATCATATCTAACGAAGATCATTTTCTTACTCTTTGAATCTAACTTCGTTCAAAGATGCTTCGGTATGTGTACATGAGCTTCGCAACCGAAAGTTCTTAGGTGAGACAAGGACGGTTTTTTCTCAGTCCATAGCTCAAACGGCGTTGAATGTGGTGCTTGAGTTTTTGGCGTTCTGTTTAATATATATACAGCTGTGTTGACAGCTTCCGCCCATAATGACGAATGTACTTGATGATTCATCATTATTGCACGCGCGCATTCAATGATGGTACGCATGTCGCGTTCCGCACGTCTATTTTGTTCCATAAGCTGCGGTCACCTCCGATTCGATTCCAGTCTTCTTTAGATATTTCTTTATATCTTGGTTTAAGTATTCCTTTCCTTTGTCTGTATGAAGGATCTTTACTGTATAGCCATACTTTGTTTTAACTCTATTGACATATTCGCGAAAAAAATCAACAACGTCATTCTTATGACGTATGAAGCTTACGATTCAATATCCTGAATGGGCATCCTTGAACAAAACCAAATATCTTGCACCTCCCACTGAGTCGACACTCATTGATCCACAGAGGTTACTGTAAACCTTCTCACCGGGTTTGTAATTCTGCTTCATTTTTTATTTGCCATGAACAGTTCTATGCTGCTTTCCTTTGACACAGCTCTCACAGAAAAAATCTTCAGTGTTGTCGAGATCATTTAAGTCAATGGACTTGTTCTTCGTCAAAGAAACTATGGCACGTCGATTGATGTGGCCTAGTCTTTCGTGCCACAGACAATATGATTCTTTAGTTGCAGTATTTGCTTCTTCCAGAACTTGTACTTCAAATTGCATTTGATAGAGATTATTTGACTTTCTTACAGTCGTTGCAACTAATACACCGTTGTCAAAAATCTTATCAATTTTATCCTTTTTTATTATTTCGAAGCCTTTCTTCGTTACGACGCCTTCTGAAAATAAATTTCTTTTTAGATCAGGCACATACAGAACGTTTTTAATACAGCCGTTCTCCCAGGATCCGTTCACTAATATTTTTATTTCAATGACACCTTTTCCGAGTATAAGCAGGTTCTGACTCTTTCCCAAACTAACTGAGGTCGTGCTAGGCATCTCTTCAAAAGTTGAGAAGAGCGTTCCTTGGAACGTCATGTGAGCAGAGGCACCGCTATCGAGAATCCATTCTGAGTCAGTTGAATGGTTACTAATTGCGCAAAATGCTGAATAATTTTCTTGACTCGCATTGTCCTTACGATCTTTTGGCTGCTTCGAACTGTTTGAATCTGATTGCGTTTTGAGCTCCTACAATCCTTCGCGAAGTGTCCTTTCTTTCGGCAGGCGTAACACGTGATTCTTGATTTATCTAGTGCGAACTTTTCTTTCTTCAAACTGCTTCTTGTGTTACTGGCAGATGTTGCTAGAGCCTGCTCCTTTTCTTCGATTGACGTTAAGCCAGCTTCTTCATCTAGTAGACGACTTGTGAGATTCGGCAAAGTTTGTTTCGTGTTATCCATGGATAACCATGCTTGCCTAAAACTACGAAATTTTGTCGGTAAGGTACTCAGAATCTTTGTAATAATTGTTGTGTCGCTTACCTCTTCGCCAGAATCTTTAATTCGTCGAGCCAAGTTCTCGACCTTCGCTATGTGCTGTGACACTGAGTCTGTACTGCACATTTTATAGCTATGAAACTTCTCGTGGGCCATCATTTTGTTCGTCTCGCTTACTTGCGCATAAATTGAATCAAGCTTACAAATTATTTCCAGCGACGATTGGCTATTCTCCACCAACGTGATCTGTGAGACTTCCATCGACGAGGTTATGATGAACATTGCTGTTGCATCGTCGCGTGTCCATTTCTTCGCAGCGTCGTCATCCTCAGGCTTTGGTGCGATACCTGTAGCGACATTGAAGACATCTTTGGCCTTGAGTGTACAGTTTAATTGGAATTTCCATTGATGGAAATTATGTCAATCGAATTTCGAGATTTCGGAAAACGTCTAATTTGTCCGTCATTATTCCGGTTGTAGCACACAGCTTACAAATGTCTGAATAATGTTCGAGTGTGGCACACAGCACAAAGCAAGCTTAACCTTTTTCTTCGGTTTTTATCGCGAACTGCCTGGGCCCATAACCTTAGAGGGCTATAAATCTGCAAACGTATTCACAAGTAATAATGTTTATTAGACAAGAGAATACAAAAACGAAGGTAAAGATAATAAGTGCGTACTCAAAGAAACGAAACGTTATAGAAGCTTCGGGAAGCGACAACGAGACAAGACAAGATAACGGTGGACGGTGGGCGCGCGAGACGACCTTTAAGTATACAAGACATGGAGGGGGAATGTTGGCTCGAAAACTGTGTCCAAGATGTGTGCGAGAGAGAAAGGAAGCCGAGTAATATTCGTCCTCTCTGCGCATGCGTCGATCATTCGACAGACAGAGAGGACGAAATATCGCTCGTATATCTTTCTCTCTCGCACTCCTTGCCACTCTTGGACTCACTTGCGGCCTACAAAGAACAAAGGCAGAGAGGATTCTGGCTGCATTCAGAAATTACACCTAGCGGGTGGTTACTAGGAGTCGGGGTGAGTGAAGTGGTAGAGATAAGGTGCTCTCTCGGGTGGATATATTTCTGAACGACATAGGTGCGTTCCACGTAACGCGCTAAACGAGAATAGATTGAAATAGATTTTTTAAAAATTTATTTCAAAGTTTACGAATGCATACTTCTGAAAATTTAAATCCATTTCAATACCCAATGCCTTTGTATTTATTTATAGGAATTGCATAAGCACATTTTCTATGGCATTTAATACAAAAAAATTCAGCTTTAAAAAGTAAATCGTAAATACTTGTTAATTCAAAATTCTAGATAGAAAATGCAATTTTTTCAATCTAATTAAATTCAAAAAAAATTTTTCCGTAAAAATGGATCATGAATGTTATTCAATTAAAAATTATGACTAGGAAATGCATTGTTTCAACCCATGTAAATCTAAAAAATATTATATTACAATATATTCAAACAAATTAAGATTAGACCAGACTAACGAGCTTATTTAAACGAGGACAGCGTTTTTTATTATAACAAAATTTCAATAGCTATAAGCAATGTAATTCGTTGAAGTGGCTGAAGAAAACCAATCTAGGTCGAAACATGTACCACGTATAACGTTGATCATTTTATGTATAATACTTATAGCTATTTAAAATTTTGTTATAATAAAAAACGCTGTCATTCTCGTTTATATGAGCTCGTTAGTCTAGCCTAATCTTAATTTGTTCAAATACAATATAATATTTTTTGGATTTAGATGGGTTGAAACAATGCATTTCCTAGTCATAATTTTTAATTGAATGACATTTATGATCCATTTTCATGGAAAAACTTTTTTTGAATTTAATTAGATTAAAAAAACTGCATTTGCTATCTAGAATTTTGAATTAACCAGTATTCACGATTTACTTTTTAAAGCTGAATTTTTTTGGATTAAATGTCATAAAAAATCTGTTTATGCAATTCCTATAAATAAATACAAAGACATTGGGCATTGAAATAAATTCAGATTTTCAGAAGTACGATTTGCGAACTTCAAAATGAATTTTTTAAATCTATTTCAATGCATTCTCGTTTACTGATATTCAGTATCAATATATTCAGTATATTCGGTTGTGTTTGCCACGCTTTGTGTACTGCTCTCAATCGAGAGACTTTTTCCCCTGCTATTTCGCAAAGTGTAAAAGTCTCTCAATCGAGAGCACTCGAAACGTTTCTGAACGGGTCACTTTAGGTAGCGTTACAGTTTTCTCAACTAGTTTCTGAACGGCGTTTGAGAGATTGGGAGCTTCCGGGTGTCGTTTCTGAACGCAGCCTAGAGCAGAGACCTAGAGGCAGGTCTGGGCAAAGAGAAACATATAAGAGCGGTCATCCTGACGTTTTTCGCAACACCGGTAAAAGTTTTGACCTCCCCGTACACTAGCGCCATTTGCTTCCATTTTTTAGATGGAACTACCAGAGAGGATCCGAGAGCGGACATGCCGGCCTTTTGGCTGTAACGCTAAAATTCCCTCGCGCACTATCGCCCTCTGAAGAAGTGGATCCAAATTACATAGCAAAATCAATATTTCTGCACAATTTATGGTGCGTGTCCGT
>NW_012026787.1:96382-98967 GCF_000956235.1 Wasmannia auropunctata | reverse complement strand
TACACTGTTTCTGATTAGTAGAAATTCTTATAGTTAGTTCTGTTCCTAATATATTTTCCATTGGGCTCACGGCCTGATTAATTGTATTTTTGAGTATTATATTGTCATAATTATATTATTGAGTATTATATTGTCATGTTAATGCTAATTTATTTTTACAAAAGATAATTTTACCTGAAGCATTTTCCGCACTGATCACACACATACTCCTTCTTTTTATGTTCACGTTGTACATGATGCCATCTCGAACTGCGCAAACTAAAAGAGATTCAATAGAATTAAACAAAACATTAAAAATAAAAAAAATATATATTGTATTATTACAATTGTATTATTACAATATTATGTTAAAGTTACTGTTAATTCATTGAAATATTTTTACTTGAAGCATTTTCCGCACTGATCGCACACATACTCCTTCTTTTTATGTTCACGTTGTACGTGATCCCATCTCGATTTGTACGAACTAAAAGAGAATCAATAGAAATAAACAAAAAGATAAAAATTTACAATATATATATATATATATATATATACATATAGGTATATATTGTATTATTACAATTTTATTACAATATTGTGTTAAAGTTGCTGTTAATTTATACTGAAGCATTTTTACCTGTAACATTTTCCACACTGATCACACACATACTCCTTCTTTTTATGTTCACGTTGGATATGATGCGATATCGATCGATTAGATCTAAAAGAGATTAAAGTAAAGAGATTAATAGAATTAAAGTAAAAGATAAAAATAGACAATATATTGAAATCGTAAAAGTGTAAAGCAAATTTGTATAATTACAGCTAATGCGTTATAAAGCAAATTACCGAAAGGATTTGTGACATTTCGAATTGAGCGTTTCTTCAGTGTGAATTCTTTCATGATTTTTCCACAACCTCCATGAATTGAACTTCTTATCGCAGAATTTGCAGACATATTTCTCTTTCGTATTGAGTTTATTGGGCGACTGTAAATCGTGGATCTCTCGTATATGTTCCGCTAGAGCGCTAGAATTTTGCTCGAGAGTCTGATGTTCCGAAAATCTTTGACAGTCGTTTGCAGTTTTATTTTTAACAAAGTCAGAGATGTTATCAGTTTTTTCTATCGAGGCTTCTATCACATCTTCATATTTCATTTCAACAATATCAATTTCATTCACTGAATTAACTGACGCTGCCGTTTCGTTATTTTCCATTGAAGTAACAATTTCCATTTCGTTACTAATTTCATCGATATCTTCTCGATTTGTTTTCCAATCATTATCAATATTTATTTTATCTCTGATCTCTTGTATATCATTTTGATAATGCAGAACGTTCTCCTCGTCTATAATTTTTCGTTTAATATTTAGAAAGTTCTCTGAAAAGTTATTTGTATCTTTATTTGTGTAAACATCGCTCTGCCTTTGATATAATTGCATTCGCAGACGCTCATCTACTTCAATTGCAGTACAACGCAATTCATAACTAATACTTAAACGATATGAGCAACATCTGCATAAACTGGAAGGCAATTTATCATCCGGAGAAATCTAGAAACACGAAAAATATAATATTATTTATATATTATGTAATAAAAATGCAAGTTCAAAAGTTGAAACGTGCCAAAGAGTATCACATCTCTTGAACTTACATCGATCGGTAAACATATATTTATTTTTTCAAGAATATTATCTTCGTCTTGAAATATTGGAAAACAGTTTCGAGACTCTTTTCCACACAAACGGCATATCTCGACTTTCTCGTCTTCGTTAGCCATGCTTGTAGTTGCTTCTGGTCTTTACGAAAATGTTATGTCTAAACGAGGTCAAATGCTCTGTTCAAAAAAGAAATGCTTATTCTATTAGAAAATAAATAAATGCGTAATAAATCTGTTACATTATTATAAGTTAATCGTTAAATGCAAATTATATGAGTTTTTGCAAAAAAAAAAGATTTTAATGTACATTTAACAAAATTAATATCTTGAGTAGAATTTTTGTGGTTGCAAGAAACAGGATTGAAAACGAAATCTGAAGTAAGGCAAAAGCGTACGACAGAGTAAGAGATAGGTACATGCAGAGATTGTTTAATACATGTAATAATATTTGCTGCAGTGCGTCTCAGCTTCTACACGTTTAGCACATTCTACAGCTAAACTATGCGCAGTCGAATTTCTTGATCTGAAAAATACAACTACAAGGAAGAAAAGCGAAATCCCGCGGGGATCAAAATTTTACTTCTACTTTAAATCTTAATTTTAGGAGATATGTAAATTTTAAAAGATTATAGTAGATTCTAATCTATATGGGAATATAGTTCTTACTTTGTACATCTAAATAGCAGTTATCGAAAAATTTGCTACTTTAAGATTCAAAAGAGGTTTCCGGCAAAATCTCTTAAAATCCTTCACAAATCATGTACAAATCCATAGCTCTAGATCCTCTTATTTAAAACTTCCTGCGTAATTTAATTACTCTTATTTATTCAATGTTCTTGAATCAAAAATAGGGTGTTCCATTTAAGAAAATCAATGTAACCTTGACCTGACCTTGGCTACGCAACCCAAGGTGAAACTGATAGAATCAGTACATAGATATTTT
>NW_012026787.1:95139-95748 GCF_000956235.1 Wasmannia auropunctata | reverse complement strand
TCTCAAGGATGTAAATATATCATAAGTTATATATACGTAAGGCTGTAAGCATAATAGAGAAAATATTAGAAATAAATATAAAAATTTCAACCCGCCAGAAATCGTGTAGTCCACATGGTTTTTGATGGATTGAAGTTCTTATATTTACATAATTCTGTTCCTAATATTTTTTCAATTGGGCTTACGGCCTGACAATTGTATTATTGAGTATTATATGCGTATTGAAATAATGTTAATGCTAACTAATTTTTATTATATAACCAAGGATAACTTTACCTGAAGCATTTTCCACAATAATCACACACGAAGTTTTCTCTGTTACACAGTATATTTTTGGGTAATGTATTTGTTGCATGTTCGTTTTCATTCTTAGAGTGGTTACGTATTCGATGATGTTTCATGGAGCTCAAGTAACGGAAATTGAACGAGCATACATCGCATTTATAAGGCCGTACTCCGCTATGAATACGCTTGTGCACAGTGAGATGACCGTTCTGTGTAAACTTCTTTTGGCATATATCGCACTGATACTTGCGATCTTTTACTCGCAAATGCATCGAAATGTGATTTCTTAAATACCTTTTGAATCTATTGACATAACAAATATCA
>NW_012026787.1:93304-95089 GCF_000956235.1 Wasmannia auropunctata | reverse complement strand
AAAAGCGAGGATGACCATTGCTTCCTGAAGGCTACCGAACAGTCAGCAATAGATGAAGAAATTTCAGATGTTGATTGCAATAGTATGCTTAGAAATTCTGCCATTAAATTTCTAATAAATTATTTTCATATGTATTAGTGAATAAAAAAATAATTATACCGAATACAAGATTAATTATTTTTGTATCAAAAAATTTATTTCATTTGAGTTTTGAACATAATCTAATAGATATAAAAAAAGAAATTGCAAACTATGTAAATGAACGCATTAGTGACTGCCTGATTTCAATTTGACCCTATTAGCTAGTGACCGCCCGTCTGTCGCGGTTAGTGACCGGTATATCAAATATCAAACGTACGGAATTTGTGACCTGCGAATACATTTTCTCGCTTTGAAGCTGTGGTCACAAATCGGTACAAAACACATGCTCCCAACATGTTCCAATTAGTGCTAAACCTAAAGTAATAACTTTGTCGCTAAAATTTTCTTTCAAGCATAATCGAATATTTTTCCGTTTATACTCGTACAAATGCGACTCACACCCGTGTAGAAGCGTATAGAGATGGGTATTAATTATGTTTTTTTTCTTTTTAGCAGCAAAATTTACTGTTATGAGTAATTTTCTTGAGCTGATCACATTTACGGACATGTGTGTTCTATTGTACCTATTTATAATATTTGCTTATGTACTCAAAACTATACCAACTTTTTTCGGAATCCACAAGTAGTACAATAATCTTTAATTCTTCACTGATCGAATAATCCTCACTTTTCTTTTAAACATTTGTTTTCTACGCTGTAACGACTCTGTAACTGTACCGTAACAAGCGCGACATCTACTAATGTGATTTGAAGAAATAAATAAGACCAGTTCTACAATACGTCGTATATCGAGTTGTAAAAATTAACCAATCGCCATCGAGTATTCTTCTTACATTCAACTGTGATTGGTCAATTCTTACAGCTTACTGTTTAGCTTAGTGCTTTTTGAAATCCCTGATAATTCCCTAGTAATACAATCGTTTGACTTAAGGTGCTTTTCATTTAACGACACAAGTCGACAAGCATCATTCTGCCTTATTTGTTCAACATCCAGTGACAATAAAGATGGAAAAACTTGTGTAGCTAAATGGAAAGCACACATAATGTACATGTGTATTTCTCTTAATACGTCAAATATTTTATACAAATAATATATTTTTTTACACATCACTTATGTTTAATTATTACATCAGAACTGAAGATAGTATCATTTTGATTTTATTTTTTAATTTGATACAAATTTTCTCTTGATAAGCATATTTTATTTACATTTTTTCAAAAAGGTAATTTGGTATTGTATAATTATTGTACATTTATATTATGCATATACTAATATTATGCATTTTGTAGTCCTAAGCATTATGTTTGAAAATGAAAGTAAAGCTTGGCTTTTATTTTTTAATTTGATTTAATTTGATTTAATTTGACAGAAATTTTCAGAATTACTACAACTTGTATAGAAACAGTTAACTTATTTAGGTACACTTTAAGATAGAGTAAGATCGCCCAAGAGTACGCACTTTCTTTCCATACAACTTTTACGTAAGAATCCAAGTGTAAGCATTAAAAGCTGCTTAAGCTATTCCTTAGAGTTTGAACTAAGAGTTTGTCAAGTTTCAATTTAATACTAACACTTATTTTAATAAGATATTAATTTTGCTAAAAAGATAAAAATGAGCAAGTGCAGTTTTTTTAAGAGTACGCATTTGGAGAGATTACACATGAGTACTAAGATCGGAAGAG
>NW_012026787.1:90133-93284 GCF_000956235.1 Wasmannia auropunctata | reverse complement strand
CGTGTGCTCTTCCGATCTGATCGCCCAAGAGTACGCACTTTCTTTCCATACAACTTTTACTTAAGAATCCAAGTTTGAGCATTAAAAGCTGCTTAAGCTATTCCTTAGAGTTTGAACTAAGAGTTTGTCAAGTTTCAATTTAATACTAACACTAATTATATTTTAAACATTAAATAGGTAAAAACAGGCAGTTAAGAGTCCCACACAGTTCTTGGGGCGTATACATTCTTGATTTATTCCAATATCCGTTACATTTAGTCTTTTGCGAACGTTTCGGCTTTTATCAAGCCATCTTTAGTTCAAGCTGAAAAAAAAAACAATCCCAGATTGTTTCTCTCTTAAATATTAAGGATTCCGCTTCAGAAAAGGTAACCGACAGTGACTCATCCTACTAGGAACGAGGATTATTTATTGCTCTCGCACGTTATGACATTATTGCGCTGAAGATGACTCTAAATGAGTCGAAACGTTCGTATACTTTATATTATTAATGTAACTTAATGTTATAATACAAAAACTTTGGGCACCATAAGAACCGCTCGTGACTGTCATTGGCCAGTTTTGCGTTTAAGTTTTAATTGTAATGTTTAATTGCAAATCTCTTTATTTTAATTAAGCGACCTTACCCACGTTCACCTCCCTTCTTCACAGGAAATCGCATAGGTCCGAAAGCCGAGTCACAGGGATTAAATTCCTTGACCAAACAGGACCAACATATTACAGGACCAATAATATTAAAATTCGATACATTTAAATAATAAGATTGACTTTGTCGTATTTTTTGCGAGTTTCAAAAGTTCTTAATTTAAAAAATTAAAAATTAGAAATTAGAACAAGAATATTTTTATATTAAATTCGATTAAAATTAAACGGAATTGAAAATAAAATTAATATTTAGAATCTCTAAATATTTTATTTGAACTTAAAATTAATTACAATTAACTATGACAATATATATTATGTTTTATTTTTATCTTCAAAACTCGCATTTATTTATAATTTTTTTTAATGCTTATAGGTATGGAAACAGTTATTAAAAGCTATAAGTACACAAAGTCACTTATTTCTTGATGTACAATTATAATTAAAAAAATCGACGACAAAAGTGTGCAATTATACATGAAATGCCCCATATATATATATTCTTTTTACACGTATAGGGAATATATGTATGAATAAAAAGGGAATAAAAAATATTTAGTTCATTAAAATCAAAGTGTTGTTTATGTGCTGTTTTCTTTAAGAATAATACAATGAATTTCAGCGTTATCATTGATGAGAAATATTGTACCACTTGACACTTGTCATGATTGAAGAAAATGGCAAGTATTATAGTCAGGGCCACTTCAACCATCTCCGATTAACTTAATCGGCTGATTAACTCAGTTGCAGTGCTAACGTGCAGAAAACACAGATTGGTATAATAGAATAAGACAGAAAATGGTTCTTTATAATCTTCTTATAACATTTGATTGAACATAGCATCTTATTTATTTTAAAAGCTTAGTATGAATGAAATTATTAATTTTCTATTATTATTTAAATACAAAAGTTATGATCTTATTGTTAGAAAAAACCGACAAAATCAAATCTAATAAGCTTACGTATGAATTGTCTAAAAATTTTTTATAATAATTTTTTTAAAGAAAGATTTGTAATATTAAAATAATGCTTTAATAATGCTATTAGAAAAAATTTATTTAACTTAAAATACAACATAAAATTAATCGGTATGTATAAATATATGTATGTTTTATTCAATTTAAAAATATATAATAATAATAAAAGCAAAAAAATAAGTTTATTACAAACAAGACAATAAACATTTAAAAATTGCATACATACATGAAATCCATACACACATATATATGTATATTAAGCTTAATTTAATTAATATTCCCTCTGTACATAGTTTGTACAACACAAATGTTAATACAAATTAGATTTTCGTCGGTTTTTTACAACAATAAGATCATAATCCTCGTATTCATCAAATAATATAAAATTAATAATTTCATCCGTATTGAATATTTAAATTAAATAAAATGCTATGATCGATCAAATATCATAATTATGAAATCATGAGGAAACACTCTTTCTGTCTTATTCTACAATAACGTGTATGTGTCTTCTACGTTGGCGACATTGCAGCATTGAATTATTAAGTAATTCGGCCGATTAATCCGAGATCCGAGGGTCGAAATGACCCTCAGTCACATTTAAGTGTATCTAACGTGCTTTTGAAAGATAAATGGAACGTTCTCTGCTGTACAATCGCAAAGAAAATCGGCATTATGTTCGCATTAAACATACTGCTTGTGCTGTGTTCGGTCCATCCCCTCGTCAACGGCCGGGTGGGTTTTCACGGATTTTCTTTTCACGATTTGAAGGAGTCAGAGTCAACAAATAATGCAAACAACAGTATAGTTGACGGTTGGATCACTCAACCTCTCGACCACTTCAATCATCGGGACAATCGCACTTGGTCGATGGTAATTATTATTAAATTTGTCACCAAACAGCTTGTTCTACTTAATACATTTTTTTTACTTAACACAACTTGTTCTACTTAATACAAAATTTTTTTTTGACTTAACAATAGTCGATTGCTGTATAGCGTTACAAGGAAAACTCCGCATTTCTGAAGAAAGACGGTCCTATCCTAATCATGATCGGCGGAGAATGGAACATAACAAATGGGTATTTGGAAGCTGGATTAATGTACGAAATCGGCGTAAAATATGGCGGTTTGATGTATTATACCGAGCATCGATTCTACGGACAGAGCAAGCCAACAAAGTATACATATAATCCATATACATATAGTTCTTTTATTGATTAAAATTTAGCCGACCTTTTAATTAATTTGTTATTGTACATAAGAGAAGGGGAAGGGCAAATAGTGACGGATTTTTTCCTCTCTCTCTTACAAGCTAATTTCAAGATATTGATATTCAAGATTAACAAGATATAATTTTTCACTAAAACAGTCAAAGATGGGCATCTTAACCAAGCCAAAGTCGGATTACCCTAATTAAGTAAAAATTTACTAATTTTTGACCAAAAAAATGTTGAAAAAGTTAAATAGTGTTTCAAGTCCAGTGTACAGGTCGAATATTACGTAATTTTGACCTACAAAATCCTATGAAAG
>NW_012026787.1:88468-90083 GCF_000956235.1 Wasmannia auropunctata | reverse complement strand
CCGTCCCATCAACCCGGCCGGCACGTCCTGCTCGACTTTCGTGCGCTGACACGTGCCGCACCGTCGCACGTAGTTCGCAATATCCCGAAACATTCGCGGCCAATGGTACCGCGTCGCGACGCGCTGATACGTCTTGTCGGCGCCGAGATGGCCCGCATGCGGAGGATCGTGATTCTCGCGGATGGCCTCGCGGCGCGACTCTGGTGGCAACACGAGTTTCCATTCGTCTCGATCTCCGATTACTTCCGACATTGCGCGCGGCTTGCGGAAGTACAGACCGTCGTCTCGCACGCGCCAATCCGGATGTCTCTCCGGGTGTCTCGTTATAGCCTCCACGCGACTATTGTACCACTCATCCGCGGTCACTACGGCAGCGCAAAACTCTTCGTCGGATTCATACATGCGCGACAACGCGTCCGGCACGTGATGCATCGCCCCCTTCCGATGTTCGATTTCGTACTCGTATTCGAGCAGCTCGAGAGCCCATCGCGCTAGCCTGCCTGTCGGATTTTTCAGATTATGCAGCCACCGTAGGCTGCTGTGGTCGGTGATAACCCTAAACGCGTACCCCTCTAGATACGGGCGAAATTTCTTAATTGCCCATACGACCGCGAGGCACTCCTGTTCGGTCGTGGAGTACTTTTTCTCGGCATCCGACAGCGCACGGCTCGCGAACGCGATCACGTGCTCAGATCCTCCGACAGTCTGCGTTAATACTGCCCCCAAACCAACCGAGCTCGCGTCCGTCTGTAAAACGAACGGAAGACCGAAGTCCGGACATGATAGCGTAGGGGGAGTCGTTAGACAAAGCTTAATTGAGTCAAAAGCCTGCTTTTGCTCATCCCCCCATTCCCAAGAGTGGCCCTTCTTTAAAAGACGTGTCATCGGTTCTAATCGCGTGGCGCATTGCGGTATAAAGCGCCTATACCACGAGGCCATCCCTATAAAGCGGCGTAGTTGTTTAATGTTTTTCGGCGGCGGATAATTAAAAATCGCGATCGTTTTATCCGGATCGACAGTAAGGCCCTCTTTCTGTACGAGGAAACCGAGATACTTTACTTGCGATCGACAAAACTTGCTTTTATCCGGGTTGATAGTTAGCCCCGCTTCCCGAATTCGTTCGAATACTCTTTTAAGCCACGTGAGATGCTCGTCAAAAGTTTGTGTCACGACAACGATGTCGTCAAGATACGCGAATGCATGTGGCTCCATTTCGGGTCCTATCAACCGATCTAGCAATCTCTGAAACGTTGCGGGGGTTCCCGTCAGACCGTACGGCATCCTCGTGAAGTGGTAGAGTCCCTTCCCCGGAACCGTGAATGCCGTATATTCTTTACTGCCCTTTTCCAACGGGATCTGGAAGTAGGCTTGACTCAAGTCGATAGTCGATATGTAACGCGCCGATCTCAATTTGTCTAGTATCGCGTTCATGTATGGTAATGGATACGCGTCTTTCTTTGATACGCTATTCACTTTTCGAAAATCTAGACAAAATCGATACGTTCCGTTAGGCTTCTTAATCATGACTATCGGCGTCGACCATTCGCTTTTCGATGGCTCTATTATTTCGGCCTTTAACATTTTATCGACCTCCGCGTAGATTGCTTCTTGTATC
>NW_012026787.1:87276-88431 GCF_000956235.1 Wasmannia auropunctata | reverse complement strand
GCCGTACCTCTATCACTAATTATTATTTGCCTCGGTCGGCCGAATAGATCAAATAGACCAGATAGACGCTCAATAGTTTCCGATGAACCTGTAGATTTAGTTGCGAACAACCACACAAACTTAGTGAAAGAATCAACAATAACCAGTACATATTTAAATTTATCTTTAGTTTTTTCTAAAGGACCAAAATGGTCCACATGTACCGTTTGTAAAGGTTCGGATTCTTTTTTAAATACCAGCAGTTCACCCTCCGGTTTACCGGCAGCAGCAGAGTACGTTAAACATTTAACACAATTATCTATGTACTGACGCATCCTTAATTTTAAGCAAGGAAACCAATAATGTATTAACAGAGTGTAAATAGTTTTGTCGATTCCAACATGACCGATCTCATCATGATTAAGTCGTATGATTGTGCTAACCATGTTTTCTGGGACTACAAAAAGATCTTTGTCGTGATTCCTTCGGAATAATACCCCATCGATTAGGTGAAAATGATTGCTCCCTCGTAGCTCAACGTTCTCGGCGATTTCTTTCAATTTAGAATCACTAAGTCGTTTAAACAATAATTCGTCTTCAACAGTAATGGCGTTCACTGTATTTATATTCCGGCTTAAGAAATCAACAGAGTCATTTTATCCGCGGAACGATGCAATTTCGAATTTGTAGTTCTGGAGAGCCAGTGACCATCGCGCGATTCTGGGATTAATATTCACCTTTCGCATCGCCAGCGCCAACGAATTACAGTCCGTTACAATCTTAAACGGCATCCCCTGTATATACACATGAAAACGTTCTACAGCCTTTACAATCGCAAGGGTTTCCAGCTCGAAGCTATGATAGTTTTTCTCTGCATCGATAATTGCTTTGCTAAAGTAAGCGATTGGCGCCCACCAACCCATTTTTTGCTTTTGCAATAGAATGGCTCCGAACCCCTGCCTGCTAGCGTCTGTATGGAGCTCGGTTTCTGCTAGTGGGTTATATATATGTAATACCGGTGAAGATGTTAGCTCACCCTTCAGCAAATCGAACGCGGCTTTACACTGTTCATTGAAATGAAATGGTACGTCCTTTTTCGTTAATCGATGTTACGGCATAGCTTTTAATGCTTGATAAATTATATAAATAATCCTTGATAAATTTTCTAAAATAATT
>NW_012026787.1:84449-87226 GCF_000956235.1 Wasmannia auropunctata | reverse complement strand
ATTTCTGTAGACGATTAAAGAGAACAACCTTTATATTTTTTGCAAAATGGAAAAAAACGAGTTTCATGCAGTGATCAAACATCTACACATGAAAGGTTTAACGCCGAAAGAAATCAAAGCCAATTTGGATAATGTTCATAGCACATCTGCATCAGTGTTTGCGACTGTATACAATTGGATGGAATAAATTTATGGTCGTACATCCACCCGTGATGCACCTCGTTCGGGACGTCCAATTGAGACTGCTACGCCAGAAATCATTGATAAAGTCCAAGATATTGTTTTGACTGACCGACGAGTGAAAGTGCGCGAGCTTGTTGAGGCCACAGGCATATCACATGGCACAGTGATAATAATATAATAATAATAATATAATAAGCGCAATCCCGGTAGCGGTGGCCAAATTCAACAAATTCCGCTACGATCAATTGCTGCCCCATCCAGCATATTCGCCAGATTTAGCCCTCTGCGACTATTTCCTATTTCCAAACCTGAAGATATGGTTCGGAGAAAAGAGATTCACCACTAGAGAGCAGTTCATGATCGCCGAAACAGAGGCTTATTTTGAAAGGCAAATCATATTATTCGGACGGCTTTAAATGTTGAAGAATTGTTGGATTAAGTGTATCGAGTTGAAAAAAGACTATATTGAGAAATAAAAATGAATTGATAAAAAAAAATGTTTTACTATGTTTTTCTAAAAATCTACTGACTTGACCTCGTACTATCACATGCATTAATATTGCACACACGCTTCGTTAAAAATTTTTGCGTATATATATTTCTCGAAAAATAGGTATTTAAATCTAATTCTATAATAAATTTGATGTTGTTTCTTCATGTAATCTAACTCTATCGTAATTTCGTAAATACTATAAATAGAATAGCAGAGATTTTATATCAAGCACATATTGTCTCTATTTGACAACTCTAAATGCCACATAGAGCTAAGAAATGGTAAAAAAGATTTGAATTATAAAAATTTTTTTCGTTCTCGGTATAAACTCCGAGCGTACATCAGACTAGTATTAATACGTATACTTTAATAATTCTGAAAAAGTATTTCCAAATCTATTAAATTAATACATACGTACAACTCTCGACATAAAAATTATCATCGTCAATATCCCCATAAAGCCGAAAATATTTAATTAAATTAAGAACTTGAATGTGAAAATTTCTACCAATTATTGGTAAATATTTAAACAATAATCTTTTATTATTTATTCTCTGTTATTTAAATAATAAAATTAACACCTCGAGCAAACGATAAAATGTTTAAAATTTCTAATAATTGACAACATATGATTCGGTTTAAAATAAATAATTCTTATAAGTTAATTAATACAAATAATCAAAATAAAACGTAAGACATAAACAAAGGAATAAAAAAAATCAGTAGTAAAATCATTATAATTAAATCTTACGTTTTCGGACATTGGTTTTGACTAATGTTACACGTGTCAAGTCGTTATTATTAGACTTACCAATCAAGAATCAACGATACAACTTTATATTGGGAGCTTCTCTGTATTTTAAAGAAGTACGCTCTTTACTCCATGAAATTTCATAACCAACCTTCCAGCATTTGCTGAAGATGATTCAAAATTGAATCAAAACGTCCGTGGATTAACAAGTATTTGAATAAAAACTAGTTCAACACTTTATCCACTTATGACCATTTGCGCTTCACTTACCGCTATAACTCTCATTAGCTCTTGTTCTATATTATTTTTTTTAATTCCCTCATTCTTTCTCTCTTTCTCTTCCTTTACTGCCGTATCTCCTAAACGGACCTTTGAGAACGATAAATAGCGGTGCGTGACAAGTAATCAAACTGATAAAAAAAACGTTAACTCACAATCATATAGATATAGTAAAAATAAACCGAGCATATCATCTCACAGTAAAAATAATAGGTTTACACTTCCAATTTGATTGGGAAATGATATCATACGTCGCCAATTAGCAAATTTAATACAAAATTTTTCGACACCGACCGAGATGAGTCGACTTATGTTTATTATTTGGAACGTGAATTAATTGATTCTCTCGTAATAACTCCAAAAACGTATTCTAATATTAGATATCGAGTGCAATGTAAATCCTGCATTACGTTTCGTTTTCTTTCACATTCATTTCTATCAATTAATTTTAATTTGGTTTAATTTATTCTTGATCTTTTTTAGTTCAGAAAGTAAGAAAGAAATTAAAAAGTAAATTGTGCGAAGTTTAAAATTAATCTACTTAAGTAAAAATGGCATTTCAGTTGAAACAAATATTCGTAGCCGAGAACGGACGAACAAATAACGAAGCAAACGTGGAATAAAAAAATATTATCTCCTAATATATTGTCAGAAATATATTTTTATAAGACAATTATAGAATTATTATATATAATTATATATTTATATTACAATAATTTTTTCACTTAAAATAAAATTTGTTAATTTTCTAATAATTAATCTTCGTCAATTCTTGTAAACTACTTACATGTTCAACTGAATTAAAATGGAATTACATAGTCAAACATAATCAATCTTTTGCTCTTTTCATATGACCCAATCCTTTACTTATTATTTTAAGTGGAAGACCTTAGTCAAATAGTTTCTTAAATATAATTTTTAAGTATTTTTAAGTATCTGTTGCATGTTTGTCTTCTTCCTTAGTGCTTCACCATTCGATGACGTTTCATGCTACTCTTTTGGTTGAAACTGGACGAGCATACGTCGCATTTATAAGGCCGTACTCCGCTATGAATACGCTTGTGCACAGTG
>NW_012026787.1:83994-84399 GCF_000956235.1 Wasmannia auropunctata | reverse complement strand
TGCGAAAGTTGTTCTATATATTTTCTTGTACTGTAAGTCGTTCTCCAATGCTGTTTCGGTATCTTTTACCGCGATGAGATTTAATGTATGACTGACACATCGATGATGCGGTGGAAGACTAATAAAATCCTCTACATTTTCTGCATCTCCCATAATTAATAACTCATTAATATTCTGAAGTTCTTTAGTTTCATCGTCACTTTCGCTTTTTCCAAAAGACCTGAAAAATTCACAAGAATAAAAACGTCTTAACACACATATACACACCGTATTTTTATACTTAGAATCATAAAACATACCGAAATGCCTTGACGAAATTTGAACCGTTATCAGTTGTCGTGCAACATATTTTATTTTGAATATGGTAATCTAAAAACACAGACATAATAGCTTTCGCCAAATTAT
>NW_012026787.1:82838-83944 GCF_000956235.1 Wasmannia auropunctata | reverse complement strand
AATGCTTATAGTCTATGCACGATTTCGTTTCGTTAATCGTGCATGGATTATGAGCATTAATGTAGAAAAGTGATCACTTCAGAGTTTGTGAAAATTTCCGAGGGACAGAATCGATAACCGTGGGTGTACTTATTGTATAGCAGACTGTAATAAAAAAAAACGCAAGTGAGAAGTCGAAATCGTCGGAATAAATGATAAAATTGTTTAGAGAGTTAAATATTGTAAAGTCGATTTTATAAAGTTTTAACTTTCCAGTTAATACAAAACAGCGGCCGCGAACAACATACTAGCAGTATGGTAGGGGTATTTTGTAAGTTTGGCTGTTTTGTAAGAGTCGCACGCTGAGAGTCGACAGATTTTTCCCACATCAAGAACTAAAAAATTTTTTTTTCTCGAAAACGAGGCAAAACACGTTCTTGAGTTTTTTTTCTAAGATGTAGAAAAACTGAAAGTATATAAAAAATATTTTTTCAGATTTTTCGACTCTCTCCCCAATTGTTAAAAAAATTGTTGAAAAGTTTATTGTTAAATAAACAATGGAAAACAAAACATTTTTCGAATCTTCATTTTTTTCTCGTAAACTAGAACATTTTTCGCGTATTTAAAAAAAAACAGCTAGCATTATTAGTAACAGAGCTATGAATTTTTGAAAAATAAAGTAGTCTAATTTTTAATTGTTTATATCTCGATTAATTTTGCAATAAGAAAAAATTCTTTGGCACAAAATTCTATCTCCCAAAGTACTACCTTTGTGCAAAATTAAAAAAATTTCTGAGAGATGACTGATCCGCTTCACGTGGAATAGCTCATATATACAGGGTGGATCATTTTAATCCATCCAGTCGAATATCTCGAAAATCAAGCCCGAGAGAGAAAAATTTTTCAGACAAAAGTTGTAGGGTTTTGAAGGGGACATAAGATGATGACATTAGTTTGACTCCGAGTGGCGTCGTCAAGGTCAGGACAAGGTCACTTTGAATTTTTTAAACGGAACCCCCAATTTTTCATTACATGTTATTATAGCACGCCTCGAGAACTTTCCAAAACACTATAATCAAATGTTTCTTCGTTGAATACTTTTCGAGTTATAAAGCTCCAAAGTTGCA
>NW_012026787.1:82020-82788 GCF_000956235.1 Wasmannia auropunctata | reverse complement strand
TTCGGGCGTGTTATATCCAACAACGTTCAGAAGGAGTAACGCGGGCGTGCTTGCTTCCCTTTTATTAAAACGTGCCTCAAAACTATACCGTGAGCGTACGGGAAGCTTCTCAGCTGAAAGTGGCTGCTTATCGAAATATTCATGTATTTCGCCAAGGACATTGGTCGCTATCATTTATATCTGTGCGTGTATCAATCTAAGTGCTTGTATTAAATAAATCATCGTCCGTTTCGTTTGTTTTAAATTCCCAAGGAGAACAGAAAAGTCAAAATATTATCAATTTGACGTCAAATTGACCGAATTTACATTTTTTACATCATGATTAAAATCTAGATTTCAAATGACTAAAGAATGACTTTATATTGACTTTTTTTTATAGTGTCAATCTTTTTGATTTTTAGAAAAATATGAACGTTTCTTGATATATTGTATATATGGCAAGTATTTATTTTTAATTCCTTTATTTCAAATGCCATTTTGCAACTTATACAAAAATTAAGTCTTATTAAAAAATTGTGACTTTACATTTGTTTATATTTTATATGCAAACTTTACATTTATGAACAAAATATATCTTAACTAACACATATTTAATCTTTTTAACATCCATTAAGAAGATATATACCATTGGTATATACTCTTATTAGCAATTAATGTGTATGGATCATCGAAGCATCAGTTCTCGGACGATCACAAGGTTAAGCACGTTCCACAAGATTTATAGCTTGGATGAGTGACCGCTTTAGGAATATCGTAAATAAGTTTCTA
>NW_012026787.1:79427-81970 GCF_000956235.1 Wasmannia auropunctata | reverse complement strand
TTATATTTGGGTTTGTATAGACATATTTCGTATATAATTATATATTTTTATATGTTGTGACGTGACGTCCCTTTTTGGACCGTCCATCACAAGGGATCTACGGAACCGACCGCGGGCGGTAGTCTTGTGTCCTGCGTCCTCCCGATTTTCGGAGGCGGACGCGTGGCGCGGGCCGCGGGACCACATTTGCGTGGCTTCCGCCGCCCGAATACCGAATACCGTTCATAATTATTTCTAGTTTCCGTAGCGATCTCGATTGTTAATTATATCGTATCGGCGGCTCCCTGAAAAATTGTAGGATTTTTCTCCGTCTCACCGACGCCGCAACGACCACGAGAGGAGGTCCACGAGGGCGGAGGAAGACACCGCCGGAGAAACATCGTACGCAGGTCGTATCTTTAGTCCGCGTACCTTCCCTTGATTTGAGAACAATTAAGCTGCCGAGCTTCCTTACAGATTCCGGTGCGAGCCAGCTAAGGCGAGGATAAAGGGGATGGCCACTCTACGCCCTAAACCAGGCGAGAGACCCCGCAGTCGGAGACATGACAGGGCGCTCCAAGAATAAGATCTGCTGCTAGGCATGGCCCCTGACGAGGAAGAGTTCCCCAGGACCAGCCACCTGAGCGTGCCACAAGGGAAGCGTTCCTGGAGGTACCCCCGACAGAAGGACGTCGCCGATAATTTGAATGCCGCGCGCGGGGACACAGGACCCGCGGCGTTACGCACCTTACGCGATTCGTGGAGATCGCGAGCTCGCACGCCCGCCAATTAGGGGCGCGTACGGATGTACCACGTGGGCCCACCGGCCCGGCGAGATCACGGAAGCAGCGGCACCTGTGCTGTGGTTGCGATTCTGAGAGGACGCAGGACGAAGTTACGCGTACGAGCTGAAGTCAGCAGAAGTCGAAGCGAGCTGCCGTTCCCGTTGATGAGGAGTTCCCGGTGAGACGAGCGCACTTGTGTAAAGCCGCCGATTTTCTTGTGTCAGACGGGCCGCAAGGAACACGCGTTATTAGCTATCGTTTTCGTTGTGTGACTCGGCTGTAGCCGATAAAGATTTCATAGGTTTCGGCGCCCCGTCTGACCTCGTGTGTCGAGATTTTTACAGGACCGTCGCGCTACGCGCCCGCCGAGCGCCACAGCCAAGTCAGTTATTGTAGTGTATTGTTTCCGTCATTGTGCGTGTGTGATAATTCGCGTTTCCGAAGAGGCCTTCCGCCGCCGGAACGGAATTCTAGAGAATTTCCGGGATTGCGGGATCCCGCGGGACCTTTAGTCCTCCCAATTTCGGTTCCGCGCGTGTCGATCACGTTTGTCCGTGCACGCCGAGCGCTCCGCGCTGGCGTGCTAGCGAATATCACGCCCGCACTGCGCATGATTTCCGATTTCGCATGTCACGCGGATGCGAGGGGCATGTAATTGGCGAGTCGTACAACCGAAGAGAAATATATCTTGATTTTCCGTTTTCCCGAGATACGATCTCGCAACACGATCGTAAAGTACGTGAATTACGAGTCTCCGTCAACCTTGGGCAAGCAACATTGCTTCGCGTATCGAGTGTTCCTGTCTCTTGTCGTGTATTATTCGTATTTGCAACTGTAATACTTGTTCGCTAAATATAATTGTTATTTTCATTGTTAATAATCACTGTTATTTCTTTCAGCCTATTCTCGCTTCCCGAACCTTGACCGTTTTCCCTCGAGCCACCTCCTCTATCACTACCGTAGCTGAGAGGCCGGTTATCGCCGTCCTTGTCCGACCGTCGTACCGAATTCGCGTCTGATTGCGTGATTGAATAATTTCTTATTGAGTCTTTAGATTTCCGGACAACGAAACTTTCAAGTAAAGAGGCACTCTCTATAACGTGCCTGGCGCCCAATTCTTGTTTCCGTTTTCGATAGGCGAGATGCCTGAGTAATAATTAATCGCGCGTTAGATTCAGTTTTACCGTTTTCGCGGAATCGAGTTTGTCGGACGAGCGACGAAGTTGTACCACGCTCGTGAGTGCGGTCGCAATGTTTATATATATCTATATATGTTCTTGTATAAAAAATTTTTTACCGGGTTATACGATAGATACAATTAAGTATGTATAGTACATTCATGATTCGAACTGTAATATAAAATAAAAAGAGACCGATAGAATATAAACGTGCGTGCAATGAAGACAACCATCTCAGTCGTAACAACTTTGCAGAGTAAAATGTTTTATTTTTTGAGGTTGGCCAACAATGTTTTGAACGGTCAAAAAACAAGCGAGAGGGCAAAGAATTTGAGAGAGACGCTCGCAAACTGAGCACACCATGCTATCCCTTCCATCATGATACTGTGCCCATAAACCGGTCGTGCTTCTCTGATAATCTAGAATTCTAGGGTGCGTTCCGATACCCTCCCTGGCGGAAAAAATTTTGATGAATAACTACAAAAAACTACAAAAATAGAAATTTTGTAGAAATTTTTATTATTTCGTAAAAATTTGTTTATTTTTGTAAAAATATTTATTTTAAGGTAGAAACATCTACGCAAAAATACCACAAATTACA
>NW_012026787.1:76982-79377 GCF_000956235.1 Wasmannia auropunctata | reverse complement strand
ATACAATTGCTATTTTGCGTCATTATTACTACATTTTAGACGGTAACATTAAAACCGTTGCGCTGTGCGTTGGAGCGGGCACGTCGATATTGAAAGGAATATCTACGGACTTGTATCTCACGGGGGAAATATTGCATCACGATGTATTAGGCGCTGTATGTACATTATAGGTACGGCTCAGAGAGGATCCTGAGAGCGGCCATGCCCGCGATTTAGCTGGGACAGGCGATTGAGCTGGTTTCAGTGCCTCTATGTCCACAAAACGTGGACATTGAACTACATAGCCAATGTCCACGAAATTGTCGGTAATGTCCACGAATTTTTGGTGGTGATCCGTGCTATGTCCACGATTTAGCGGTTGTGTTCCGTGCTATGTGCAGGAATGCGAGTAGGTTAGTTAAACAAGGACGGACATCAATCTCGGTCGTCCTTGTCTCACCACCAGCTAACAAACACGGAGCTCGAGCGGCGAGTTTGTTTGCCTCACGGACACACTCCCCTCTCTCCCGTCCCGTTTTTTGTCTCGCTGCGTTGCCGAAATTCAGAAAGAGGATTTCGAGCGATTTCTGGCAGCGAGATAAAAGATAGCTAAAATGCAATTTTGAAATATAAATGTTAAATGCTGTCGTGATACGCGTGCATATGATTATGCATAACAAATACACGCGGATTAAATACATTGTACAAGGAATAAATAAAAATTACTGTAGTAAGAGAAATGTTTGACTCTTTTGATTTTTTCGCTCGAAAGCGATTTTATGTAAAGATGAGCTATTAATATTTTTTTTATTTTAATAAATCACAAATCACAAATATATCAGTAAGTTCCGAACAGATACTCTTGTAAAGCTCCTTTGGCTCGGCGGCAGCGTGCCTGTCTCGTAAGAGCGAGATCGCTGCGTACCGGTTCGAGTCTCGACAAGTTTTTTTTTCAAATTAAAATTTGTAATTTTTACAAAAAATAATTGTAATAAATCACGCGGATTTATACATTTTGTCCATTTTACTTTCCATAAAAAAAACTTGTACATACATTTTCCCTTATTTATTTTACTCACTATCTTGAAAATTAATTTTCTGAATTGCTGTGTATTAAAAATACAATTTCCACATTTAGAAATGTTAGAATATTATAAATAATTTGATCTAGGGCAATTATTCATAATATTCTAAATGTAGAAATTGTATTTTTAATACACAGCTGTAACGACGAGACCGAGGGTCGTGCACGACACGCGTCATACGAAAATACATGTGATACATACATACAATTAACGAACGTTCGAACTTACAAACACGGACAGCTCGGCCACCCTTGCACACGCGTACGCGGCACCGCTTGAGATTTCTGCGGCTTCGTTTGAGATCTCCACGCGGCGCCGATCTAACATTCGGCGACAGAGGCGGCTGTCCAAAAGACGGCCGCCGCAAAAACAAGGAAAACTCTGTGAAGCGACCGCGCCAATGAAAATCAACCCTGGATGGTGGGGCGGACAATGATCGTCAGTGACGGAAGGACGATTTGACTCACTCGATCAGTAGCCACGGAAGCTGTCGGACGACGAAATATTGAGTCTCAGATATCTCTCGCGAGCCAAGTCGTGTTGTGCACAGTGCGTGAACGAGCTACCCGCGACTCAGGGCCACAGCCCCCAGGCGTCGTCGCGGATCCGTAAATAGAGACCCAGGGCTACAGCCCCAAGGCGCTGTCTCGAATCTCGCGGTCCGGCTCAGGGCACTGTCCCCCAGGTGTTGCCGTGATCCGCGATTGATACGGTCTACGGACCGACTAAAAATAGCATTTCGACGCGCCATCGACGCGAATGTACGAACGCAACGCAGTGTCGTAATTGATAATAATCGTCAAATTGAATAAACTGCACAATAAGTTATTCACGCGAAACTACAGTGTGTGTGAGTTTAATTATTCCCCGCTGATTCACAAAACAACAGCAATTTAGAAAAATAATTTTCAAGACAGTGAATGTAATAAAAAAGGCAAAAGTTTATGTACAATTTTTTTTATGGGAAATAAATGGATAAAATGTATGAATCCGCGTGATTTATTATTATTACTATTTTTTTTGTTTAAATTACGAATTCTTATTTGACAAAAACATTTATTGAGCGATATTCGCATCTGTCTCATCTTGCGAGTACAAGTCAAACAGTCGGGCGCCGCCGCCGCCCGCAGGTCAATCTTTGATTAGACAGTTCGATGAACTTGTATATTTATCTTTTCAGCCCATTTTGGATGTTTTACAAAAAAGCAGAAAAAGCATCTATTTGCTCAATGTATATATGTAATTAGTACCAAAATTTGTTTATAAAAGACAGTTTTTTTATGAAATCAGTAAGTTATAAATATAAATAAAGTACAGAAACGCATATTAAC
>NW_012026787.1:70813-76962 GCF_000956235.1 Wasmannia auropunctata | reverse complement strand
CCCCAAGGCGCTGTCTCGAATCTCGCGGTCCGGCTCAGGGCACTGTCCCCCAGGCGTTGCCGTGATCCGCGATTGATACGGTCTACGGACCGACTAAAAATAGCATTTCGACGCGCCATCGACGCGAATGTACGAACCCAACGCAGTGTCGTAATTGATAATAATCGTCAAATTGAATAAACTGCACAATAAGTTATTCACGCGAAACTACAGTGTGTGTGAGTTTAATTATTCCCCGCTGATTCACAAAACATTTTGGTGCCTCCTGTGAGGTCGGGCCTCTACGCGAAGGTGAATTAGTGCCAGCAGCCTGACAACACAACAATTCAGATCCAGTCCAGAGCCGCAGGTCTAGAGCTGCAGGACCAGAGCCGCAGGACCAGAGCCGTGGTGCCAGAGCTACAAGGCGCCAGGTCGTAGCCAACCGTTAAGGTCAAGTAAGTCGTTCGATCCTTATCCCTCCTCAAATCGTTAGTCATGGCCGACAGAGTTAGACTCATTATTCAGAAACGAACGTCGTTAAAATCTCAAATAACGACCTTATCTAATCTCCTCGATAAAAACAAAATCAATGGTGCCGCGTTGAAACTCCGAAATGAGCGTTTGACCGAGTTATACCGTGCGTACGAGGAATACAATGACGAGCTCGCGTTATTAGAGCCAAGCGACGCGCATGAGGAAGAATTCGCGAACATTCAAGAGCGCTTCTACGCTCTCGCGGGCAGAATAGACGACATAATAAATGAGACCGCGACTTCAAGTGCAGGCAACAGCGTGTTAAACGACGACGATCGGGCGCGATCCGACAATAGCGGGACCGCGACGGTTGCTAAAAAGCGACGAATTAAGTTGCCAGAGGCCTCCCTGCCAATGTTCAACGGTAAATTCGAAAATTGGCTGTCGTTTAAAAACGCGTTTAATAACATGATAGGTTCGCAAACGGACTTGTCAGAAATCGACAAATTGCATTATTTAAAGTCGGCTCTAACCGGTGACGCAGCCAGCAAGGTATCGATCTTTGCCGTCGACGGAACAAATTATACAAAGGCATGGGAGCTGCTTGAGCGTGCTTATGAGGTAAAGCGAGTCTTAGTGTCCCGTCATCTTTCGCTAATTCTAAATTTGCCCGTGTTAGAAAAAGAGACGACGAGCGGTTTAACCAAGCTGGCCGACGACGCGCAGCAACACATTGCGTCATTAAACGTGCTAGGTATCTCTGTGGGATCCGAGATGGTCGTTCATATCCTCGAGAGTAAATTACCGAAAGTGACCTTAGAAAAATGGGAGCAAACTCTCGAAAGAGATGAGCTTCCCAAACTCGAGGAAATGTACGAGTTTCTGTACAAGACCGCGGTATGCGCGTCTAAACGCGAGAGAGCCAAGGTAGCGGAAGCGGAGAGATGCAAGGGCGAGCCTCCGATCAAAAGAAAGCCGAAATATCCAGAAAATAAGGCTTTCATGCTAAATGTCGCACGCAACTGTGTAGCATGTAAAACACGGCGCCATCCTCTATACTTGTGCGATAAATTTAAACAATTGCCGGTGCCTAAGCGCATCGAGATGGTGAGAGCCGCTAAAGTCTGCTATAATTGTTTGCATTCTCATCGAGATCGCCCTTGCAAGTTCTCCAATTGCACTATCTGCCAAAAACGCCACAACACTCTCCTGCATCGCGAGGATTTTGCGGTAAAACCCGACGCGACAAGGGCTGACGCAACTCAGTCTTGACTAGCCGGCCCGATCGCGAGCAGAGCGACGAGCCTCGTAGCATTATCCCGGAACGTGGCGCCACAGTTATTGACGAGTGCGATGATATACATTCGCGTCGGCGCGAATCGCTCGGTTAAGTGTCGCGCGTTGCTAGACACCGGTGCGACCGCTAACTTCATCAGCGAGCGTATCGTGAAGCAATTAAACGCGCCTGTGATCCCGCACGCGACGCCGGTCGGCGCGATTAATGCTATGCACACTTACTCGAAGGGCATGGTCCGGATCACCGTGCAGTCGATGCGTAACGACTTTCACAAGGAAATTGCGTGTTTGATAATGCCGACGATTACCGACTTAGTTCCGTCTGAGGCCTTCCCGCGAAGCTCGATTAAAGTACCGCCGAACGTCAAATTAGCGGACCCCGAATTTCATTTGCCGCGCCCTATTGATTTATTGATCGGTTCCGGGGCGACCTTATCATTGTTCTCCATCGGGCAAATAAACTTGTCGCATGAGGGGCACGATTTATATTTGCAAAAAACGCGTTTAGGTTGGGTAGTCGCCGGCAGTGCGGCCTTGCACAATCCGACGGGTACCGGGGCGTGTTACTTAACAAAGCTGGAATCGCAGCTGGAGAATTTTTGGACAATCGAGGAAGTCGCGGCGGACAAATCGAATCCGGGAAAGGATAATGATTGCGAGGCGCATTTTATAAGGAACACGCGTCGCGAGGACGACGGGCGTTACACGGTCCGCTTGCCATTCCGGGAAACGAACAAGCGCATCGGCGAATCGCGTACCATCGCATTCAAGCGTTTTTTAGCGTTGGAGCAAAAATTCAACGCAAACGAAACATTTAAGATCGATTACTCGCGAGCGATGGAAGAATATATAAGGCTAAAGCACATTTCCGTAATCGAAGACCCCGCGGACGACGACGGATATTACCTGCCTCACCACGCGGTGGTTAAGGATTCGAGCACCACCACCAAGGTGCGGATAGTTTTCGATGCTTCCGCGAAAGCGAATAATGGCGTGTCTTTGAACGACGTCTTGATGGTAGGGCCTATAATTCAAGATAAATTATTTTCGCACTTAATTCGGTTTCGCATGTACAAATATGTAGTCACCGCGGATATCGAAAAAATGTATTTGCAAATATTATTGCACGAGGATGACCGGCGGTATCAAAGAATCCTTTGGCGTAAAGACGGTGAAGTCCAAACGTTTCAGTTTAATACGCTAACATTTGGCGTTTCATCGTCATCATTTCTCGCGATTCGAACATTACAAAAACTAGCCGATGACGAACGCCACGTGTACCCTAGAGCGGCGGAAATCATTAAAGCGCATCTATACGTGGACGACCTGCTAACCGGAGCCGATAGCGTCGAAGAGGCCCGAGCGTATCGAGATGAAATAATCGCGTTGTTAGCTCGGGGCGGCTTCGCGATTAGGAAATGGGCTTCCAATGACGAACGCGTTGTTAATGACCTGCCAGTCAGTGCGCTGCATACGGACTTTACATTCGACGGAGATCTTTCTTTAAAAACTCTTGGCGTGACGTGGCATGCGCGAAACGACGAGGTGCGTTACTTCGCCCGGCACATTAAAATTCCGAAGAAATTAACAAAGCGGAACATATTGTCGGAGATCGCGAAAATCTATGACCCGTTAGGGTTGTTGGGCCCTCTCGTGTTGCATGCCAAGAAAATAATGCAGGATGTATGGCGATGCCGGCTGGATTGGGACGAATCCGTTCCGCAAAACATCTACACGGAATGGCTAGATTTCGTAAATCAATTTGAGTTAATAAATCAAATTTCCGTTAGCCGTAAGTTACTAGTAGAAGACGCTTGTGACATACAGATTCACGGATTCTGTGATGCTAGCAGCATTGGTTATGGCGCATGCTTGTACGTACTTTCGACAGATAGGCGCGGGAATACGGTCGTCAGGCTACTATGCGCCAAGTCGCGCGTCGCGCCGTTAAAACCCGTCACTATACCTCGTCTCGAGCTTTGCGGCGCGTTACTGTTGGCACGGCTATATTTCGAAGTGAGCGGCGCTCTAAGGGTCATGCCCACGAGAACGTTTTTCTGGTGCGACTCAACCGTCGTTCTCCACTGGCTGAACACGTCGCCTCACCTGCTTAATTCGTTCGTAGCGAATCGAGTCGCGGAAATTCAAAAGCTTACGACGTCATGCGAGTGGCGGCACGTTAAATCGGAAGACAATCCCGCCGATGCGTTGTCGAGAGGGCAATTACCGCGCGCATTCATTCGGAATCTGATGTGGTTCGCGGGGCCCGCGTGGCTGTGTCAGGGCGGAAGCGAATGGCCTAAAGAATTCGTGCGGACGAGCGAGGTATTAGAGTTAAGAAAAAACGTTTGCTTAGCTGCAACGTCGGGCGATCCCGGGATGTTTGACGGGTACTCCTCCTACTCTAAAACGCTCCGAATCGTAGCGTACTGTTTACGATTTCGACATCCTAACAAGCGTGTCGGGCCGTTGTGCGCAAAGGAAATTGACGAGGCGGAAACGCGAATATTAAAAATCGTTCAGAACGCTCAATTTCCTAGCGAGATCAAGGGGCTTACAAACGAGAATCCCACGATCAAGGGCAAAATAGCTAACTTAAGCCCATTCATAGACAGCGACGGCTTGATTCGCGTGGGAGGACGGATTCAAAAATCAGAATTAGCATTCTCGAGGAAACATCCGATTTTGCTCCCGAGCCGGCATAATTTGACCGATCGTATTATCCACGAGACTCACGAAAGGCATCATCACGCGGGTATTCAAACAACGCTCTATATTCTTCGCCAAAAATATTGGTTGATTGACGGCCGAAATCAGGTGCGAAAAATCGTGCGTGCTTGCGTGAAATGCTTTCGATTCGACGCCAGCGCCGTCGAGTATAAAATGGGAAGCCTTCCGGCGGCTCGTGTGCGCGAGGCGGTACCCTTCACCAATACCGGCGTCGACTTCTGCGGCCCGTTCTTCATTAAGGAAAAAAAGCACCGCAATCGAGCGCGAGTCAAAGTATACGTATGCGTATTCGTGTGCATGGCAATAAAGGCGGTGCATCTCGAGATCGTCAGTGACTTGTCGTCGGACGGTTTTCTTGCGGCGTTGCGGCGATTCGTGGCAAGACGGGGATTGCCAGCGCACGTCTACTCCGATAACGGGACGAATTTCGTAGGCGCGAATAATCAGCTAAAGGAGCTGTATGCCTTGCTTAATTCGGAAGAGCATCAAAATCTCGTAAATCGGTTCGCGAATGAGCGTCGAATAGTATGGCATTTTATACCACCGGTAGCGCCGCATTTCGGAGGATTGTGGGAGTCGACCGTGAAACTTTTCAAGCACCATTTTAAACGCGTCGTAGGAGATTTACTATTTACGTTTGAGGAGTTGAACACCTTTGTTGTTGAAGTTGAGGGTATTTTAAATTCCCGGCCAATTGTCACCCTCTCCTCTGATCCGAACGACTTGCTGGTATTATCTCCGGCTCATTACTTGATTGGCAAACCATTGACGACCCTTCCGGAGGGAGACCTATCGTGTGTTCCAGCAAACCGACTGTCCACCTGGCAGCACATCTCCAAGGTGCGACAGGACTTCTGGGCACGCTGGAGTCTCGAATATTTAAACGAGCTCCAAACCCGCACCAAATGGGTTAAGGATGGGCCGAAGCTTGATGTGGGAACCGTCGTGCTTATAAAGGACAAAAATCTGCCGTGCAACCAGTGGGCCTTGGGCAGAGTGACAGAGGTTCAACCAGGCGAGGATGGAATCGTTCGAGCTGCCTCAGTCAAAACCTCAACCGGACAATTAACAAGAGCGGCGAGATATTTATGTCCCTTGCCAATCGAGCGGTAGCGTCATGCGCAACCACCAAAAACTCATTGTAAAGCGGGCTATCACAAGCCAAAACACGTATCAAGCCAACGGGCTACATTATTATAAGCATGCGATTATTATGCGATTATACGATTATTCTAGGATATCCTAATATGCGTTATCGGTCTCTTATGCGTAAACAAAATTAAAACAGTCGTTGATCGATCCCTCTCAACGGGGGGAGGATGTAACGACGAGACCGAGGGTCGTGCACGACACGCGTCATACGATTATACATGTGATACATACATACAATTAACGAACGTTCGAACTTACAAACACGGACAGCTCGGCCGCCCTGGGACACGCGTACGCGGCACCGCTTGAGATGTCTGTGCGGCTTCGTTTGAAATCTCCACGCGGCGCCGATCAAACATTCGGCGATAGCGGCGGCTGTCCAAAAGACGGCCGCCGCAAAAACGAGGAATTCTGTGAAGCGACCGCGCCAATGAAAATCAACCCTGGATGGTGGGGCGGACAATGATCGTGAGCGACGGAAGGACGATTTGACCACTCGATCAATAGCCACGGAA
>NW_012026787.1:70452-70763 GCF_000956235.1 Wasmannia auropunctata | reverse complement strand
TATCACTGATTTATTTTACTTTTGGCTATCAAAAACTGAAATTATTTTTTATTTCTAAAAATATGCTATTCAGTCCAAAATATCTTATTGCAACATGACTGCAATATTTTTGCGGAAACACTATAATTTTTATATAATATTATCATTTGACATTTTGCAGCGATTTTGAATGTATCAACGTGCCCCATGTATCAATCACTCGATCTCTCCTATATATTGTTACGTCCTGAGGACTCTACGATTCTTTTCTTTCGTGGAAAGTTCTGCGATCGGCAAGCTGATCTTAGAGGCGATTATTTTTATTAAATACT
>NW_012026787.1:69722-70402 GCF_000956235.1 Wasmannia auropunctata | reverse complement strand
TTTCCTTTTTTAAATTTTGATAATACAGCAATTATAACATAAAGATAAAACAACAAAATGTTTATAAATATAAAAGATTTTATAAATATATGTTTATAAATATAAAAAATTTAAAAAATTTTTACATTAAAAAAATTATAATTGTAATAAACACCTTCTAAACATTTATAGAATTCTGTTCCTTTAAAAACTCTTTTACCGGCTACTTGTTTAACGGCGGTGTAATTTTGTGCAATGTTTTGGCACATATATTCTCGCATTATAGTTCCAATATTACGAGATAATGCACGACGGTCGTCGATTGAACGTTTTATACGATAAATCTGAAAAAGAGGAAAGACGCTGACATAGACTTACTAAAGAGATATACCTTTATTTCCAAAGGTATATCCTTATAACATTTTATTTTTTTAAAGCTATTATATATATATATATATATATATGTAATTTATATTTATTTATTTAAAATTTAATATTGCGCATATAATATTTATATAAACATTAATGTCCAATAACTGAATTACATGGTATAAAAAAATGATTTATTATACTAATTTGTGTCACGTTATAAAAGAGAAAAATTATTAGAATTACGAAATCTAATTAAAACTTGTCGGCGACCAGATTATGGCTAAGGCACGTACAATCATGTGAAAAAGCAAGTAAGAGATCGGAAGAGC
>NW_012026787.1:67484-69673 GCF_000956235.1 Wasmannia auropunctata | reverse complement strand
AGAGCGGCGACCGTTACGTTCGAGCGTCGGTCCCGTGCTTCTAATTTGCTAGGTCGATATGCTAAATCAGGAAAGACCGATTTCTCGGGCGTGGGCGGTGCGCGATAACTTTGCGCGGTTTTATCGCTTTGCTCGAGGCGGGAGGCAAGCGTCTCCAACGAGCTGACGTCCGGCATGGAGCCTACCGGGATTTGTCTCTGCAGGCTCGGCCGCAGGTTACGATGCGCGTAACTGACTTTTTCCGCCTCGGTCCACCGCGGTATCAATCGATCGAACAGAGCCTTTAAACACGACAGGTATCGCTTAACCGACTCGCCCTCGCCCTGCGTACGCCTCCCGATCTCCGCGCGCAGCGTATGCTGATAATCCGGATCTCCGAAACGCGCTCTCCATTCCTCGCTAAAATGTCCCCACGATGTAAGCTCCGACCGAATTCCGCGAAACCAGTGTAACGCATTCCCCGACAGAAAGAATGGCATGCACTTAAACACGTCCGCGTCGTCGAGATCGGCCATGTCACGCCCCTCCTCGACGCGCGAGAGGAAGGCCTCCGCGTCCTCCGTATCCTCGCCCGAAAACTGCAAATTCCATCGACGCATGGTGTTATACGCGATGGAGGCCGAACTGCCTCCACGACCACTACGGGCTCCTACCGAAGGCAGGAGACCCGGTGCATCCGAGGCGTCCTCGAATGGACTGTCCGGACGCATGTCCTCCTGAGGCAGCTCTAAACGCTCCGAGAGCGACATTTCCGCGCGATCACTAACGTCGTCTCTATGGGGTGACGCAAAACAATTTTCCGGCCACGAGGCACTCGAATCGCACGACAACCGGATTGCGAGAAATCTTTCCCGCTCGGTGCGTGTGTACTTAGCTCGGCCGGGCGTGTACCTCCCCCTAAATTCCGATCTGTTTACGCGAAGCGAAGCAAAGCACTACAATCGGCACTGTTTGTTATGTAGGACGAATTCCTGCGTCAAGGTCAATTCACGCGAATAACGATGTCGGCCAAGCCGACCACGAGAAATGCGAACGACACTGCAAATACTCGAAATTGTAAATGGAATCATAAACGGAATCTCGACACGACATTCGCGATGCATCCGGCAAAGTACACGATCAAGAGATAGTCAATAAATGCACAGAGAAAAGTAAATTCGGACACACACAATTAAACTAACTACAACAAAACATATATAATACAGTCAATAAAATAACGGAATCGCAAAAGAAAATAGATTGCGCCAAGTCTCGAACCCTTCCGCCAAGCCACCATCCGATCGCATTAAATAAAAATGCTCTATTGCCCTTTAGTTTAAGGGCCCCACGTTGGGCGCCAAATTTTGTCACGCACTCCCGTGAGTTCGGTAACTCGCGCGAGCGCGGATCAAAACGAAAAAGGGTGAAACCGCGTAGGATTTCGGGAGGGAGGATGGTAGCCCTCGGTATTTTGTCCTTCCGGCGACCGACAAGGAGCAGCGACACGAAAATTGGGCGCCAGACGCGCTCGGCGGCACGTCACTCGCGAAACGCGAATTTTCAGCAATAACGCGACAGCCAAAGTGATTGTTCACAACGCTAACCGAGATTCACAACCGGGCGCTGCTCCCCGAGGTCGATCGCGCAAGGGCCGGCCGGCCCTACCTAACGGTAGAGGGGCAGGGCGGAACTAAGGGCGGACGGGCGGCGGGATGGCACCGGCTGGGCGAAAGAATTCAGACGCAGTATTTAGAATTATAATAATGCTACCGTTTATTCCCCGCGTGGCAGAGCGGTAAAAAGCAGTAGCCAAAGAAATAATACAGTGCGGTGATAACAAAAGAAAAGAAGAAAAACGAAAAATAATTTGATAATATTCAAGGCCGATAACTCAGCGGCGCGATAATCCTTGACGTGACAAAAGAAAAGAAATCACTCTCGAACAGTAATCAATTCGGACAGTAACCAGTAACGCGACCACCGTCAGCATCGGCGCGATAGTACAAAAAGAAACGTGGCTCAGTACGACGCGAGTACCGAGGTCTAACGACGACCGACAATTTCAATCGCGAATCCACGCGTCAGATACAAAGGCGAAAACGAAAGACAAATACAGAATCATTTAGGCCGAACGCAACGAAATAGCGCGCGATGACACTAAGTAATACGACGAGGAGTACTCGCGGTTCGAGTACTCGCGCTCTTACTCT
>NW_012026787.1:66650-67434 GCF_000956235.1 Wasmannia auropunctata | reverse complement strand
AACTTCTGTAGTAAAATAACCTTTGGTATAAATTGTAATTGTTCAGCCGTTAAATCGGAGATATCGTCTGTTAATATGAGAAACATCTTAGCTACTGACAAGATTTGAATTCATACACGCCTATAAATACACCGAGCAGAGAGAGGTCTGTATCATATAAGTTCGGCAAAAATATTAAATACGTATTATTGGTATCTCACGTGTTACATTTTTAGCTTTTATCTCTTTTCGCGGTATGTAAACATATTGATATTTATCGTCGGGAAATATGTGTGTACGAAAGCGACAATTTTCAGGTGTGGATTGTTTTAAATCGAGTAATAAATAACCATGTGGTACAGATGTTGCATCATTATATACCTCCCATAAGAACTTAATATC
Source organism: Wasmannia auropunctata (assembly GCF_000956235.1). NCBI lineage: Eukaryota > Metazoa > Arthropoda > Insecta > Hymenoptera > Formicidae > Wasmannia > Wasmannia auropunctata. The sequence goes on along the minus strand of NW_012026787.1, from coordinate 67,053 downwards.
CTCAGGATAAACTTGACGAGCCAGGTGCTGTATTTGAGCCCTGTCCCTCGGATTTTTAAATACTACTATATAATTAGCGTTTAGAGAGATATCTCGCATTCCACGACCCTGATGAAATAAATTTTGCGTAATAAAAATGACACTAAGATTTTTATGATGACTCCCCTTTGCAAATATATCTATGACCGAGTTATCGGATGCTTCGCGCATAAGATCGTCAATAACAATAAGTTTTGATCGCGGGTCATTAGCATAATCATCATTTCGTGGTAGACCCTCATGAAATCGATATTATCGCCGTACTCAATGTAACTTGGTTGCCATTCTGAATAGTAAAATAATATGCGATCAAACTTAGTATCGCTCATAGTGTTTATATTTCGAAAAAATCTTTTCACGAAAA
>NW_012026787.1:65317-66600 GCF_000956235.1 Wasmannia auropunctata | reverse complement strand
TTTGCATCCTTGCGCGGTCACGCGCTCCGCGTGTGCGCGCTCGGCCACCCGCCCGCCGCGTGCCCGGTGCGTGCCCCCGTAGTTCCTGCGCCAGGTCGCTCGTACTCCAAGCTCTTTCCACCGTCAGCGACCTTGACTCCTTTCCTCCGTCGCTCCATTTGTCCGGTGAGGTGCCGCGGTACATACAAGAGGTTCAAAGTAAATTAATAAAATGTACACGTTTTCAATTCGGGCCTCCCGGAGATCTCGGTCTCGCTTTGACAACGCAGCTGCCGGTCCGGTAAAAAGGGGCGCGAACCCGCGCCTTGTGACGGCGGCGGGACGCTGCTCCGCCGCAGCGGACTGCGGCGTCACAATATATATAAATTAAAGCATCACTTACTGTACCCTCCAAAAATAGGCAAAATTCAAGACAATGTAACTTCGTCAAAAATGATCGTGTCGAGATGTTCAAAAAAGCATTTTACAGCTTAAAATCTCTACTTTCCAAATTGATACTTTAGAAAACGATCTTACTGATTTTTCATAGAATTACATGGATATAAAATAAGACCCGACAAATCTCGAAATTTTTTACAAACTTTGATAAGTTCCACGGCGCGATTTAAAAATTCCATGCAAATGTAGTTTACAGCTTTCGAAAGAGTGAATCTTTACCTTTAATTTTTTTTTATGTAGAGCGTTGTACAATTTTTACTTTTACACTTATTCAACATTAAAGCAAAAATGATCCTTTTTATTTTAATGTTGAATAACTCGGTGAAAAAAAATCGCACCACGCTCAACAAAAAAGCAAATTACAGATAGACTGTTTCAAAAGTTGTAAACTGCAGTTGCATGCGATTTTAAATTTACGCCATGGAACTTCGCAAATCTTGAAAAAATTTTTGAGATTTGACGCATCTCCATTTACATTTATGCACCTCCGTAAACACGTCACAAAGTCTTTTTTAAAGTGTTGATTTAAAAAGTAAAGATTTCAGTTGTAAAATGCTTTGTAAAAAATCTCTCTACAATCATATTTCGCGAAGTTACACTTTCTTGATTTTTGCCTATTTTTAGAGAATACAGTAAGTGATGCTTTAATTTTGTTAAGAAGTGTATCTATATAAAAGGAAAAATTTCTAAACGACTATCTACAATATCTTGGCATACATAATACAAAGCATATTAGACTAATTTTTTTCATCTTCAATGTTATTCCATATAATGTGTATACTAATATATTTTCATCATTATTTATAATCTCAAGCAATTTATTTATAGATAAACCTCTGATACGT
>NW_012026787.1:62616-65267 GCF_000956235.1 Wasmannia auropunctata | reverse complement strand
CAGCGAGACAAAAAAACAGGACGGGTGAGAGGGGAGTGTGTCCGTGAGATAAACAAACTCGCCGCTCGAGCTCCGTGTTCGTAAGCTGATGGTGAGACACGGACGACCGAGCTTGATGTCCGTTCTTCCTTCCTTCCTTCCTTGTGCCTTCGGATTTCCGGTTTATAAAACCATAGTACCACACGTATAGTTTATTCCTTGAGTAAGGCAGTAATCCAGGTACAGGAGCATCCTCAAACTTGACAGATCGTTAGATTTCTCCTCTTGGGGAGATCTGAGGTTGGGAGGTTTCCTGTTCCATGGCTCAGATTATATAAGGAAAGTATCTCCACACATATTACCGTTAAATATTTATAGTTTAATCTCTAGTTCATTTTGAGCAATTTTTAGAAACTTTAAAATAGCATAAATAATTGGCAAATTAAGGTTTCCCATAAGATAGCCCCAAGAAAAGGGGTTCTGTAATTTTTCCTTATTGAGAGTTTTAACCATGTTTTCTCTGGAATTGCTCAATAAGGGGCAGTTCCAGAGAATATGTTCTAAATCCTGATAGGCGTTACCGCACTTGCATTCCGGGGAGTTAATCATCTTGCACTTATGTCTCCTAGCGCTGGACCATTCCAATCCCGTTATCAATCTTACAATAAGTCTCGAATTCGGTCTTTCAAGCACGAATTTGCTTATATAACCAACATTGATGTGAGAAAAATAAGTAATGTATTTGTTGTTGTAACTAACTTTTAATGAATCTAAGAATTGGGAGTCAATTGATTCGTATTCTCGGATATTATTGAGCAAAACTTCTGCAAAAGAGATTTTATTGTTTACCCGTTGGCCCGACTGAGATGCTTGTTTGGCCGTTGAGTCGGCAATCTCGTTCCCTCTAATTCCTACATGGGCAGGACACCAGGTAAGTTTGATGTCTCTGTTATGAGACAGACAATAACATAATTTGTTATATAAATTTCTAATAGTTGGATTCAAACTGTTAAAAAAGGAGATGTTAGCCCGAGAAGGCTCCATGCATGAGTTTAAAGCGATCAACGTGCTAAGCGAGTCAGTACAGATATTAGTTCTTATCCATGGGTTGTCCAAAATCGCGTCCAGGGTTTTGCTAATTGCTAATGCTTCAGCTGAGAAAGAGCTAGAAAAATTGTTGAGTCTAAACCTTTCAGATGAATTAGTTGGAACAATGTGAAAGGAGGCTCCCACATTCCAGGAGTCAGCCTCCCCAATGTCCGTTCTTGTCTAACTAACCTACTCGCTTCCTGCACATAGCACGGAACACAACCGCTAAATCGTGGACATAGCACGGATCGTCATCAAAAATTCGTGGACATTGGCTATGTAGTTCAATGTCCACGTTTTGTGGACATAGAGGCGCTGAAACCGCCCGTTTCAATCGCCCGTTCCAGCTAGAGTCCTAGATTATCAGAGAAGCGCGACCGGTGTTACGAGTCCTGATTGGACTCGCAAATGACCAATCATAAGATTGATTTATCGCTATTATAAATGGCTGCCGAATAAATCAATCTTATGATTGGCCATTCGACGCCATTTTTAATATTTTCTAGTACTTTTGCGATACTGCCATAAGCCGGTCGCGCTTCTCTGATAATCTAGGACTCTAGTTCCAGCTAAATCGCAGGCATGGCCGCTCTCAGGCTAATGTATCGCTTAGTGTCGGTCCACAATAAGGATTTTAAGCCTTAAGCCGTAAGAAATAAACCAATCGTAGTCGAATATGAGAAGAATAATTGATTGTAATTGGTCAATATCTTACGACATAAGGCTTTAAGTCCTTATTGTGGACCGACACTTATATGTCGGTAAAGTCAACTTCCTACCTACTTTGTGTGTAATTAAAATTTAATTTTAATGTGATCTATGAATATCACATGAATTCATAATATCTATCCAAACTGATATAATTATATACAACTTATAAATAATAAAATAAATTAATAATTATGTTCCGTGCAGAACGTACGCGTACGCAGACAAAAGCATCGTTTTTTTTTAATTTTCCGTTTTAACAAATATACAAATACACGATTATTATTGGATACATTTCATAGTCATCTTCTGCAATTAGTCTAAAAATGTAAGGTAAAATAAAGAATGTTACTATTAAAAGAAGATATGTGCTAATGAAAGTCGATCGTCATGACATATAGTCGACTAATTTTTTCAAATTTACAAATATATAAATTTTTATTTCGTGTCAGTAATTATTAAATTATGAAAATTTTTATATTTTTAATCAATTTACAGAGCTATGAATTAAAGACTGTTCCAAAATTTATTGCCATCACTGAAAATCTATACTTTACGTTACATGTGCACTATAGATTTTTAGCACTGGCAGTGAATTTTGGAACACTATCAAAATTACACTGAATTGATCTTTTATCCTTTACATGTTTTCATTAAATGTAACTTTAAAAAGTGTAATAAATGTAAATTTAAAAAGTGTCATGAGATATAATAATAGATATTTTCGTGGTGTACATACAGACATCTATCATAGCTCTATATTTAAACTTTAAAAAATGCATCCCCATATGTTCACTGTTTGTTTCATAACTTTTATAGTCCAGAACAAATTAAATTTTTTTACGTCTTATAACTTATACTAAGCCATTTGAAAT
>NW_012026787.1:60732-62565 GCF_000956235.1 Wasmannia auropunctata | reverse complement strand
TAGTAAATTTCCTGTTGAAATAACTAATAATAATCAGTTATTTTTCTTGTCTTTCTTCTGCTTTCAGAAGCGTCTTATATGTATATATTAGAATATCTTATTATGTAATTTAAGTGATTATTAAAATCACATAGTACAGTTAACATATATATAATATATATATAAATATATATATATATACATATATGTGTGTATATATACAATTTATTACCAACATGAAAAATATGTGTTCTTTTTTAAATTCTTTTTGGTCTTTGTATCTTGCATTTCACCATTAGTAATACGTAAATGTATGATTTTACAATTTCGTAGCATGACCGCATTAAACTCTATTATTTGTTCTTTTGTTCTGTGATGTGATCTGCTAGTCTGTGATTTATGCAATTACTTCAATTGTGATTGCGATCTTCTACGATATTGAAAAATGCATACTTATTTTACTCATTACTCGGAAATACTTGCTGCATAGTAATATGATTGGAAAACATATTAGACTTTACCTGTATTGAGCTATTATAAATACAATATCATACATGCAGCAATTAGTATATTTCCTACAATGATGAAGCTATTAAGATACAAAGAATAAAAAGGAATTAAAGAGTAAAACAATTAATATTTTTAACAAAATTTAAATATTTTATTATTTATTTCTCAATTTAATGCGTCTAACGCTATTTTGCTTTTCCCTTGTTTCTTTTTTCTTTCTTATCTTAAAATAATGTATAATTGTAATATAATATATGTATAATTGTAATTATAATAAAAGTATAATTTAAAGCATTTTATTGCTTTAAATAATTATTTTGTAATATTTTTTTATTTATTTAAAAGTTTTTTCATTTTTTTACGTTTTGCAGCTTTTCTTTCTTCTTTTTCAGCACGATTGTTATATCTTGTACGTGAATATAATTTTACACGGATTAAATATTCCAATGCTTTCAATCGATGTTTATAACATGGATTATTTTCATGAAACCATTCTGAATTAATTTTATTCGTTTCTCTTATGCATTCCTTTTTAATGTTTTGTAAAATTCCTGTTGATGCCCATTATCGTTCCCAATTACAATTAAATGTATGTAATTGAATTTCGACCATCTTTGCAAAAAGAGTTGTCGGTCGTATTAATTTCGTAACTGTAGGAGCATCTTCATCAGGATTTGGATACTTTCGCTCTATATATTTTTCATTAGCTGTTGCTTCATCCATTGGTGTCTTCATTATAATATTACGACAATGATCGCAATTAGTTTTTTCTAAGCTTTTTCGTGCAACATATCCAGCAAAATATGCAATAGCATTCTCATCGTAAGTACTCAATGAATTTTTATTCCCTGTAGCTTCGATGTTATCATATTCTTCGAGAATTTCAATGTCATCATCAAATAATGTATCCTCGGGATCAATTTCATTTTGTGTATCAGTATGACTCGCACTCATAGAATTTTCTATTTAACTAACTTTGTGGGCGGATTTATAAGACACTCAGCTTCTGGATACTGCACATTGGCTCTGTCATTTGTATGAATATATCCTATACATAATATATGTCTTACAGTATATCGTAGCATTTTTGAAGTAGGATTAGGAGTAAATCCACCGCGTTGTCTGAATTTTGAAAATAAATGTTCAACAGAATCTTGATTACACAATCCTGTCGCAAGTTCAAACGTTTTATATTCCATTTTTATATCAGTGTACGTTCCTAAAATAGCTTGTACAGTTAAGGCAGGATACCACCTTTGATTGCAATTTTGGAGGCGTTTTTCTTGATTTTTTTTTTCATACAAAAAATGCGCAGAAAGAAAATCGGTTTTAGCCATTTATTAA
>NW_012026787.1:59377-60682 GCF_000956235.1 Wasmannia auropunctata | reverse complement strand
GTTGCAACCGCCCGAGTGCCAGCACACCTGACGGAATGCGCGTCAGCCGGGGCGCGCGCTCGCTCCACTCGGTACACGCGTGACTACCGACAAACAAGTCCCTTTATTCTCTGATAGTTCAGAGATTTAATTTCAATTATTCTTTTGTATTTCTATTATGCACAAGTGCGAATAATAATTATTGTAATATTCCGCGAAGTGTTTGTGCGGAATAATTTCTCGGAGATTGCGACAAAAATACCCTCTCCACCCTCAAATCAGGGGTATATATTCGGGTGATTTTGGAGCCCGAGTGTGATTCGATTTTCGAAAGCCGAGACGATTAGTTGTGTAGTCGGTAGTCTTTATACGTCGCTATACAGTCGTTATACGCGAAAGGACATAATCGAACGGGTAACTCTTCATTACATTTAAAACAAGGCTTTCGAAAGTCGGGTCTCGCTAATTGTGTATATTCCAGGGTGTTTCCGACGCAGTGATCTCCGAGTAGCGAATTGTCGAGGATTTTTCTTTTACGCCAATCAATAAAGGTGAATTACATTTCTTTTCTATCTTTCTTTTTCTTTTATATACATCGAGTGTATTTGCGATACCGGTGCGTGTGAGTTGCGCCGCTAGATAATTCCTTTACGCCACCTTCTTCGGGGTGCGCGCTCGCTTACGTCGAGCGACTCCCGCCTTCCTTTACTATACCTTCTTCGGGGTGCGCGCTCGCTTACGTCGAGCGACTCCCGCCTTCCTTTACGCCACCTTCTTCGGGGTGCGCGCTCGCTTACGTCGAGCGACTCCCGTCTTCCTTTACAATACTCTCTTCGGGGTGCGCGCTCGGTTACGTCGAGCGACTCCCGTTTTCCTTGCGATACCTTCTTCGGGGTGCGCGCTCGCTTACGTCGAGCGACTCCCGTCTTCCTTTACAATACTCTCTTCGGGGTGCGCGCTCGGTTACGTCGAGCGACTCCCGTCTTCCTTTACGCCACCTTCATCGGGGTGCGCGCTCGCTTATATCGAGCGACTCCCGTCTTCCCTCACGATACTCTCTTCGGGGTGCGCGCTCGCTTACGTCGAGCGACTCCTTTCGATTTTCTTTTAATACGACCACACGCTCCATCGTCAGTCGCGAATACACTCTGAGGTTCGCTTCTCGGAACACCAACACCTTTACCATTGTAATATCCCGATATCCGGCATGAAGGGGGCCGCATTTAATCATGGGGTTACTACAGGACTCGCGAAATGGGACACCGGGGCAAAAGAGCGGGCCGAGCGGCCCAAATAAGGAAGCTCGCGAGGGAGCTATTTAAACCA
>NW_012026787.1:58642-59327 GCF_000956235.1 Wasmannia auropunctata | reverse complement strand
CCTCCGTCGCTCCATTTGTCCGGTGAGGTGCCGCGGTACATACAAGAGGTTCAAAGTAAATTAATAAAATGTACGCGTTTTCAATTCGGGCCTCCCGGAGATCTCGGTCTCGCTTTGACAACGCAGCTGCCGGTCCGGTAAAAAGGGGCGCGAACCCGCGCCTTGTGACGGCGGCGGGACGCTGCTCCGCCGCAGCGGACTGCGGCGTCACAACATATACATATATATATATATACATATATATATATATATTTATTTATTTATATATACATACGGTCACCAAACTAATATTGTCCGGACAATGCATTAGTTTATCGATAATTTCTAAAAATTCAAGATAGAGCAACTTTGTCAAAAATTATCGCAATGAGATTTTTAAAAAAGCATTTTACAAAGCTTGAAATCTCCTTTTTTCAAGTTGATACTTTAGAAAACGATTGACTGACTTTCTTCGAAATCGCATTGATACAAATGGATATGACAAATCGAAAAATTTTTTCCTAACTTTGCAAAGTTCCACGGCCCGAAATAAAAATCGCACAAAAACGAGGTGTACAGTTTTCGAAAGAATAAATCTTTTTCTTTAATTTGCTTTTTTGTTGAGAGTTTTACGATTTTTTTTCACCGAGTTATTCAACTTTGGAGCAAAAATGATTTTTTTTGCTTGATGTGATTTTATTTATTT
>NW_012026787.1:56892-58592 GCF_000956235.1 Wasmannia auropunctata | reverse complement strand
GCCAATCAGAGCCGCACTCTCGGTACCGACGAGCGCTTATTTTAACGCAACGACACTTCGCATTCGACGACAATCGCGCGCAAACAATGCGTAAATAATTAAAAATAAACAGGAATTACGACGTGGAATGCCGTAAATATATATATATATATGTGGCGATTGGATTTACTCACCGCGCGACGTACCGCGCTGCTCGCCGCCTTGTTGCTTCCTGATGCCGCGTCCCGTGCCATTCTTCGTTTCCACTCACATTCACGCGCGAAGCAAAAAAGCACCGCTAAATACGATCGCGCGCACCAATTAATGAAATCTTATTTTACTTAATTTAACAAAACTGTGACATTTTCTAATTTAAATAACACATAATATTGCATTTTATGGAAATCTTTGTCGCAGATCTTTACAATTTTTTTTTTATGTTACAGACATGGCATATCAAAATGTAATTCAAAAAATGGAACAAATGCTAGCTTTAATAAAAGATATGTTAGAAGTCACAGGAACACAGTTTAATTTTCTTACGGAATCATCGAGATTATATACCGATTTTGTAAGAACATCAATCAATACGTAAGTATGAATCAAGCTGCTGGACTTGGTCCAGCGATTCACAGACTTCTGTATTTCCTCTAGGAAGGTTTTTGGTTGGTCGCGCAACCATTTATGCAGCTTTTCCTGTACCCCGATTCTATAACTCTTAACGACAGTGTCGGAATCTTTAAACTGTCGTTGCTCGTAAAAAAGCTGCTCAACGACAGTATGATGTTTCCAACACTGTCGTTATATTAATTTCTATACTCTGCCATACGTAAATTTTTATTTATTTATAAATAATAGTAGTAACATTATTTGCTAGTATTTCTTATTAGTATTTCTTATTATTTGTCTCTCCCTGCCCTTAGATAATTTTTTACTGACTCTTGTATACCTAAACTCGAACAAAATTTAATATGTAAAATCTCCTTTTTCGACCAAAAAACAGTTGTACAAAATTAAACTATGAAACCTAAGTGGTACCATTCCTTATTTGTTAAGAAAAACCTAATTGCTATCTCTTTTTGTATTTTAAAATTTGAACAAAAAACAGTTGTACAAAATTTAACAATGAAACCTAAGTGGTACCATCCCTTATCTGTTAAGAAAAACCTAATTACTATCTCTTTTTCTATTTTAAATATTGGTTTCTTAAGTGAAATAAAATTGCGCGCTCCTCGAACAAAATTTGATACGTATGTCCTCCTTTTTTTAACAAAAAACTGTTGTACAAATTAAACAATTAAACTTAAGTGGGACCACCTTTTATTTTTTAAAATTAAAACGTTATTACTATCTCTTTTTATACTTTAAATACTGATCTCTTAATTGACACATAATTAAAAAATAAAATTTAAGTAGTATCATCTTATTTTTACAAAATAAAAGTATTACTATCTCTTTTTGTATTTTAGATTTAAAAAAAAACCTAAGTGCTTTCTCTTTTTATACTTTATCTCTTTTTACTTTAAATACTGATCTCTTAAGTGACATATAATTAAAAATTAAAATTTAAGCAGTACCATCTTATTTTTACAAAATAAAAATATTATTATCTCTTTTTGTATTTTAAATTCCGGTCTCTATTTAAATGATATGTATATCACTTATTTTACACAATAAAAGTATTACTATCGCCTTGTACTTTAAATCGAAAGATTTTGATA
>NW_012026787.1:54521-56842 GCF_000956235.1 Wasmannia auropunctata | reverse complement strand
GGAGAAGTGTTCGCCATCAATAGAAATTATGTCTTCAAAATATCCTACAGGCTCTACTTCATTTCTTCCGAATCCTGAAAAGCACAGCGTAGATTTAGTTAATTTCGGTGAGCCAATCCTTTTATACGCGTTCTCGCTAATAATGTTAACTTGACTGCCCGTATCAATTAGAGCATTCAATTTTTCATTCCGTAACTCAATCATCTTGTACATCCTTCTCGGCGCGTTCAAATTGCTTACTGACTCGGTCTTTGTTGATACTCCTTCTTCTTTCTTCCCTTTTACTTTCTCTTTTTTACATTCAAAAGCCTTGTGACCAAACTCATTGCAGTTGAAACATTTCACGCCTTTGCTCTTAGATTCACACTCAGTCGATCTGTGGCCTAATTCACCGCAATTGTAGCAGCGTACCTCTTCTTTCTCTTTTGACTTCGTTTTTTTATTTGCAGGTGCATTAGGATTTACTGACGACCGGAATCCTAGCTTTCATTTTTTCATTCATTTTTTCGTACACCTTTAACTTTTCCTTAAACTCCTTTGCATTTTTTGCTCCGTACAAAATACTTTTATTGGCCGTATTATCATCTATACCATCTATAACGTAATGATATAATGCCTCGTTTTCGATGTCACCTCTACTAGCTATTTCTTTCAAAGCTAGATAATAAGCCTGTACCGATTCATCCTTCTTCATTCTTCTCTTACTTAGCGCCTTGTGTAATTCAGCACTATTCATTTTATGGCTGAATTCATCCTTAAGAGCTTTCTTTAACTTCTTCCATGATGTCAACCCTCTTTCACTTTAAATGAATAATTTCGCTAATCCCTTCAGCGATTTTTTTGCAAATATCAACTTTTGTATGTCTGACCAACCAAACAATTCGGCTGATTCCTCGATATCCATTATCCAGCGTTCCACCGGGTATTTGTCATCTCCGTCGTAATGTCTTATAGAATCTTCCACATCTCTGAACGTCATAGTAAATTTAGCTTTAGTCGATCTGACAGCTGCTCCGACTAACCTATCCTCTTCATTTTCGCCCTCTTCATCTTCGTCCTCTTCGTCTTCGCCCTCTTCGTCTTTGTTTCCTCTTTCGTCTTTTTTCTTTTGCCGTCCTTTGTCTTCCTCGTCTTCACTCGATTCCTTATTTTGCACGTCGTCAACCTCTGCATTTTCTTCTCTATTCGATTCGCTAATGGCATTGAGCGAATTAAGGTTAATCAGGGCATTACATATGCGCTGGCTTAATTCCCTTTTTGTTCCAGCATACTCGACCGCTAAAACATTACACACCGATACTAAGTCTGCCCAGCTAAGGTTAGCTTCTACGTACGCAATCTTTGTTTTGTACTCATCCGAATCTGTAGCGAATGGGAAGCCTATGAATTCTCGTAGCCGTTTCCGATTACTTCTATCACCATCTTGCTCAAAAACGAATCTGTGTAGCGCTTGCACCGCCTTTTTCGAGCTCGTCTTGAGATTGTTTGCTATTATCTTAACCTGACCAAGTCTTTCCATCGCTACGATTCTAATATTAATCCCCACCTGGTGTAATGTGCTCTGCTATCGGTATCGTACCGCTGAGATCGTCTTTCTCCTTGAATACAGACTTTGCAAGGTCTTCTCGAATCAATTCCTTCATCGTTGTCGTCCTTTTGCCCTCCGTGTGTATAATCTCTTTCACAGAGTACTGCTCTTCTTAACACCTATACTCGAATTTATTCCGGCTGAGTCCCCAAATACTGTAGGGTAGTACTTGCTCGTTAAATACTGATTACAAATATTTATTCAAGTAAAACCAAAATACATGTGTGTGTTCATCGAAACTTATTCTCGACTGACTCTTACTCGTGCCCGCTTCTTGCGCGCCCTCTCTTAAGTCTTTTTTTCGATACCAAATCGATAATGTAGATCGCGGTGGAGCCGTCGACCCTACAACTCGGCCATTCCTGATAGGTCATCTGTCCCAGATGAGGCAAAATCATTTTCCTCCGCCCATCTTTTCAAGTACTCTGCGCACGTAGTCGTCCTCAAAGGTCCCTCCTGATCTCCTTCTTTTATAACGTCATAGGTGTCGTTGGGTTTGACTTTGGTAATGCGGTATGGGTCGCATACATGGAAGATAATTCGATTTCAGCTTTAAACCTGGTCTAAACTGCGTGCGTTTAATGGCTACTAAATCGTTGAGCCTGTATTTATTAGGATGTTTACGGCGTAGATTATATTGCCTTCGATTTTCTTGCTGGACCTTTTCAATTTGTCTTTTCGCTTCATGTCTTAAGTGCTGTCGTGAATCTTCGAAATCATTCAGCATCTCCTC
>NW_012026787.1:53496-54471 GCF_000956235.1 Wasmannia auropunctata | reverse complement strand
CGTGTGCTCTTCCGATCTTTTCGATAAAATACAGTTAGATTGACATTTATTAAAAACGATTATGAAGTTATATGCTAAATACCATAAAAAGGATAGAATATTTATCAAAAATATCAGATTACGAATATGATATTTATGAACCAAAAACACGATAGGATTATATAAACTTTTTTTTAATCTATTTCTATCGGTTTTTTTAAGCAGGGTTAAGAGTAAAAGTAATATACATTTAATAATATCATCAGGAGATGTGGCTTGGTGTCAAATGTTTAACTAATATAAATATAAATAAAATATAAATAAAATATATGTATTCTATCATAATCATATGTTAATATGTCAAGCTATGTATGTCAAGTCATGCCGGGTCTCTTCACGCGAGCCGTCGCGTTGCGAGCACCCGAGATTATAAAATCTCAATAACGGTCGAACCGATTAAGTTCTAAGTAGGCTTAATCGACAGGTTGGGTTCGGTTTGTGTAATAAAGTGTTTTTATTTTTTTTCTACGTGCCCTACGAGCAGAGATATTGCAATGCAAAATCCGAAATGTGAGAATTTAAGGTTAAGAAACGTTATTATTATTGTCATTGTCGTTGTCGTCGCTCAGTTGCGAGGTGGGGAAAATGTCCTTTTACAATTTTTGATTCAAAAGGCGTTAGAGCGCTAGGATTTCTAACCTTGCAGCCTCGTACGCCTCGATCGATGTATACATATATATATAGATCGATTGATATGATGAGAATAGATCAGTGTTTAATGATATTTTTATTACGATTGGTTTCTGCATTTAAATCCAGAAAATCTAAATAAAAGCAAGAATCAATCATATTAAAGAATTACTGAGCACTCACTAATCTGTTCTCTCTGCTGAATGCATATATTTTTTCCAGTGACAAGTGAGGTTATTGTTACCGTGTATCTTTTTCTCGATGTATATTTATCTCGGATTAATGTTTGCGGAGGATCTTTTACTC
>NW_012026787.1:50428-53476 GCF_000956235.1 Wasmannia auropunctata | reverse complement strand
AGAAGTTCATGAGCGTGCCCAAATGATAAAGCCAAGGGAGCAGATTGTGGGAGTTGTTTTTATCATTACAATTCTATATTCATTTAACTATTATTCCTTGTATTTGAGTCTGTTCATATAGGTTGTCTAACTGTTAGTACCATGTACCCTAGAGATGGCGGTAGAGCTGCAGAGGTTCCGAATCTATTGGAGTTTTTTTTTGTAACGGAAGACAGTCTTCCATGATACTTGTAACAGTACACACGGCTCACGAATTCAATGCAATATACTCATATATTTTATCTCTAAACTGATTGAAGATTATTAGTCATTCCCTACAATCGATCCAACATTCTTCCTCTTTTCCAAATTATAATAGTATTTGTTTTATAAATTATGCATGCATATAATTATCTTTTAACAGAAAATACATTTATAATACAAAACCAAGAAATTATTCCACTACATGATTATGTACATTTACAAAAAGGAGTGCGCAATAATTTACTAACAAAAGATTTACTTATAAAAAATAAAGACTGTGAAGAGTTTGCATCTTGGAATGACATTATTATAGCATACGAAATGGATAAATATTCATTTTTTAAACAACGACAGTTGCCAAAATTAACTGATAAACATGTATTTCCAGAATTAATTCCAAAAATGAAGGTTAAATATGCTACTCAAGTGCTTAGTCATACATTAGCAAATTTTATAGATGTTGTAATGACTTTAAATCAAGGTATATTATCCCAGCAAATAACAAGTAACATACTTGTAACGTATAACTTGTAACGTATAAACATGTAACGTACTTGTTAGTTGGAAAATTACAACAAGTACGTCACATTTAATTTGGTGTTTGCTGGAATATTTATTATTAATTAAAATTGAATAAATTTGAAAGAAATCAGGCTCCTAAGAATAAATCTGAGATATCAAAGTAATAGCCAAAGATCTGTTTGTATATGGCTGCAGGATATTGTAACAATAAAAAAATTATTACACGCCAACATCTGCGACGACTCACATTTGGATATTACTTTGATATTTTAGATTTATTTTTTGGAGCCTGGTTTCTTTCAAATTTATTATATTTTAATTACTAATAAATATATTATAATTATATAACATTATTTATTAGAGAAAATGGCAAATGTTGTGAACTATATTTAACATGTTACAATGCACATGCATTTTATAATATTCATTTATCATATTTGATTATAGGTATTATGAACACAACAAAATGCCAAATGCAATTACCGCAAAGTGCAACTGGAAAAATAATTTTATTTTTCGATGAACTCTTTGATTCTTTCAACGGACAAAAGGAATAAGGACTAACAAGTATTATAAGTGCAACGAGCAATCATATAGTGTTTTGGAAAAAGGCACAGGACAAACTTCGCCGAATGAAATACGTGGACAAAATTACTCATAAACCTTTACGACGTAATAATCCAAAATGTCTCACTAATTGGATTTGGACTATACAAGGCAGCAAATATTTGTGGGATGTACTTCAAAAAAGTGGCTTTGAACCATTTAATTTAAAAAATATCAATCAGGATCCTATTGAAAATTATTTTAGTCAAGTAAGAGACTTTGGACATAGAAATAATAATCCATCACCATATTAATTTTATGCCTGTTTTACAACTCTTATTGCATCAAATTTGACATCAAGGCATTCTGATTCTGCAAATTGTAAAGAAAATGAATTAGATATACAATTACCATTATCAAAAATGTTTCGCGCTGCCGCATCTCAGAAAGAAGAAGAAAAAGAAAAAGAAAAAGAAGATTTAATTGTTGAGTGTGTTGAAGCTGCTATACCGATTGTAACAACTAAAAATATGTTTATTGATTCAAAAAAAATATTAACAAATATTATTTTTAAAAAATGATTGACTGTGCAGAATGTATGGAAATAATACAAAATGATTCCATTGTCGAAAGTATCAAGCACGCATTAAAAATTGCGGAATTAAAATTTCCTAATTTTTGTCATGAAATTAAAATTAAAGAGAAATTGAAAAATGTTTTAAGTATAGAAACATATTCTGTATTTGTAGTCCATTGTTTTACGTTACGAGACATTTTAATAAATGAGATAGCACAACAGTTTATTATAGACTGGTGCATATTTGTGAATAAGATATTAAATGGAACAATACAAGGAGAATATTCTAATTTTATTTATGACCAGGCTATGAACATGAGTATGAAATATTTAAAAAAAAAAAAAAACAATTGCAATTGAAAACAGAATTTAAAATAGAAATTTAAGAAATTGGTAAAGATGTTAGATATTATATTAAAACCTTTCATGCTCTCTGTTGCTCAAGTTTGTTTTTATTGAAAATCAGGTAATAATAATTACTTATTAGATAATACATGTGTTAATTCTCGCATACTTTATGTTTATATAATATTTTGTCTTATTCGTATCCGTAGATTTTTGAAATGTTGCAAGCGATCATTAATAAACGAAACAAAAATGACAATGATCGGAAATATAGCGCGTGGTTGAGAAAATTGATCCTTTAATTCTTGTAACACATAATGACTGATGGGAAACATGAAAGCGAGGTAAATATACAACGCACACATACATTTTAAATACTATAATATCAAAATTTTTAATATACAGGGTGTCCCAGAAAGGTCGTATGTCCTTTCACTGGCAGATTCTAGAGAGCATTCTAAGACGAAAACTCTTATACGAAAATGTCGAGGCTATAATACTTTTTAAATTATAACCGATTAAAGTTATTCTATTACGGCGTCTGAAATTCGCGCGCTCAGGCATGGTACATTGCGCGCGCGATTGCGGGGTGCCCTTGTCCATTGACTCACATTTAAATATTGACATAATTGATGCGCTTATCGCAAAAATATCTAATTATCGAAATTGAGTTTCTTATTTGAAAACATTAATGATTTTATAAGTTAATAACGCTTTAAGTTTAAAAATACGAATTTTGTACAGTTAGGTTACTTTTGTCTGTAGGCGTCTCAATTTTTAATTACAATGACAAAGAGATCGCTTTTAAGTTTTGT
>NW_012026787.1:47160-50408 GCF_000956235.1 Wasmannia auropunctata | reverse complement strand
ACACACACACACACACACACACAAAATATACACATCTATATATATATATATATATGTATAAAAAATTTACTTACTAGGATTCTTATGCTGCAGATGTTTTATATACGATTAGTTTCTTGAATCAATGAATTAATAGCAGCGACGTTCATTCCTCCTTGGTCGCAAACGGTTGCTACCGGTATAAATCCTCTTTTTATTATAAATATGAGCCATTCTTTGATACATTTAATAAGTTGTACGGTATTAGTTGCAGATTTAGAAAATCCAAAACCAATAGGCATGTGATTGCCTGATGCTAGACACTTCATGTAAAACATTATTACATGATCCGTAAATTTTCTAGTTTGTCTTGTACCCTAATCTTCAAATCCGATAATTCTATCTCTTTTTATATCATAATTGATTGTAGGTTTCAATGACATTTCGTCCCATATTAGTACAACATTCAAATCTTTTGAATCCATTATTTCTTTTGCAGCTGATTTAAGGTATTGGAAAATTTTTTTGTTAAAATCAATATCAAAAGAAATACGTCTAAGTTGCTTGTTTAAAGTAGTAATGGAGGGATATAACAAGTGTTTGGCATAGAAATTATAAGCATGACGAGATCTTCGATACATGCCAATACAAAAAGCTTTTTCTTCGTCTGTATAACGTCATCCCTATTATTGACAAAAAGAAATATAACCGATTTTATGATTTTATAGTTTATAATTATATTATATATTGTTTTATATTACAAATTTATTATATAAATATATTTTATGTAAATTCAGATATTAATTAATATTTAATTCATATGAATTCCTCAGATTATTAAATAAATTATTAATTAATAAATTATCAATAAATAATTATCATAAGTTAAACTACAGGACGCTATAAGAATAAATCATGTGATAATAAATATTAATGAATATTATATAACTATTAAAATTAGCAAAAAATAATAAAAATAAGTAAATTTAGAAAAAAAATTTTTTAATAAATGCAAATAAATTATTAATGGATTCATGTTGTAATTGTTATTATTGGACTTTTACCTGGGGAGGTATATTATTGTTTTTTACGATCATATTCACAAATTGTTGGCGTACAAGTGTAGTTTCATCAGTTTTTTCTTTACGATTCTTTGCAGATAATATTATAGTTTTAGATTTGGATTTGGAATTTTGTTCTTTCATTTTATTAATAATTCTTTTCAAATTTCTCTTATCTCTTTTTAGTTTGACTGTTTTTTCATATAATTTCTTAGCTTTTGGGGATAATAAATTTCTTCTGGTTATTTCTTTCAAATCAAGTCTAGCACATAATTTTGAATTTTCTGCATTTTGAAAATGCGAATTTACTATATTCGTTAAATTGTCAAGTTTTTGTTCTTGTTGTAACATCATTTTTTGCTGTTGCTGAAATAATATTTCATGACCTTCTTGTTGTTGTTGCATTAATTCTCCTTGTTGGACTAATATTTCGTAATTTGCTTGCCCTTGTAATATTATTTCTTGTTGCTGTTGAGCGATTATTTCTTGCTGTTTTTGTTGTAGCTTGAGAGAGAGAGAGAGTGAGAGAGAGCTTGTCATGCTTCGGACGTGTGAGACGGCTGTGCGCATGCGCATGCGTGCGTATGTATTCCTACGCCATGTGCGTAGTGTGTGATATATTCGGGCACGTGCCGAGTTAGTTGCGTTTCGTTTGTTGTTGGGTACGAGTGTGAGTCCGCATGCAGTTTCGTTGAAAATTATACGCAAATCATTCCAAGTAGACTTTTACTTTCGCCAGCCTTGTATTCCCATCCTTGTCGTAAAAGTTTTAAAATAGATTCATGCAGTGCAATTTCCTGCTTTTTACATTTGCAGTCTTCTGTTTCGTCATTGTTTCTGTCTTTCGTTTCAGAAATATTTTGTGGTAAATCGACTACAGTCGCTGCAGTGTCTATCAAATTAGTATTGAAATCTTCTAATGGAATATCATTATTTCTGTCCTCTGTATCAGAAATATTCTGTGATAAATTGACTACAGTATCTATCATTGTATCTATCAAATTACTTATAGTATTGCTAGTATTAACTATTGATGGAACAATATGCGGAATTGCAGTATTCTTCAAAAATCGTTTTGTTGGAGAGCAACTCATAATCATGATCACAAAAATGCTTATAGCATACACGTAATTTTCGTATTTCATATTCTTCTATTGGCTGTATAATATTTAGACGCATAAACCATTGTACACGTCGTTTAGGATCTTTTGGGAATATGTGTGATGGTGCATTTTTCCCAGAAGAACATTCAGGAACGCAACATGCCCTTATCATTTTTATTGACGATAGATCTTCCTGTTAAAAAAAATCGATAGAAAACAATACAATTGGTTTTAATCGTAATTATGAACCGTAAAAAAATTATCATGTATAAACGATTCATTACGATAATATATATTATAATCATTTATTCATGATAAGTTTCATTAAAACGCAATATAAAACAATAAGTTACTATAGAAATATAATATGCACACGCATATACACATAAATAAATTATATATTGTAAGAAGTGTTTGCATATCTAGTGATTTATTTTATGTTGGTAATGTAGCGTTGCGATCGCGCCTGTGACGCTCAACTCGATGTTTCTAGCGCTCGTGATTGGGCCTACAGCCACAAGAATATGTGACCGCCTCTCATTGGTCACTTTTCAAAATGCGACACCTGATTAGTCGCTTGAGATATTTCTGGCGCCGTTGACGAAGAAGGAGAGATTGTAACTGAACGTGGACTGACAAGGGACCCTTACAAACTGCACAATAGCTACAGCATAGAGAAAATTATCCAAGCATCTTGATTCCCTTTGGATCACTTTCCATCCAAAAATTAGACCGGAAATGAAATAAATATAAATAATAAAATAGGGCTAATTATTTCAGAAAATTGGTTTTATGAAAAAATATTTCTGTTAATTTTGTATTTCTACGCACGTGATACGCGGTACGCTCTTCTCGCATTCGGGCGTGGTCGAGAAGAAAGGAACTGGTACGCTTTTCTGATTTCAACTGATTAATTTTTGCTCTTACGGATACAAATTCTTCTGTGATCTTTCTATCACAGACACACTTCGGCAACGAACAAGAAATAGAGTCCCTCTAGTCAGAGTCGAGACATAGCAAGCTCTCTCGCGATTGGTCGGCGCCATTTTCTGACTAATTGATGTGTTAGTGAAAAAGGTGAATACATGTGAATGCGTGAAGCCAA
>NW_012026787.1:45342-47140 GCF_000956235.1 Wasmannia auropunctata | reverse complement strand
TCGACGGGCGATCGGCAAATCATGTAGAGATTCTGCAAACCCGCGAAGCATTGGATGCAATATATATTTAATATGATTATGCTACAATTTCGTTAATTCTCAGGGGAATTTATAATTTTATTTTATTTTAATTCAGGCACTCGTTTTAATTCTACTAACCTTCATTCTTAACATAATGAGTGTTTGAAATACCTTATAATTAGACATCTGGGATTAGACTTTTCTGTACTTGCCTCCAATAAAACGCCACAAACACTCCGTTCTTGACTATCCTTTCGCTTATTTATTATTACTGTAAAGAAAAACAGCTCACAAAGTATATTTTCTTATTTTCTTATTAGCTAATAATAGCAATTTTACTTTTCCAAAACTACAACTTATCTGATATATTGAAAACTTCAATCCGTTTCCTCTCAATTAAGCTTTGGAATATTTCAAAAATTTAATCGATCAAAACTTTTTTTTCTATTTTACTCCACCGGCCGGTGGATTATAGCTTTAACCTTTTTGCAAGGTTATATAGCGCTCCGATCAAAACATGCGATTCAAAACTGAGGTTACATCGGCTGGCTGTCAAAACACATTTGCACTATACTGATGCACTTTACTGACGCAGCTCAGTCATGGACGTAAAAATAATTAAGAACGAAACGTGGACCCTAAAATCGGACCCCAGGCATTATAAATGGCACGAACTGTACATATGAGCTACAGAACTTTTGTACCAATGAAATGTTTACGTCAGGTGAGAGGTTATGATAATTGTACGACACGGAAAAAAGGTAATTTTTTCATATTTTTTCGTTTTTACTACAAATTTATAATTCGCGCGTTTACATTTTATCTCTATTTCAATCCTGTAAGAGCGTTTTCAAATCCGTTCAGTCGTTTCGTTTATTAATGCAAATGTCGGTAATTTTTACCTTTTAGCATCTAAGAAAATATATTAACTGATGATATTTATATGGGCTTTGGTTAAGCTTGAAAAGCGCGATTAAGGTCAACACAAAAATCTTAAATAAAAACCCTTATTTTTTGTTACATATATTCTTGTAGCTGACGTCGAGAGCTTTTCAAAAAACTATGATGAAGTTATTTTTCATTAAGTACTTTTTGAATTATAAGATTTGAAAGTTACAGGTTACGTAATCACGCTTTTGGTGCTTACAACGTTCACGGAATCATTTTATCCTTGTTGTTTATCAAATGTTAAACAAGGATAAATCATGCTCAAAGCGCGTAAGACTTAAAACGATACACAGCCACAATATCGCTGATATTAGCATTATCCAAGGTATACCACATGAAGGTTCCAGTCGAATTTATACCTCGTGTGTGTGTGTATTTATATAAATATGTCATAGCAAAAATAAGGATCCCATAGTTTGTTATTCCCGTAGCAATTTTTTACTCCAAATGTCAGCGCGGAATTATAATTTTCAAGTCTTATAACTCGAAAAGTAATACTTAATAAAAAATAACTTCATAGTGTTTTAAAAAGCTCTTAACGTCAGCTATAAGAATATGTAACGAAAAATAAGGGTTTCCTTTTAAGATTTTTATGTTGACCTTAACCACCTTTTCAAGGTCAGCCAAATTTCAAATAAACATCACCAGCTAAAAGATTTTCTTAAACCCTACAACTTTTGTTTGAAACTGCCTAGTAACTAGTGACTCGCGGTGTAAACCGAGCACTGCGGCTTGATTCATATACTTCCGTCGAGCTTCGGCATCATTCCGAGCGCGCTAATTAGATCCTTCTTGTTAGAATCCCTCTAGTCAGAGTCAAGACATAAGA
>NW_012026787.1:42370-45322 GCF_000956235.1 Wasmannia auropunctata | reverse complement strand
TTGTCGGAGCACCGTGACCGACTTCAAAGACTTCGTTGAGATCGGCAACGGGTGCTCTCGCGAGGACCTCCCTCCGGGGATTCTACTCCCGGTGGATCCACTCCGCGGATCACCGGACGTAATAATATCGCGTCGGTTAGCCGCCTTCTCATGCGGCCTGTCGGCGGTCAGACAGGAGTCCGCCTGACTTAGTACGCTCGATTTCCCCTCCGATAACAGAGGAGAGAGGAAAACATTCAGGGCGTAACAGCTATCTAGAATTTTGAATTAACCAGTATTCACTTTTTAAAGCTGAATTTTTTTGGATTGAATGTCATAGAAAATCTGCTTATGCAAATTTTATAGATAAATACAAAGGCATTGGGCATTGAAATGGATTCAGATTTTCAGAAGTACGCATTTGCGAACTACAAAATGAATTTTTTAAATCTATTTCAATCCATTCTTGTTTACTGATATTCAGTATATTCAGTATCAATATATTCAGTATATTCGGTTGTGTTTGCCGCGCTTTGTGTATTGCTCTCGATCGAGAGACTTTTCCCCCTGCTCTTTTGCAAGGTGTAAAAGTCTCGATCGAGAGCACTCGAAACGTTTCTGAACGGGTCACTTAGGTAGCGTTACAGTTCTCTCAACTAGTTTCTGAACGGCGTTTGAGAGATTGCTCCCGGGTATCGTTTCTGAACGCAGCCCTGAGAGCGGCCATGCCCGCGATTTAGCGGGGACCGGCGACTGAGCTGGTTTCAGCGCCTCTGGAAAGGGGACATTGAACTACGTAGCCAATGTTCACGATTTTGTCCACGATCTTTTGGTGGTGATCCGTGCTATGTCCACGGTTGTGTTTCGTGCTATGTGCAGGAATGCTAGTAGGTTAATTAGACAAGGACGGACATCAATTTTTGGTCGTCCTTGTCTTACCACCAGCTAACAGCACGGAGCTCGAGCGGCGAGTTTGTTTGTCTGACAGACACGCTACCCTCTCTCCCGTGCCGGTTTTTTTGTCTCGTTGCGTTACCGAATGTAGAAAGAGGATTTCGGGCGATTTCTGGCAGCGAGACATAAAAATGCTAAAAGGCATTTTTGTCAATATAAATATTATATGTTGTGACACGCGTGCATGTGATTTATGCATCACAAATACGTGCTGAATATATATTGTATAAGGAATAAATGAAAATTACTGTAGTAACAGAAATAATTGACTCTTCATTTTTTTTTCACTTGGAAGCGATTTTATGTAAAGATTAGCTATATTTATTTTTTTTTATCTTATAAAACATAAATGATATATCAGTAAGTTCCGAACATACATTCTTGTAAAGCTCCTTCGGCTCGGCGGTAGCGCGCCTGCCTAAGTAATTGCGAGATCGTTGCGTGCCGGTTCAAGTCTCGACAAAGATTTTTTTTTCAAAAGAAAATTTATAATTCTTACCAAAAAAATTGTAATAATAATAAATCACGCGGATTTATACATTTTGTTCATTTATTTCCCAGAAAAAAATTGTACATACATTTTCCCTTTTTTATCATACTCACTGTCTTGAAAATTAATTCTGAATTGCTGTGTATTAAAAATACAATGTCTACATTTAGAAATGTTAAAATATTATGAATAATTAGATAGTAGGGCAATTTGTCATAATATTCTTACATTTTTATATGTAGAAATTTTATTTTTAATACACAACAATTTAGAAATTTAATTTTCGAGGCAGTGAGTATGATAAAAAAGGGAAAATGTATGTACAATTTTTTTTTATGGAAAATAAATGGATAAATCCGCGTGATTTATTATTACAATTTTTTTTGTTTGAATTTTACATTTTTTTTTTTTTAATGTATATCCTTACATTTATACATATACGCGACTCTTTAAGGATTAGACTGATTAGAGAATCAACACATTTTAATGGTTATAAAACTTTTAATAATGTAGATAAGATACACTTTTAATTGTAGAAAATTATAAAAATTTTATTTGTTATAGAAATAAACATTGATTCCCTCCCCCTTTTCCCTTATAATAGTACCCCTCCCTCTACCCCCACCTCTGCCTCTACCACCTCTTCCTCTCCATCTTCCAATGCCTCTTCCTCCTCTTCCTCTTCCTCATCCTCTTCTTCTTCCTCTCCCTCTTCCTCTTCCTCTCATCGCTTCAAAGGCCGCAAATATAATATTTTGTAAATTAGTAGACTAAAACAAAAATTTAAAAAATATAAAAATATTTATATACATAAGCTTTCGAGATTAAATCAAACATAGTACAATTCAAACCTATGACAGGTAACACGGATGTCGGTGTGTAATACTTTTTACATCGACATCCGTATTAGCTCTCATAGGCCTTTATTGTACTATGTTTGATTTAAAAAATATGTAAGTGCATTTTATTAAAAGAAATAATATAATTTATTATTAATCAAATACAAAAATTTGTATATCATTATTAAGAATATTAAACTACTAATAAATGAAATAATTTGTAAAATAATAAAAGAATTGTGTTCCAATTTTTAAGCGACTATTTAAATGTTATAATTAACATAGTATGAATTTTTTTCTTGAATATTAAGGTGACCGTCCCTATTATAGGTTATTTCAGGTAAAAATGATTTTATTAAATTATATTACAAAAATACAAAAATGTTCTTATTATTTTATTAAATCTGTATGACATTGTGTATGAAATATTTAATTTTACCCATAATTGAGATCCGACCTATAATGGGAATCACCATATGAAAAGAAATATTCAATAATGAGATGACGGTGATTTCCAATTATAGATCGGGTCTTAATTATGGGTAAAATTAAATATTTCATACACAATGTCATACAGATTTAATAAAATAATAAGAACATTTTTGTATTTTTGTAATATAATTTAATAAAATCATTTTTACCTGAAATAACCTATAATAGGGACGGTCACCTTAGATCGGAAGAGCACAC
>NW_012026787.1:41640-42320 GCF_000956235.1 Wasmannia auropunctata | reverse complement strand
CCCATGACCTTATATATTTTCTTATAAGGACCTTATATATTTTCCTATCCATGACCTTATATATTTTCCTTATAAGGGCCTGATTATTATAGTCTATAAGGACCTTATAGGAAAACAGCGTTACATACTTACTCGGGTCCCGATAAGGCAATAGTACCAGGTCCCGACAACTAAATCAGGCAAACATTATAGGGTCCTTATCAGGACCCTATTTTAATTTCTAGTCGGGTGTGTATGGACACCTTTATATGTAAATGTGTTTATATGTGTATGGACATGTACACGCACGCACGCACGCACGCACGCACGCACGCACGCACGCACGCACGCACGCACGCACGCACGCACGCACGCACGCACGCACGCACACATACATTAATAGTTTTACAGTTTATATATATAAATTCATATATATATACATACAATATAAACTATCTGTAAGCAATAGTGTAATAAATAATACATACCTGTTTGTAAGCAATTAGATAGTAAATGATCGTTCGAGTCATGATCGAAGCTCTTTTTTCCTTTCCTTCCTCTCTGCCTTCCTGCTCCACTATCATTATAGACTTATCTAAACACTATTTTAGATGTCTGATTGTACGAGGAGGATATATGACGTCTTTAATTGCTCTCGGAGCGATAAAAATTGATCGTTCCAAAAACGCTATAACAGAATA
>NW_012026787.1:40515-41590 GCF_000956235.1 Wasmannia auropunctata | reverse complement strand
CCAGCCCGCTCAGAGATGTATATAAGAAAGTAATATAATTGTTTTGGCGTCATTGAATCTTCCTCAGTATAAAACAATCTTAAAAATAGAAAATTTAAAATCGTAAAATTAATAAAAATTATTAATTTTTTAAATTTGCACAGATATATTTTTCGAAACTTTAAAGCTTCGAATATTCGAAATAAAAGGTAACAGCCCTACTACTAATAGCAAGCAATTGCTCTTTAAGTTCAACGTTAAATTTAAAATTATTTTTTCTGTCTATATTTCACTAATAGTAATATATCATTAACTCTAATTTAAATCACACTGCCAAAAAATTAATATATTGTCCCATTTAGTTAATGCCTTATCCTATTTAATCTTGTCACGTACATCGTTTGTCAGAATAATGATCAAGATGTGATGTGTTTCAGGGTATGATAGCGTTACGACGCAACGCAACGGAAGTTACTCACGAAGATTTGATGGAAGCTATTAATGAGGTCCAAGCGAAAAAGAAAGCAAACCTGAATTATTATGCTTAATATGCCGTGTCGCGGCATTTATTTATTAGGATATCTTTTGTATAATAAATATAGAAATATTATCTTACCTCCGTACTTTCTCATTTTTTTGGCAAATATTAGTTACACAAAAAAAAAGTGACTGAATGAGTACTTTCCAAAGTCGTATATATTAAAGGCCCTGCCTAGTGAGCCACAAACTCCGCGGTGGCGACGCTACATCGCAGTAGAAATTAGCAGCTTTATCATACTAGGCCCGTTCTATAATATGTCATATGTCGGTGTTTTAAGTTATAAACCGTGATAATTCTACAAAATATGTTGTATGCCGATATTGTAAGCTGTAAAAATTTATCAATTACAATCGAATGTGAAGAGAATAATGAACCTACCGTGAAGACAACGAATTTTGTGTTGCGTGCCATTTCGTTATTATGTGCTTAATTGTAAAAATAACTTGTCTCGTATTTATCAAAGTTATGAAAATGGATGGAAACTATAGTTATTATCGAATTTTATATGTAAAAGTATCTTTTCCATTCCTTTCAACAGATCGGAAGAGCACACGT
>NW_012026787.1:38916-40462 GCF_000956235.1 Wasmannia auropunctata | reverse complement strand
GGGGGTCCGCGGGGAAGCCGCGGGGAGGGGAAACCGCTCAGAACGTTCACGGTCTGATGCGGGGTCCGCGGGGAGGGGAAGCCGCGGAAAGCCGCTCGCTCAGCTGGCCTAACCGCGGGGACGTGGGTGCGGGATGCGCGGGGAGAGGGGAACCGCGTTGTGGGTGCGGGATCCGCGGGGACGGGGAACCGCATTGTGGGTGCGGGATGCGCGGGGACGGGGGAACCACGTTGTGGGTGCGGGATGCGCGGGGACGGGGGAACCGCGTCGTGGGTCCGGGGTCCGCAGGGACGGGGGAACCGCGTCGTTGATGCGGGATGCGCGGGGAAGAGGGACACCGCGTTGGTGATGCGGGTATCGCGGGGATCGCGTTCGCCGCGCTCGCGCTTCCGCCGCCGCCGCTCGCGTTCGCCGCCGCCGCCGCCGCGTTCGCGTTCGCCGCGTTCGCCGCCGTTGCGCACGGGCCCCACCCACGCTTATCGCTCGCGGTCCCACCCGCATGTACGCGAAGAGGAAGAGGTGGAGAAGAAAATAGAATAATTAAAATAATATAAAAAATTTATTTGTAATTTATGATATAAAATATGAAAAAGTATTTAATATAAAATATGAAAAAGTATTTAGTATAATATATATGATGTAGCAAATCCATCTGCCCATTGCCATCTGCTACAGACAAAAGGGGAGCAATATATAAAAATTGCAAGGAGAAACAGAAAGGAAGATAACTATTTAAAAAACTTACCCTAGTTGTAAAAGGCAACCGTCCTGTTGCCTGTGGTCACATCTAATAAAACCCGAAGCGGTGCCTCCTCTCGTGGGCTTTGTGGCACCACGCGCGGGCTCCGCGGCGCCTCCACCTGCAGGCTCGCATCATCCACCGATAGGCTTCTCACGCTACTGTCCTTCGGCGGGTTCTTGATCGCCTCGCGCAGGTCCTCATCCCTCGGAAGCGTCTTTGCCCTCGCCAGAGCCCGCAAAAATTGGTCGTCATGCTCGGAGGCAGCCAACCGTCTCCCCACACGCAACCAATACCTGCGACTGCATGTGTCGCAGGTACTGGGCGCAAAGTCTTTTTTACAAGTTATGCACTGGCACAGCATGATTTTACGATCACAACGGTTCAACATCAACTGACTCAAAGGTCCACGGGAACCCGCGAGTAAAAAATGCAAGCCATTTAAATAATTATCTCTCCTACCTGGTAATGCCGTAAGGATGATATTGATACATATGTTATATCACACATACGCTCCTCCGAAATGATAGCGGCTATAAAGAATATAAGTGAAATTGAAAAACTCGTAACTATAAAAACGCTTTTACGGAACCACCAATCGATCCGATACAGCTGAACTATCGATCAGATATAGCTGATCTGTTGAACCGATACCACCGATCTGTCGAACTGATAAAGCTGATCTGTCGAACCGCCTGTCGAACCGCCTGTCTGTCCAATCGAACAGCCTGTCAAACTACCTGTCTGTTCTATCAAACAGCTATTAGTTTAACTACATAGAAAATCATATTCTTTCGCCACCTTCAC
>NW_012026787.1:35262-36129 GCF_000956235.1 Wasmannia auropunctata | reverse complement strand
ATTGCTTTTTTGTAACTATAGCATCATCAATTTCAATCCAAGTGCTAGATGTTCCTTCCCTACACATACTTGTATAATGGCCTTCTTCGATACATAAACCATGATGAAATATCGCATTCATAACTTTATATGTTTGTTCACCAATTAATATTTTAGTTGTCGGGACAGAACTTAAACTAAATTTGTGTGGTATCTTTACTAATTTATCATCCTCTGAGAAAAATGGATTTAAATGCATTATAAGTATCTCTTTTGTGGAAACTAATTCATTTTTAACTAATCCATCATTTCTTCCACAATGTTCACATAACTTATCAAACGACTGACACCAATGTGATGAAAACGTAATATTTAATAAATCATTAAGATTATAACTTTTCTTCTTCAAATTCTTAGTTGAAATTGAAAGACAGACATTATTATCAGTATTAACTTTCGTATAACCACATGAATTACATCGATAAGTACAAATAATTTGATGCTCTATTATATTTTTTATATATTCATATTTTGTACAAAGATATAATTTTACAGCTGATCCAATATATTTGCTAGTAAACAATTTAAATGATATTTCTAAAATGAAGGATCGTATGAATTTGAGAGAATTGTTACAAGGTGTACATGTACCAAGTAAAAGAAAGTCTGAAGAAACTTCAAACGAAGTAATTTCATTATAATTGATTAAATAATATATAGTAATTATAATTAGCAAAAGAAACTAATATATATATACAGTATGTCCAATACTCAATAGTAAAAGGCTCATAGGCTCATAGATAGAGTGAGCTAAACTGAATTGAAAAGTCATTTATCATTTTTTTTTTAATTACGCCAAATATATAAAAAATTATCGTACATTACATC
>NW_012026787.1:34604-35081 GCF_000956235.1 Wasmannia auropunctata | reverse complement strand
TCAGTCAAGTTAAAGCCGACTATTAAAGTCGACATTAAGCCGTCTATTTCTAGGTTGGTTTTTGTCAACTTTAACTGTCGACTGTAAGTCGACTTAGAGTCAACCATTTTTAGAAAATCAAAGTCGTCTTTTACTGAATAATTACAAGACTGTCGCTAGATAGCGTTTGCTGGTATCTGTTTCTCGCATTTAAAATTTGTCGAACTCCTCTATATAATCAATGTCAAATCGAAGTTCGGATATGTCATAATTAATTATACATTATTCCCCAGACAGCACACGGATATCTTATGGACATCCATAAGGTGTCCTTGAAGGACATTGAGGATATCCGCAAGCTATCCGTTTTAGGTCCTTCGGACATCCACTGGACGTCTATGGGATATCTGTTTATGAAATTGGTGGACGTCCGCGGAATATCTGTTTATAAAATTGGTGGACTAAAAAATCTCTGACGTGTCCATAGGATATAAAAAA
>NW_012026787.1:32749-33677 GCF_000956235.1 Wasmannia auropunctata | reverse complement strand
GATAAAATAATACATCACGCGTATTATGCGCTTTACAGAACTGTCAATATATCCTTGTCAACAAGGACGAACAAGAATAAATGAAACTCTCAGGTGATATTCAATTTTTTTAACAATTAAATATGAAACCAAGTATATTTTTATATTTCATTTTACAAATTTAAAAGTTTAACAAAAAATAGTGAGATTCCTAACAAAAACTCTTTTTAAAAAAAGAAAAAGTTTATGCCAACTATGTAAAAAAAGTATCGTACGTTACATCTTTCCTAAACCAGAAATATTTTCTATATTTTATTTTACAAATTTAAATGTTTACCAAAAAATAGTGAGATCCTACCAAAACTCTTAAAAAAAAAAAGATTACGCCAAGTATATAAAAAAATATCTTATGTTACATCTTTCCTAAACCAAAAATATTATTTTAACAAATAAAAATTGTCCGAAAACAAATATGAGATTATACAAATTACCAAGTATTTGATTAAACATAGAAACAAAAATATTTTTTTAATAAACCGTTTAATCATCCAAAAGTATATGCAGCAAAAGTTTAATTCCATTGTCTTTCCAAATATTTTTAAGTTTCATAAAATAGACTTAAAGTGACTAAAATAACCAATGGGATCATAGCAAAAACTTGGCGCGCCCGGATTCCATTAATATTTAATTGATAAGATGTATATAAATCCGGGTACGCAAAGTTTTTGCTTCACTATGATCCCATTGGTCATTTTAATCACTTTAAGTGATTAAAAGTAATTAAATTTTATGAAAATTAAAAATATTTGGGAAGACAATGGAATTAAACTTTTGCTGCATATACCTACTTTTGGATGGTTAAACGGTTTATTAAAAAGATATTTTTGTTTCTATGTCTAATCAAATACTTGGCAATTTGTACGATCTCATATTTGTTTTTGGGCAATTT
>NW_012026787.1:27857-32699 GCF_000956235.1 Wasmannia auropunctata | reverse complement strand
GAACACGGATCATCACGGATTGATCATCGATAATTATATAAAGCACTTTACATCTTGCTCGTAAAGTCGGAGCAAGCATCGGAAAATTGGAGCGACCGCAAGTACAGTGCGCACAAAAATCGGAGTAAAGTCGGGAAAAGCGGAGTCGGAGAGTGCTCCAGTGCTTGCTTGTGCGTTAGCGTGCAAGAGTCGTTCTCGGTGGTGTTTAATAAAAAATCGGACATTTTCGGTGGTAAAGTAAGCGCGGTGAAAGGCGCGGTCTTTTGAGTTCGGGCCGTAACGGTTAAGGGTGGATCACGTGATTAGCCATTTTGGCTACCGCTTCCCTGAACATTCGAATTCCCAGAATAACGAATTTCGTCGTAAACAACTTGTTTTCGACTTCGAGCAAATTCTTTCGGTAACGCGCCGATTCGTCAACAGGTGTCGATCGAAGATGAGCCGCGTACAACTCGAGCAACTTAATGTCGACGGTTTACGCGAGGTGGCACGTCAACTCGAATTGGATGTCCGCGGATTAACGCGTGCCGCTGTATTCGACCGGCTAACCGATCACTTTGAGCACCATGGGTGGCCGGAACAGATTACAGTAACGAGATCAACTACTTTTGTAGAGAACGAGAATCGGGACACTGGTAATAATGCTGTGGCACCTTTAATTCCACAAGATCATTCAACAGATCCGGAAATAAATTTATTAAATGTCAAAAATACGAATAACCGACCTGTTCACGACGTAAATGTGCAAGAAATTATACAAGCGGTTATGCAAGTGTTAGGGACAAATCGTTCTCGACGCGGGGAATCAGAGGAACGTGGAAATGAGCGGATTTCGCGCTCAATATCTGGAACGGGAACAACGAGTTCACTCCCGCCTATTTTTCAAAATTGGAATCAAGTAAAATTCACTTCTAAGCTAATTCCTTCGTTTTCTGGTAAAGAGGACGAAAACGTAGTAAAATGGTTAGAACAATGTACGAATATTGCTAGAATGTATCAAATCAGCAATGAAACGCTCGTTCTTGCTGCAATTAACCAATTATCAGGTCGAGCATTGGACTGGTTTAATCGACAGCCTGTGGAGTCAGTTACTACGTGGGACGAATTGAAATACCACATACGCATGTACTTTAAACGTAAGGATTCTGTTACAATGACCCTTGCAAGAGTCAATCGTCGTATATGGAAGACGAATACTGAAAAATTCACGGATTACGCCGAGGATAAACTAAAGGTCATGCAGTTCTTAAATTTGACGGAACGCGAGCAAATTGAATTGCTAGCAGACGGCGTGAGGGACCCATCGTTAAGACGTTTTGTACTGGATACATGGACGGACACCATTCCGGAATTTATGAACCATGTTCGAAGAATCACGGAGGACGCAGTACCATTTAAACGTATTGGAAGTGGAGATTCTCGTACATTTAAACGAAGCGATCTCGATACCGAAAAGTCTTGTACACATTGTAAGAAGCGAGGTCACACGGTACAGGAATGCCGTATAGCGAAATTAACCTGTTTCAAGTCAACAGGGGCATTTGAGCTCAGCGTGTACTACGAGGAGACCAGAGTCCGGAGCAGCTCGAGTCAACCTACTGGCGCAAGAGGAGGTAACATCTCAGGAGAACGCAACGGCAGAGTCGACAGCGGATCAGAGCGTATTTGTGGTGGAAAAAACGACACCTTTTGTTACGATACGTAGTCTAAACGAAGTGAGTCAATCTTATTCTGCCTTAGTCGATACTGGAAGTCCAGTAAGTCTTGTTAAAATGTCAATTTACTTGAAATATTTTAAAAATAACAAATTATTAAAAGCTACAGGAGGTTTAAATTGAAAGGGTGTAAATAACTCATTAATTCAAATTCATGGTAAGATTCATGATCAAATTAGTCTTGATAAGTTGACGGGATGTTGGTTTGACGTAACATTACTTGTTGTCGACGATAACACTATGTCTTTCGATATGCTGTTGGGTAGAGATTTTTTCTCAAAGGCCAATATTCGTCTAATTTTTCAAAACGGAGCTTTTGAATTTGAATATCTTCCATCGACTACGCCAGAAATTAATTATATTTGTTTAATTAATACTGTAGAGAAGAGGACTCTTTACGACGAGATAACAGATAATTTAGATCCAGACTTGAGTTATAAAACTAAATCAGATTTGTTGAATGTATTCAAAGTAAATGAGACTAAAGTCGATCCAGCTAACGACGACTATAAAATCAGAGTTCATTTGAAAGACTCCTCTCTCTATTGTTACGCGCCTAGACGTATGTCTTATACAGAAAAACTAACCTTAGCGAATCACCGATGATCTACTTAAACGTAATATAATCAAACCGAGCATTTCTCCTTATTGTGCGAGAGTGGTGCTAGTAAAGAGACGAAGTGGGAAAGATCGTATGTGCATTGATCTAATTGTAAGGCCACTGAATCAGCGTGTAATTTAACAAAAATATCCATTTCCGATTATTGAAGACCAATTAGATTCACTTTTTGGTAAAGAGATTTTCACGAAACTTGACCTTCGTGACGGCTTCCATCAAATTTTAATACACCCAGACGATACTAAATACTTTGCTTTCGCTACACCACACGGTTAATATGAATACGTGAAGATGCCATTCGGCTATTCAGAAGCGCCCGCGGAATTTCAAAAGAGAATACTACAGATTTTTGCGCCGTTAATCAAAAGCGGAAAGGTCTAAATATACATGGGCGATTTGTTAATCGCAACGCGGACAACTGAAGAAAACTTAGAGATACTTAAAGAGGTTCTATTATTGCTAAAACAATACCAATTGGAATTAAATCTATCGAAGTGCCTGTTTTTGCGAAAGGAGATTGAATATCTTGGATATTCGGTTTCGGGTAAAGGTATAACAATGAGTAAACGTACGTCATGTGCAAGCAATTTTAGACTTTCCATATCCAAAGAATCTGAGAGAATTGAAAAGTTTTTTAGGCCTTACTAGCTATTTCAGACGGTTTATTAAAGATTACGCTATAAAAGCAAGACCTCTTCAAGTATTGACTAGAAAGGGTATAGATTTTTAGTTTACCGGGGAATGCGTAGAAAGCTTTAACTTATTGAAAAAGGAATTAACTTCCCTCCCGGTACTTTGTATATATAGCGCAACGGCCGAAACCGAGTTACACACGGACGCCAGCAGTCATGGCTTCGGTGCAATTTTACTGCAGAGACAGTCATCTGGTAGCATGGCTCCGATTGCGTATTTTAGCAGAGTCACAATAGATACAGAAAAACGCTATCATAGTTTCGAGTTGGAAACGTTGGCAATAGTAAAGGCAATAGAACGCTTCCACGTTAGTCTTCATCGCTATCATCATTGATCACAGGATTTACATGTTCAACACAAAAAATTTTACTTAATATCTCTGCAGGTCTTATAATTTTTGCGAGATATCGAGCATGAGACAGGTAACAAATTACTACTGCAGATACGTGTGAACAACATTCGATAGTACAATTGCCATTAGCACACTCACAGTAATAACGTCTTACTCCAGAATATCCACTCGAATTTGGAATGTAATCAATATAACACTTATAAATTCTGCTATTAATATGTCGCGATCTGACTTCGATTTTATTTATATTACTTTTTTCTTTAACATAATGGAGATTAATGTTGTTATCTTCGTATATCATTTCTGCCAAGTACGATATTGCTTGAGATAATTGATAGGATCCAGTGAACAGAATTTTGAGTTCGTTCTCCGTCATTTCGCGAAAATCAAGAAGGTCTGCAGATGATAATTGTTGAAACGGAAGTTTCCGCCTATTCCATCGTTGGTCCTTAACTTCTGATGCCAAAGTATTTTCTATATTTTGCTGCAGTGTCATATGCGTTAGTATTTCATCGCAGAGACTTAAATCAGAATTTAAGCGCTTTCCAAAAGAATTATTTAAAAAACAAGCTATCCGGCAGAATAAGCGTACTTTAGGAAGATATTTATTACCCAATTGATGGTGAAGTAGTTAGTTTATATTTCTGTCCTATTATGCCATGAATTGTCTCAACAACCCAACGAACTTTTGTGGGAGCGTCCCGTTTGACCACGTCCCGATTGACCACAGCCACTCACAGCGGCCGGTGCCTAGAGATTTTCCACTGTTCAAGCGCTGTGAGTGGCTGGTGGTCAATCGGGACGTGGTCAATCGGGTATCACCCAACTTTTGTTACACGGCGAGAATCGTTAGATTCAGCAGTTGTCAGTTGACTGCGCTTTCCTTTAAGCGCAGGCATAAATACCGTATAGCCATTTTCTTTTAAATAATCTTTTACATCTTGAAAGCCTCGATCGACGATACAAATGTCTCCTTTCTGCATGAAATTTTGCAGGCCATTTGGATCTTGCATAGCAATTTTCAATATCTCTGCATCATTTTGATTTGCATGAAAGGGTCCAAGCATTTCAACAATATAGCCATTTGTTGTACAAATCGTAAAAGGTTTACATAAAGGTACCTTCATTTGACCGGAATATGATTTTCTTTGATATTCGTTATTAGAACTCTTCCCATGTCGAATATATGTTCCATCGAAGATCAATGCCAATTGATTGGTAATATTATATAATTTTTTAACAACTTCAGATGTTTCACTTTCTATGAGGGTTTCTCGAGAAATAGCTGCAAATCCGAAGTGAGAAGGTAATATCTCTTTTTCAAAGGTGTTCATAATTGATCCACAGAACTTGGACACTTGCTGTTCATGTTCTATACCGAGAATGGCGGCAATCATACTATTTGAATTGCCAGTACGCAATTTAAATAGAAAACAACAATAGCTTGATTGACATCTCGGTAT
>NW_012026787.1:14543-18246 GCF_000956235.1 Wasmannia auropunctata | reverse complement strand
GATAAATGGCGTCAATGGGAAGGTCCGGGAATTTATGGACCACACTGTGTATACATATATGTATATTGAAATTATTTTCATATAAATTTACATACATATTGTTTAATACAAAAATGTAATTAATGTGATCCGGGTACGCCAAGTTTTTCTTCATTATAATCCAGTTTATCACTTTTCCAATTTTTAAATTTTTGAATGTTTTTCACAAATAAGCCTTTTCGGTCTTTTTTAAATAATGAGGCTAATTTAATAACTTGGCTAATTTGATTGATTTCACGACTACTTTTGATCAATCAATTTTTAAATAATTTTTGAATAATTGTATATATAAATCATTAAAAAAAAATTGTTCGTAGTTTTAGAAAGAATGTAATATGCATAATTTTTTATGTACTTGGCGTATATTTTTTCATTTTTAAAAAAGATTTTTTATGGGATTGTATTATTTTTGTTTAAAATTAATTCAGTACAATTTAAATTGACATTGACGTATGTTGAATATATTACAAATATGTAAATACACATACATGGTCCTAACTTTACATCAATATCAACAGTTGTTCAAACTGACTCTATATATTAGCATATTTAATAGATAATTCATAACATCTTTTGTAAAAAAAATTCACATTAAAAAAATTGTTTATTATATTAAATTTGAAAATTTCTAAAACAATATCTTAGACTTTTTTAGATTTTAAGTTTTTCGAAAATTATAAAATAAAACATTTTAAAATTTTAGAATTCATATATACACTGCTCATAGGAGTTCGAAGAGCTGCATAAATTTTATCAAATAGTCATTTAAAAAATTATGTTAAAAAAATAATTGCATTATATTTGCTGTCTTATAAATCAGATATTAATATATTTAGAAAAGTTTTATAAATTATTTTAATTTTATGTGCCAAAATATTCAAAATATACACTATTTTTCATAATAGTAATAATATAATTTTTGTAAATTTCAAAAACAACTTTTAAAATATATTAATTTAGAGATTAAGTTCTATTTTTAATAATTTACCTGCTCACTGCCTATTCTCTTAAGTAATTAATTACTTTTAATTGATCTTTTTGTTTCAGAAACATTAGTGCAAAGTTATTCAAATTGAAATTCATAAAGTTTAAGTTTTTTCTAAAACATGTCACAAAGAAAGCCAGTAGGTATTAAGAAGTGACCCAAGATTGTTATTCTTCATAAAAGATATCCTATCCTAGCAAATCAAAGAGTTGAAATTACAAAATCAACTGTTAAAGATACTAATCATTATTTTAAACAGATAGGAAGTTTGAAACATCACTCAAGATCATCGAAAAGCACCTCTCATGCTGAAGATCAATATATTAAGTTAATAAGCAAGTGTAATCTAGTTTTACAAATACTGATTTCTTCAAATTGCTGGAAAAAACCAGAAAAATTTTGTTTTAAAAAAAATTTTTGTTTGTGAAAAGTTGCTATGTAAATGATATGCTACTTAATTTTTAACATTTTTCATCATATTAAACATTAATTGGATTCAGGAAATGTAAGTGATTTTTGTCTTTAATATATATGATTTACTTTAATTTATTCGTTAAAATGTGTAAATTTTTTGTTTAAATGAGATATTGTTTAAATGAGATAAACTTATGAGTAACTCTCGTATTTTATAGTATTATTAAAATAAGACACCTCAAGTATGTACACTGGAATTAATGAGTTAATTTTTATATTTACATTTGGAATATTATATTCCTTGAGGTGAGGATTATTAATTATTATTAAACAAACTGATTTTAAAAACAAATGCAATCCTAACAACTAATCTAAAGATTAATTTAAATTAATGTTTATATTAAGTATTTTTAAAGAGTTTTGATTATTAATAATGATTTGATTATCAAGAGCCATACTTTTTATTTAAAATATTCTTGTGTGATTTGCTTTTTATTTCTTTTGTACTTAACATTATCAGCAAATATATGCCCGTCATAAACTTTAAAAATTTTGAAAAGTGTATTAAAATGTTGCAAATGTGAAATGTGATAGGTTTTATGAATACATATACGTGAATTCTTCCCATTGAATTTTTCTATCCCTTTGAAAAGGAACCAAAAAAAAAATTCGCGGAAAGATTGAAAAAAAAAAAAAAAACGGTTTTTTCCAACCTTTAAATCTATAATATAATCAAAAGATAACAGCACTAAAAATAGTCGCTAAATTTAATCGCGGCTGCGACAAAACATTTTCTATAAGTACTGTAAAATGCTGGTTGCAAAAAGCGGGTTTACACTTTCTGTACGAAAACTTCTTTTGCGAAGAAGTAAGAGACTAAAACGAACGAATACATCAAGAATGGACAGTAGAACAATGAAATAAGAGTGTTTTGGACAGATAAAGTTGTAATTCGTGTAGCTTGTTTTTTTTGCAAGGTACTTGCAAGCGACGTTTTACAGTACTTAACAGAAAATGCTGCTTTGTCGCAGCTGCGATTGAATTCAGCGGCTATTTCTAGCGCTGTTATCTTTCGATTATATTTAGTTATTAACTTAAAGTGATTTTGGCTGGAATGCACCGATTGCACATTTCAGATGTTGTGTTCGGCTGGTCCGAATGATGCAGTCCCTCGCCAGTGCCGCGTATTTGTTCGAACTCGGTATGCCACACAGGTGCATATTGGGTGTACACAAAATGGCTTTTACAAATTAATCGGAGCCAGTTGGTGTAATTGCATTGATACCCATTTACGCCAGTTCTACACTGTGCATTGGTGACACATACTGGTGCAGACTGGTACAGACCAACCGAAATTGCTATTAATGTCTTCAGCATGAGGTGCTTCTCGATGGTAATTACAGTCTTCCGAACTTTCCCTTTCTACTCAAAATAATGACTAGTATCTTTAACTGTTTTGGCTTTGTAATTTCAACTTTTCGACAAAATGTTATAGAATATCCTTCTTTATGAAGAATAATAATCGTTTCTTAATACCTAATGGCTTTCCTTGTGACATGTTTTAGAAAAAAAAAAAACTTTATGAATTCAATTTAAATAACTTTGCACTAATGTTTCTGAAACAACAAAGACCGATTAAAAGTAACTAATTACTTAAAAGAATAGGTAGTGAGCAGATAAATTATTAAAAATAGAAATTGCTCTAAATTAATATGTATATTTTAAAAATTGTTTTTAAAATTTACGAATTATTATTATATGAAAAATAAATAATATTTTGGCACATAAAATTAAAATAATTTATAAAACTTTTGCAAATATATTAGTATGTGTTTAAAGTATATAAAAGAGTAATGCAATTATTTTGTAGCGTTACAATTTTTTAAATTTGATAAAATTTATGCAGATGTCCGAACTTCTATGAGAGGTAGTGTGTATAAAATCCTAAAAAAATGTAGACTTCCTCAGCACTTCTGAAAATTATTTCAATATAAAAAAATCTAAGAAATATTCTTTAAAAAAAAGTTATAAAATTATATTAAAATTTATGGAAAATTCTGAAATTTATATAAAAATTATGAAAAATTATGTGAAGAATTCTAAGAAAAATTTTCATCAGAAATATGTCCAATATTACATATAACTTCATACTTAAAATAATCTAGGGTAACTGTCCCTATATTAGTGTGCCCTGTATCTATTAGTGTGCTTTTATATTTAAATAAGTCATAAAATAAACTGGTACAAATATATAGACAAAGTATT
>NW_012026787.1:5417-14523 GCF_000956235.1 Wasmannia auropunctata | reverse complement strand
TTTTTTTCAAGAGTTTTGGTAGGATTGTGATGTATGAAATTGTTTCCTTATTTTAAATATATTCTTAAGATATTCTTCCAGAATCCTGTAAATAATAAAATGAAATAAAAATAACCTATTCACAAAGAAGTTCTCTGTCACCTTTTTCTTGTAATAAATTGTTGTAATATAAACTTTCTTTCGAAGTACGTTGCAACTAAAAAACTAAATACTGTATATGTAGAAATATTCAAAAGAATGTAGTGATTCGATCCTGAAAAACTACGAGAATAAAATCCAGCAATTTTTTAAGCAGTTTTTTCAAATATAAAATATAAAACAGGGCTAGAAAGTAGAAAATTCCAGTAAATGATAAAAATCATAGTAAATTCAGGTTTTTATTATTTCTAACTTTTTCTGTTAAAATAAACTGGCAAAAAATATAAAAATTATTGTGCATTACAAAATTATGCTTTATGTATTTATGTAATTTTATGCAAACATATTTTTGTCTTAATTAGTAAATTGCTATTCACTATAGTTTAAAGAAAAAAATAAAACCAATCCAATAGTAACAAAATTTTATAATAATAAAGTCTTTTCAAATTAATATGTAAAATAAATTTTTAAAATATTAAAAACATTTTTAAAACAAAAATTTTACAGATAAATGTTATTAAATTTTACATTAAAATTTTTGGTTTGAAGGAAAATATAATAGTATAATATCATTAAAAATTTTTTTTACCAATTAAAATCTGGCATTTATTATTTAACATCTTGTAACACAAATCTAATTAATTTGTTACATCGATTATTAATTTGTTTTGAATAAAACTTAAAGTAGAAAACACTCTTTCAATTGATGCTAAACTCGCTACACAGTTATACAAGTACACGAAAAAATTAACGAAATCTGCAGAGAAATCATTATTTTTAAGTAATGTTTTCTATCATGATCTCACTTTCATATTTCTATTCTTCTTTCTCAGAAAACAACGATTTTGGAAAAGATTAATTTTGCTGAAAAATACCGGTAGAAACCAGTTTTTATCATTGGCATAAACTTTATTTATTTAAAAAAATATGGAATTTTGTAACCCTGGGTTAAAGATAGCTAATTTAAATTAGCTAATTAATTATACTATCTAAGTTAAATCATATCATTTATTCATTTGTGAGTTATTGAATATTGTACAATAGCTATTTATGATAATCGAATTCAGCTCATTTAAAATTCTTGCACCCGGTTTCGTACCGCAGTCGAAAATTTCGATTACATTTTACTCTTTCGTGCCAACATTCCAGTCGCAAAATATCATCAGCGTATGCATTCGTATTTCAATCTTCTCTTGTATTTTATATATGCACGCATGCATGCACGCACGCACGCAATGTCCCATTTTACGAGTCACATCTAACTGCAAGTTTAAATTTACTTTTAAAAGTACGAGTAAATTAACAAAAAAATTGCTTACCAATTAGAATTGCTTTAAATTGCAGAAATCTTTTAGAAAATAAATGTGATGCATGATATTTAAATATAATAAACCAATAGTTTATTATAATATATATCATAAACTATATTAAATTCATAAATTGATAAAATGTAATTACATATGATTCATTATAAATAAAAGTAATTAATTAAAGATAATTACGTTATATATAATGATCTGATTATATAATGTAATATAAATATAACAAATAATCATAGATAATTATATTATATATTATTAATTATATTTGATAATTTGTATAATTACACATTATATATATATATATATACTTATAATTACATTAATATGTATATATATATGTATATATATGGGTCATTCTCTGTCAAGCGGGCCACCCCCTCTCCCCAAAATTCAGCTCAATCAAAAAATTTCTTTTTGGGCTCAAATTGTAGGTACACATGTCTACTTTTATTAGCACTCTGACCTTTTTAAAAATTTAATATAGCGAATCTAGAATCGCGACTAGAATGGACTGTCGTAAAAAAATTTTTGGAACAAACTTTAATTATTGCAGTACAGGGGGCTAGAAAATTTATCTATTTCTATAAATTAAGGTTTTGGAGATCGCTGAATACAAACCCGCAGTCATAATTATGAAATTCACAATAGCGAACCAATATGCTGGTCAAACTTCAAATAATGCAAATTCCATTATTTCCATATTTTATCTACCATATTGGCTCAATAGTTTTGAACTTTAAAGATCGATAATTTGCAATCAAAAACCCAATAATCCAATGTCTACATATTGATTGACCAAAAGAATCTTCCAACTTAAACGTTATGAAATGCACTGCAGGTCATATTCCACCCGTCATATTGCCTTCAATATCCCGAATCATCCTGCTTTATTAACTGAAATTCCATGATTAATGACTCAAAAAACTCCGGTTTGGTGAGTCTTGTG
Organism: Wasmannia auropunctata; assembly: GCF_000956235.1. Taxonomy (NCBI): domain Eukaryota; kingdom Metazoa; phylum Arthropoda; class Insecta; order Hymenoptera; family Formicidae; genus Wasmannia; species Wasmannia auropunctata. The sequence goes on along the minus strand of NW_012026787.1, from coordinate 12,117 downwards.
CAAAAAATTGGCGTTATTTGAAGATTGGCTAAGTTTGGCCGATATATTGGATTTGCCATTGTTTTATAAATTTGATTGCGGATTCGTATTCAGCGACCCCTAAAACCATAATTTATGGAAATAGAAAATTTTTCTAGCCCCCTGTGTTTTAGTAATTAAAGTTTGTTCTAAAAATTTTTTGACGACAGTCCATTCTAGTCGCGATTCTGGATTCGCCATATTGAATTTTCAAAAAGACCAGAGTGCTAATGAGAGTAGACATATGTATGTGTACCTACATGTAAGAAATTTTTTGATTGAGCTGAATTTTGGGCAGAGGAGGGTGGCCCGCTTAACAGAGAATACCCCATATATATCTTAGAACATCTATTACTGGAAGGAGAATTGCCTATATCGTCTATATATCGAGCTGAAGCCAACATCTGTGCGAGAGAGAAAGATATAGATTCCCAATTGACTGTAATGCGCATATGTCATTCAGCCCCCTTTCAGCTCGTTTTTCATTTCTTTTGAAAAGATTTTCGAAAAATAAGAAATTAGGCAAAACGGGCTGAGTAGCGGCTGAATGGCACATGTGCATTACTGTTTAATTGGGAGTCTATACCTTTCTCTCTCGCACAGATATTGGCTTCAGGTTCAGCTCTCAATTCTCGGTCGTCCAGTAATATATGTTCTAAGAGATATACTATATATATGGTTTTATTATTAAAGGACTCTGCACCATTCTTGTGGAAAAATGTCTTTCTGTAGATTTGGCTAATTTTTTTATGTTTTAGTTCTCGTCATTCTGAACAAATGTCTCAATGGACATGGCTTGATCTTATGAACCGTTTCTACCCTATAAGCCCTGGAAGATCTAGATTTAACATGTAAAAGTATAATAGGCTTTTCGACTTGTTGGAATAATAATTTTGAAAGCCGCTTTAATACACTAATAAATAGCGACAAGCGCTACTATCATACCAAGACAGGTGGCTCAGATACGGTGGCGAGTTGCGAGCAATCAGCGACGGATCAGATCAGATCGTTTCCTGCTGCTCCAGAGTTGAGTAGCACGTGGCATAGCTCCACAACGTAGCTTCATAAGTTTAAGAATAAGTTTCTTTGTTCCGCGACCTTAGCAGAGACCCGAACTCGGACTTTGCAAACTAAAGCGTTTTTTTTATTTCTCCGTTTAATTCACGCTTACTTCTGTTAGTTTCTGCTACGCAAGAAAAGACTTATAATAAAATTGATTAAAATATATTTAAACGTGTTCGCCCTGATTTTACCTCTGCCAACACAACTCATTGTCAGTATATGTCACCGTTAGCCGAATGTGCGTGCGTGCGTGCGTGCATGCGTGTGAATAAGCACGCGCGCATATCTCTACTTTATTTCGTATTAGACGCTGGTCAAAGATCACTGCAGTAAAATCCTTATTCGAAAATCCGACGAAATGTTGATGACACACACACACACACACAAACACACACGCGCGCGCGCGTACATTCGACTAATGATGACATGTACTGACAATAATTAGTCGAAAGCCTATACTTTTATATGTAAATCTAGACTTTCCAGAGTTTATAGCGCAGAAATGGATCATAGGATCAAGCTGTCCATTGTAACATTTGTTCAGAATGATGAGAACTACACATATCAAAAAATTAATCATATCCACAGAAAAACATTTTTCCATAAGAATGGTGCTGAATCCTTTACCAAATCAATTATGAAGTATTGTTTGGTTAATTAATTAATTATGCAAAAATATGGAGTATTAAATATTTAAAACATATAATATTTAAAAGAATTATTTCAGAAATTTATTTTAATTCGAATAATTAACTCTAACAGCAATGAGAGTATAATACAAATATTATTATCCAAACATATATATGCTGTACGTGACATTTTTGTGTTAAGGATCTTATTAACAGATGTAATCTCAATTGTTATTGTAAGAACTATATAATTACTTGCGTGGCTGATATAAATATCGTATTTTTAAAAATTATTTAACTAATTTTGCATAAAGCATCGAGGCTTCATAATTCATAATTATTAAAAATATAATTTATTGTTATATTTATTGTCATTGTATTATGTTAATAAAAAATTTAATAATATATCAATGCATTAGTGTAATAACTGTCTATATAAAATAAATTCATTATTATAAAAACTAATATAATTTATAGCATAATATATCTTCAGTACAAGCTTAAATTACGATTCTTTGTTAAAGATTTAAATTCTTTAAATTTTTATTTAAAAATGCTTTTTCATTTATAAACATATGTTGGGCTAACAAGCATATTTGTTATAATTCTTTGCAACTAACTGACAATATAGTAGCAATATACATATATTAGCGTGTATAAAGCAGACAGTTATACTTATGTATAATTTTCATGTATTAAGGTAAAGACAAACATAATCAAAATTTTCTTTCATGAATAAGATTTAGCTTTTTAGATAGCCTTTTAGATGGTTATCACTAGATAATTAATTTTTAAATCTAATTTACCCATTCAAATTTTGCATCGCACTATCTCTATGTAGCATATAGAATAAAATAAAAGCATAATAGAAATTTCAACCATCGACCCTAAACCTATTGAGATTTTGCTTGATCTAACAATAAGTGTTATTGAGATACATTAATCTAAGATAATCTTAATTAGATAGCTCGCGTATAAATACATACATGACTTATCTTGTTGTCTATTGTACGTGCACCTGTGAGACACGATTGCGTCATTTGAGACACATGACTTCTTAAATATAAAACAGAAACGAAATCTTAAAGCTTTCTGTTTAATAACTTTTTTAATTGTAAATTAAAAATCACGAATGTATTCATTTATTTCGCATTTTACTATTTTTTTCTCAACACTTTTTAGAGATTTTATATAAAAACTATTTTACATAAAGAATTGAAATAAATAGCAAAAACTTTGTCTCTCAATTAATTCTAAAGATCATAAAAAATTTTTTAAAGTATCATTTTTTAGACTACATTAAATGCAATACTCGCTTTATGTTGATAATATTACGTATAAGTCTGCAATAAGAGAAACGTCATACTTTTAATATGAATCATTTTCCTCTCGATATGAATACTTATTATCTGTCACGCCCACAGTTTCATGTTATTTACATCAATAAAATAAGTTAAACTAGTACTTAGAATTATCTGATATAGTTAAAGAATTCTAAAGTTTCGAATAGTTCATACATCTTGTTTAAACATTTAAACTGTTTCAAAATTTTAATTATGTATTTTTATTATATATGTATTATATATATGTTCAAACAGATTGAATTTAACTCAAAAGAGGCTATATGAGTAGAAATAATGAAAGGAGCAGTGTCATTATGAACATTTTTTTGGGCTCTCGCCAAATTAGCTCATATTGGATTTTAGTCCTTATTATAGGACATATAATCCTGTAAAACGGTTTCTTAAGGGCTGTAATAGTTTTAAAGATATACGCCTTAAAAAAATGCAATTTTATATAAGATTTTCAATTGTGACACACTTAGATATCCTAGTGTTCATCTTGAAGGCGCTTAGCCCCTCTAACTATACTTTCCCAAAATTATGTCATGCAAGATAAAATATATGTGAAAATGAGAAGGATTGAGTAATGCTGTCAAATGTAACATTCAACTCCAAAGTCAAAAAAGGACATATTTAAAGATAGAAATCTTTCAAAAATTGATGTTTTTATAATAAAATAATTAAGAAAACTAATATTTTTTGTATAAATTTCATATAAGAGATTAAAGGAATCATTAATTGTGTGTGAAGAAATATTCACAAAAATAGATATACAGGGTGTCCAATTTTAAACGATCCTGTTTCAATTTTCATGTGTGTGAAGCTGGCATATCATTTCATGGAAACTCATTTAACTATTAAGAGCTCTGGGTATATTTTCAATAGTTCTAGATAGATTAAATAAATAGTTCTGGCCATTAAAGCCAAAAAAACCTCTGAGCAGACTAAGACGCCAAGTTCACGCATCGTCTCAATTTGTCCTGCGAACATTTTCAAACATAGGATCTTGAAAGATCTATAATTCTAGATGGGTCCTAGAAAAAATTCTGGTGATAACTCGTTATTTTAATTTTTTAATAACTTTTTAACCATTTTTTCGACTATAACGAAGTTTTCAGACTTGTTACGAGATTTTTATATTCTAAGATGTTTGTTTGTCATAGCAGTTAAGTGAGACTAAATAAGAATAATCTGTACGACGTTTAGTTTTTATTTATTAGTTAGTGATTGAGAAAGATTTATTAGTACAGTCGAAACTAATTTCGCTTTTTTTATATATTGACTTATTAAAATTATTATTGACTATCCATATTTCGTTCGTTTTTGGCTTATCTTTATTTATTTATATTTATTGATATTGTTTATAATTATATAATTATATATAACGCTTTATATATGATTATATATGATTATGGGTGTCCCAAATAGGTCAAGATCGCAGAATATATCGGAAAATATAATTAAGTAGGAGGTTGTTGCTCTTATTTTCATTTTTAAAAATTATTTTTATTTTTTTAAAAAAAGAGAAACTTCCAATGATGATCTTGACACATGTTGTCAAGCTCATGATCCTGAACAACAGTCAAAAGATTTTAGCCATTATTCGGACCTTGGAGAATGCTAATGCCGGCGGTACTGTAACTTTCAAGCTTTATAACTCGAAAAGTGCTTAATGGAAAATATTTTATTATAGTGTTTTGGAAAGCTCTCGAAACAAACTACAAAAATAGATAATAAAAAATGGGGGCTTCCATTTAAAAAATTCAAGGTGACCTTGTTATGATCTTGGGCGACGCCACCCAAGGTCAAACCGATAAGACCAGTAAATAAATTTTTTTAAGCCTTACAACTTTTGTTAGGAACATTTTTCTATAAAACTTATATTTTCTGAGTTATTCAGGGATTGCGACCTTTTTTATGCACCCATACATATATACATATATACATATTAAAATATAAAATGGGACACAAGGTGTCAAATATTTGGAAAATGTGAGGGTTTAGAGAAAAACGTTTCAAACAAAAGTTATAAGATTTTGAGAGTGACGTATTTTGGTCAAGTTGCTTTTTTTCTAGATAGAAAAAGATATGAAAGTCATCTTCAGTCCATTTTTTTTAATGGAATGATATAATTTTTTTCAAAATAATATGATTCTCTAATTATTTTGCATATAAAATTATTAAGATAAAGTTACCAAAAAATCAATACTTTATGAGATATTTAATACTTTATCATGCCATATTTCGACATAAAATATGAAATATCTCGATCAATACTTTTATTCACTGAAATGAATAATGAGATGATTTATATCAATTGGTGTAAATAAAATGCAGTTGCTTTACAAAAAAATGTTTTTTACATATAATTCAAAGAGTGTTTTGTAAATAAATTACAAAACACTTTAAATTTACTCATAAAACAAAATACTCTTATATTTATTCATAAATGTATGTACTCGTTAATGTGTTCGGTTTGTATTATGCAGACTAGAATAAATTTCTTAATTCCCCCATTGGCGATTATAAGTGGATGGATAATTCCTTTTAATACACTGGATTAAATCGATTAGATACATTTTGACTGCATTTATACCAATTATATTTCATTTATACTTTAATATTTCAATAATATATATGATTCAAGCGAATGAACCCGGATCATAAATTCATCCATTTATTCAAATTTATCTAGTAGATTGAAAAAAAATGTATTACAAAAAGAATTAATTCAGATTAAAACTAATCCTTGTATGATGTATTATAAATTATTACGATTTATTTTGCATTAAAATGGAATTTATCTAGTAGATTGAAAAAAAATGTATTACAAAAATAATTAATTCAGATTAAAACTAATCCTTGTATGATGTATTATAAATTATTACAATTTATTTTGCATTAAAATGGATTATTTTTTAATCCAGGTAATTGATTGCACCTATTAAAACGGAAATCACGTTTTAATCCATTAATTAAATTAATCGATTCAAGCCTTTTTTTAAATCACACAAAACGGTTGGTTCAAAAAAACTTTCAAAAAATTTTGAATGATTATTATATGCAATACTCGAACCAAAACAAAATACGTCCACCTCAGCTGAATTGTCACCAGACACAGGCATCGTATTTCTGGCAGCTGCAGTTAGCTGACATCATCAGATATCACAGACTCTATGCCTGCGTTCGGTTTGGCGCTTACAACGCTTACAGGCATCATTTGTTCCTTAATTATTTAACATTTGATAAAACAACAAGGATGAAATGATATTCCCAGTAAACAGGAAAAAATTAAAATGGATTAAAATTTTTTAATTTATGGATTGAAACTCTATGGATTTTGCCTCTGTGGAAATGAATGCATTTCTATTTTTTTTCATAATACGAATATAATGTTTTTTTGGATTTAGATGGATTGAAACTATCCATTTCCTAGTCACAATTTTTAATTAAATAATATTCATGATCCATTTTCACGGAAAAACTTTTTTGAATTTTTTAATTAGATTGAAAAAACTGCATTTCCTATCTAGAATTTTGAATTAACCAGTATTCACGATTTACTTTTTAAAGTTGAATTTTTTTGAATTGAATGGCATAGAAAATGTACTTCATGCAATTTCTATAAATGAATGCAAAGGCATTGAA
>NW_012026787.1:0-2533 GCF_000956235.1 Wasmannia auropunctata | reverse complement strand
TATACACCGAGCTGCTTTGTTTGTTGAACGCAGCTATATTATCAATCGCAATGCAAATTGCAATCTATAATGTGATTGGACAATCTTCAATCTCAATCTTAATCTCAATCTCCAATGCGTAGTCTGATACCGGCTTTACATATCTTTGGATCGATGCTTTCCTTAATTCTGCAGAATTAAACAAGGAAAACATCGATCCTTCCATAACTTCCATTGCCCTCGACTCTCACTGATGTTGCTTTCATGTTTTCAATGGCGGCGCGCAGTCTATCTTAATATAATCTGCTTTCTACCATCAAAAATTGATAACATGTGCTGCGTTCAAGCTCAAAAATCTGTTTCTACAGACTTGGTTATTTGGGTTATCTATCGTTGATCAAACGTGCGATACAGAAGAAAAGGTTCTGTACCGCTTGCACTTTCTGCACTTTTTCCAGAATCTGCTTTCTTTTTCTCCAACACTCAAATAACACTCCAACAAAGTCTGTTGATTTGTTCGTGCTGTTTGAAATCCTCAAAAATTGTCGCACTTAAAGCGAGATAAATACATATTCAAATGTTGAAGAAAGAAAAAGATTTCCGAGTACAAGTAACACGAACAGACCTTGTATTACAGAAGACTTTGATCGTATATAAGTACGACTAGAAAATAGCGTGCACCTCGGTAAATGGTAACACTGTCAGTGTATGTACTTTTAATTACACGAATTAACGCAAACATAGCAAAAATAAAGAGAAAGAGAGAAAAAGTGATACTGCTGACACTGTTGGTACTCACCATGGGCACAGTCTCTTCATCGAAATAGGAAAAGTCCTTGAATGCCTCCTGTCTCACCAAAATGGTATCATTGGATGAAGATGACATATTGCCTAAGGACTCTATAGTACAATTCGACATCAAGTGACCAAGCTATAAACTGCGTCTCTCTCGATTGTCGCAGACGTACTGAGACGTATTGCATCTCACACTTATGCGAACACTTCGTCTTCGCAACCTTCGCGTACAACCGTTTGCTTACTCCGTCTATTCTCATTTTCCACCTCCGTCTACAAATACGCAGAGCAGATGCTAATGCGCGGTTTACGCGGGAATATATAAAGCGATTTTATCAAGACACACAGCATCTCATGTATACCAAAAATATTTGTATGCTTGATGGGGACGGGTTTTTGTTTTGTTGCTCCACCAGACGATGGATTTGTGTCTTCAATCTCTCCTCAAGGTTATATGATGCCTTTCTTTTGTATATAATCTTGATAAAAAAAATTAAATTAGGTTAAAAAATTCTTATATATTTTTAAAAATATTTTGAATTTTTTTTATTTTTTATGAAGATTAATCTAGAAAGAAATCTTAAACTTGTTTAAATTTTATGTTTTTGGGAAAATTATAGAATGAGAAAGCTTACAATATTTCAAAATTTATAAATATATACATATATATATAGAATTTTAGAAGAAACAGACATATTCTCAACATTTCTGAAAAATGTTCCAATATATATAGTTATACAAGCACAATAAAAGAACTTAGAATATCTATTATAAATCAGTTTGATGGATGTTAATATATTATAATAATTATTAATTCGAATATCAGAAAACCTTCAATGATACCATGAAAATAAGAATTTGATATTGAAACGAAGTTGAAACAACTGTTGAAAGTTCATTGAAATTTAATACGGCTGTGATATCAAATCAAAATCTTGACTTTATTATTTCGATGTCAATTTTTCGATATTGATTCGACATCGAATTAACTATATGTTTCTGACTGAAACAGAATCTATCATATCAATAAAATCTATCATATAAATAAACTAGCAAATATATACTTATTTAAAAAAAAATAAATTATTAGTTTTATGTTTTTTAATCATAAATCTGTAAGTTATTAATACAAATTAATGTTAAATTGTAATAATTAAATGTAATAATTAAACGAACATAAACTTGATATATTTATCTGTCATAAAAAATTATTATAAGTATTATCATAAATTATTATCATGTTTTAAAGATTTAAAAAATGCCAAGTGTATATGCTCTTCGAAAAATAACTATTGAAAAATTACCTTTTAAAAAATAATAATGCACGATTATCTTCGTATTCCTATTCAAAATTTTATTCCAATGCAAATAATATCTTTAAAAATAAAATCCAAATATAGTACAGATTCTCATTAAAAAGTCTTCCTATTTCAAATAGTGTCTTTAAAAAATGATCTCAAAATCTCTCCTTTGAAAAATGATATCAAAATTGCGCCAATTAAAATAAAATTTACACAAATTATATAACTTTACCCAAGTGACACGTATTTTTTTTTCATTCAAGAATAATTCTGTTTCAAATGGAAATATTTTTTTATGTTTTAAACTCACATTAAGTAGTATGTATTTTCTAATTCCCATTGTTCCTTATCGCTTTTCCGCGATGCTGATTGGTTCTTTTGCTGCGCCTACTTCATTGAACGGCTGTCATTGCATATGTATATATACATATATATGTATATATATATATATATATATA
>NW_012026786.1:0-3372 GCF_000956235.1 Wasmannia auropunctata | reverse complement strand
TCTTCTCTGCGCATGCGTCGATCATTTAAAAGACAGAGAGGACAAAGTATCACGTGGTATCGCTCGTATACCTTTCTCTCTCGCACTCCTTGCCACTCTTGGACTCGCTTGCGGCCTCCAGAGAACAAAGGCATTCCACCTCCAGGTATCTATATACTCAAAGCTAGGAAGGGCCCTTAACAACAGTTTTTTTTCGAAGTCGTATTATATATTTAAAATGATACAAAGATCTCATTTTTTTCAATTTGATACAATTTTTTTCGAGGTTAATTATTTATCCGAATTTTAGTTTGCGAGATGTTTTCTAACGTAATATCTATGGATTCGATGTAATTTTTGCACCGCGTACAAGCCGCCTTTATATTAGCGCGTTTCTTTTATAATAACGTCACTTTTTCTTTGATATTCAATATTCATCATGAAAAATAATGTGTATATATAACTAACTTGGTGGTAATTATAGGACGTATTGATGTCTATTAATTAATATGTATTATGATTATTGAATACTGTTATATATTGTGATTATATCGATGCTTCCAGATCCTCTGTGTCCGATAACCTTATATTATTTTACGTGGAAACTTGCAATCTTACTGCCGAATTTATAATACTCGGCATTTCTTCGGCTCGAAGGACCAAATGTTGAATGATTCGCTAATATAAATGTTAATATTCAGCGATATTTTTATTTGGAGTGCGACTTTTTACAATTCATGGCTTTTAAAATTCTGATCTTTTTATTTCTCGAATGTCGACATATATTTATCTTCTTATTTTAAATAAAACACTCTCATAGAAACATTAATCAACAAAATCTATAGTTGCTAGGATTCATAAAATAAATTAAAGGGTATAACATAATTAATGTAGTCTAACAAAGTAACTTGAACATAGATCACAGACAGAACTAATTAAATTCTATGAACAAAATTAGTTCGGAAATTAGTCATACATGATTCATTGCCGAATTAATTGAAATTTTTCATTAGAGATGCAAAAATTACAACATATCACTAATTCAAGCAAATTGACCATTATTCGTATAAGAATCATGTTCTTTTATATTTATATTTATTATTCATAGACGATAAAAGTAAAAGTAGTAAAACTATATTTCATTACATATACAAGAAGTATTAAATAATAATTAAATTTTTTTCTTTAGCTTATTTTTATTCTATTTGAGATTTGTACTTCTTTATTGTCTTTACTTGCACTTGATAATTATGAAATATTTAAATTTTTAAGTCTTTTTTTGATTTATTAATTTAGTTTTTTAGCAATCATCAAATTTTATTAGTTGTTTATATGAGTTGGAAGTACAGGATACTACACATTCAATTATACATACTGGATGAAGAAAAAAGGTCAGAATCTCTGAATAATTCGAAAAATATAAGTTTTATAGAAAAATGTTTCAGACAAAAGTTGTAGGGTTTAAAAAGATGTATTTACTAATCTTATTGGTTTGACCTTGGATGGCGTTGTCAAGGTCAGGAAAAGATTACTTTATTTTTAAATGAATCCCCCCTATTTTTCATTGCATACTCTTGTAGCTTAAGAGCTTTCCAAAACACTATAATAGAATATTTTTCTATTAAGCACTTTTCAAGTTAGAACAAGACAAAGGTCTTGGTGAAAAAATTTAACTATAAGATTTGAACTTTATGTCCATGAGGACTTTTAATCAGCTTGGATATGATTATCAGTTTGATGATGTAAAAACCGATGACAGTAAACGCATTTTCTACTCCCATCAACATAGTTATGTTCATAAAAGTATTTTGTAAGTATTTAAATCGCAATCAACTGAATAAATATGGGTAAAAGCTTACTTTTGAGTCTCTTTCTGCTTTATGATAACATTTATATTTTATTTCTGTATATAGAAGATTTTAGACTTAAAAAACATGTAAAAAATTTAAATTCTACACTTTCAAGGAAAAAAATTAACAAATATAATAGGTCCGAATCGAAAAAAATTAACAAGTATAATAGGTCAGAATCGAGCATAAAAGGATGGTCAATTAAAAATAAAATTAAATCATGCGATAGTCATGTTAAATGCATATATTCATTAATATTCGGACAAGTTTCGATTTTATACTTACAATTAGTCTTCCTCAACGACGTTAACAATATAATGAATTAATATATGTTGTACCTGGGTAGGGCACAAGAGGATCCGACTCCGCGAGGGAACGGGACTTCACTTTATTTTTGTTATAATCACACCAACACTCCTTTTTAATTGCAAAATATAGTTTTTATTTTTACTTTTATTTACAGGTTTAATTTCTTAAACACCTTCACCTTGATTATTACAGACAAATTAACTTAACGAAACGAACTTACAATTAGTGACTGACCACTCGCGGCTTATCATCGCGCGTATACTTATGCTCTACACGTTGCCGCGTCAGCGCTAAGCATTTCGATTATCGCATTGCGCTACGGTTCTTGGTACGCCGCAGTTAACGTCCTTCGTTTCATTATATTGTTGCACTGTTGCATCTCCGGCTGTCGCATGTTAATTCATGACACGCGGTATTTCGGAAGAGTTAAGCGCGAAGTAATCGAGAGAAGAGTTTCTCGGGAGACGATCGAGATTCGGATGTTTAACTAATGCCATGGAGATTTTGGAAGCGAGAGGTTGGAACGGACGGACGTGTTCCGTTCCGCTGGCACTTTTTTGCATTTCTTGTGTTTTCATTTATTATTAAAACGTTGATTTCTATTTACAAACTCGTGTTCATTCATTTCCGCGCGGGAGTGCGAGAGTGAAGAAAAGCTTACGTCCGCGAGCGCAACAATATATTTCGGCTGGATTTGCGTTGTGCTTAACATTGCGCCTAGTCGGCTCGTATGGTTATTTAGTATGGCTACTTAGAATGATTACTCGTGCTGCGAGGGTATCGGCCTCGCGACATATAAATAAATTGAATTAACAAGATACGTGTTATTAATGTAAACGGACAACATGATTAAAAATTCTTAACGGTCATGAATGTTTCTGCGGAAGTCATGTAGTTCAACTATGTTATTCTTACATCTATAGGGGAGATCGAAGACAAAAGTAACATTTTGAATTTAAAGTCTTATAACAATTAAATTATATTTAGATTTAAAAAACCTATATCTTTAGATGTAAAATTTATTTAAGTACAAAATTTTCTTGTGTTCAATTTTGTAATGTAACTAGGAAAAAAGTTATTACTATTTAAACACTATGAGGAATACTGTTACAACTGTCCCCAGCCCCAGGGACAGTTGTAACAGTAGAGGTGACGATTATATTATATTATTTATAGGTAAAAACTTAACTATTTATTAAGTTTTATGCAATACAAAGATCGGAAGAGCACACGT
>NW_012026785.1:0-1071 GCF_000956235.1 Wasmannia auropunctata | reverse complement strand
TATATATATATATATACTATATATATATGTGTGTGTGTTAATATTACACAAATACAAAAAAAAATATGAGGAATACGTAAACCTAACCGAATATTGAATTGTTGCACTATTTGATAAATATTAAAGAAATGAAAAAAATATTGAAATAAATAAGTGCAACCAAAAACTGATTTAAGAAATTTTAATAATATATAAAAGAAATACTGAAATGATTATAAAACAGAAGCTCGATTTGTGGCACAAATCAAGAATTGTTAATAAATGAAAAGAAAAAAGAACTAAAACTTATAATTGCTACCAAAAACCGATTTGGTACACAATTTAAAGAACACGTTATCAAACACGACGCTATGCAACGAAGTGCACTGTCGAACGGTCGATTGTAGACTGCGCCGGACAATTGCCGGAGTGCTAAATCGTCGCGCAACGTCTTCGCATTTTGTTTTTCGTATTATACATATAACGGTTTACTTTTAAACATTGACGAGATGGAACAAGACAATGATATTCGACCATTGTCATAATATTTGTTAAAATTTACAAATGCTTATATAAATATTAGGCAGTTTTCGATAATTAGAAAATAATTTATTAAGATATCATATATATGAAACACATTTTTCTATTCATGTATAATATTTACAAGTTAATTACAATTGTCCGAATTTATGCAATAATGTTATAACAAATTGTATTTAATGCATTACTGAAAAGATTACGGATTTTCAATTAAATCATCCACATAGCATTATGTCTTACTAATAAGTAAATTTAGTCTTTCATATATGCAAATCGATAATCATATATAAGTTATAATGGCAAATATTAAAACTATGTGTACTTATCGTACACACGTCATTCTGTAATAACAGATTGAAATCTATCGAATAAATCTACCGATCGCATCGGTTCACATGAGAATAAATAGTGGCAACAGCGCAAGTAGCGCAACACGCCACGAGCCCGGCGAGCCGGCGAGCGCTGTTTCGCTGTTTCCTGTAACATTCCACTGACCACTCCACGTGCAACGGTCGTAGCGGAAAGAGCGGTACGTGCGAAGATCCAGTAAGT
>NW_012026784.1:10380312-10381176 GCF_000956235.1 Wasmannia auropunctata | reverse complement strand
AAAAATTAGAATAAAATATTAATTGAGAAAAGTAAGCGCGAAGAACCGCACGACATGCCACGCTCCTGCGTACTCCGGCTAAACGCGATCTGAATGATGAACTTTATTCGTGAATAACTCTATAAATAATGGTCTGAGCCAAAATTGCTAAAGGAACTTTTAATTTAAAATTTCATTCTCTTTCACACCTTGAAATATTAATTAAGAGTTTTGGGATACCTTGTATACACACACACATTTTATACACGACTCAAAAAAATTATGGCATAGAAAAATTTTGCGCAAAAATTGGTCAAATTTTGTTAACAGTAACTGGATCGTCGAAGGATTGTGTGTAGGGAGGATTAATTCCGTACACTTATTTCGTATGGAAGACACTTTAGTTCATTCGTTATTATATATGTTATATGATTCGATTTACACAACTGAGTCCACCACGTTGCATTATACGGCACTCTGTCGATGAAGTGGTGCGGCAGGTAATGTTGCAAATCTCCGTTGTCGAAGGCTCGATCGGCGAGGACTCAGCCTCGAATTGGCGAGGACTCGGCCTCGATTTGTGAGGACTCGGCCTCGGGCGACGTGAAGTCTCGGCTTCTTTGCCAGAGGGCTCGGCTTCCTACTGTGTGTGCGGCACGCTCGACCGGAACTCGCTTACGCCGCATGCGTCCGCCGGAAGTAGAGCCACGTCGCAAGTAGCGTCACTTTGGACGCGTGGCGTGATTTCGCGGTCCGTTCTGGAAAGATCCGCTAATCGTGGATTGTTTTATTGCACGGTCGATGTCACAAAATCACACTGCGCCGAGTATATGCGATGTTTCGATACTTCAACACGGTGTTCGCGACTCGCCGTTGTAGTTCGTC
>NW_012026784.1:10379892-10380292 GCF_000956235.1 Wasmannia auropunctata | reverse complement strand
GTAGAGGTTATGCTGAGAACACAAAAAATTTATGAAATTTAGATCTTCGTTACCTTTTCTTAGTCCAACATGGCGTCTAGAGCTGTCACATGTGCCAATATTTGCTTCGTACAACAATTTGGCAGTTTGTTGGTACAAAATGATACCAGCCGGAACTACGAATTACATGTGCAAACAATGTTGAGTTCATAAAATTAGGTTTGAATGCCTAATAAAAAAGCTGTATGTTCTTGAAAATTTGTTACGATGTGTGCGTGAGATATCGATATGGTAGTAAATATGAACACATCACTATACACTACTACATCAATATCGCACGCATACATACTCACAAATCGTCGATAAAACAGCGAATTTTTGGAGTTAGATCTCGGGTTTAGGATCCCCTTAAGAGGATGCT
>NW_012026784.1:10376993-10379238 GCF_000956235.1 Wasmannia auropunctata | reverse complement strand
GCCCGCTCAGAGATGTGTATAAGAGACAGGGATTTAGGATCCTCTTAAGGAACAAAATAACTTGATATTCTTTTAAATATAGAACTGTGAAGATAAAAAATTTCAAAAAACGACAAAAAGCATGTTAAAATATAAGTTTCAAGTTTAAAGATGCTTTTTTAATTTTTTGTCTACGACAATTTTTCACTAACAATAAGTTACAGCAATTTGAATACTGTTCAATTTTGAACGTTTTGAAAATGTTCCCTATTTTTTGTTGAGTAATGTATAATGAAGTAAAAGCCTATGCAAGCCGAACACCGATGTTAATGTGTGAATAATTTTTATTGTTTAACAAGACTTTCACTATATTTGATTTATTCTTGAGAACCTATTTCCTTCAATTTAAATTTATATTATGAATATGTTTTGAGTAGAATATATATTTTTTTATTCTTACGAAATTCGGTGGTACTTGAACACTTTTTTCTCCCACGAATTGTAACAAGTCTCGTTCAACGCCAGTATCCCATCGTGTTATATTGGTTTCAGCTTGTTTCATTTTCGCCCATCTTCCGCCATAAATGTCTGATTGTCCTGATACAATCTTCGAAGATTCTTTTAGAGTTTTATTCAACCATACTGTGTGATTTTTAACGATATCTGTAACTTTTTCTCGAGTAATAATATTGATGTCTATTAGCTTCTCTACATATCGATCTGGTATAGATCTGTATTAAAAGAAAAATTTATATTATTTATTATAGATATTTACATACACATGCATAAGTGTCTCAAAGTTTAACAAACTGCGGCAACATATTCTACAAGTGAAAATAAGAAAAAAATATATCGAGCTTGGCTAAAAATATTTTATTACAAAGTTATAAACAAGTATTGAAACATGAAATAGGAATTTCCGTTGCGCAGAATATGAAAGTGTACTTTTCGTGTATGGAAAGATTGAACGTGTTTATTGCGTATATTCACATCATATTTGTTATCTTTAATTTAGTATCATTTTATAATTTTGTAATAAAGCATTTCTAGGCCCAAATTTTGCACATTTTTTTTTTACTTCTTTGTAAAATGCTTTCGCAGATTGTTTGTTAAATTTCGAAACACCCTATATACAGGGTGCCCCAAAACTCTTAATTAATACTTCCAGATATGAAAGAGAATGAAATTTTGAAATAAAAGTTCCTTTAGTAATTTTGGATTAAACCCATAATTATTTACAGAGTTATTAATGAATAAAAAGTTAATTAATCAGATCGCGCTTAGCCGGAGTATGCAAGAGCATGGCATGCCGTACGGCTCTTCGCGCTTACTTCTCTCAATTAAAATTTTATTTTAATTTTTCATATTAATAAATAAGTAAATGAATAAATTAATAAGGTAGGTAAATAAATAAACAAGTAAGAATAAACAAGTAAATAAACAAATAAACAAATAAATAAATAAGTAAGAATAAATTATAGTTAGAAATGTATTTAATTTCTGATTGTTTTTATTCTTATTTATTATTTACTTATTTTAATAAGGAAAGGTTTAATGGCCAAGAAACGAACAATAATATATTTATAAATAAATAAATAAAATATCCTTGAACGTCAAATCATAAAAACATTTCTTTACAGAGTTTTCATCAGTTATGACTTATGCAGGCTCTTCAATACGATATAATAATTTACCTTTTAGACATTATCCTTTCAATTTTAATTTTATTCAGAGTCAATTTGGGAAACATGGAATATCCCGTATAAAACTTTTTATGATGTTTCGGTTTTTTCCCTTATTCTTTTAATTTATTTATAACTTCAATTTAATATTATACTTTTATTTAATTTCAATTTTTTAAATTATTTATCTTATAAATTGATGAAGATTCTTTGAAGTATAAAACATTTTTATGACTTGACATTAAAGAATATTTTATTTATTTATTTGTTTATAAATCTATTATTGCTCGTTTCTTGGCCGTTAAACTTTTCCTTATTGAAATAAATAAATAAGAATAAAAACAATCAGAAATTGTATAAATTTCGAACTGTATTTTATTCTTATTTATTTATTTGTACGTGTTTATTTATTTATTTATTTACTTACCTTACTGATTTATTCATTTACTTATTTATTAATATAAAAAATTAGAATAAAATATTAATTGAGAAAAGTAAGCGCGAAGAACCGCACGACATGCCACGCTCCTGCGTACTCCGGCTAAACGCGATCTGAATGATGAACTTTATTCGTGAATAACTCT
>NW_012026784.1:10370811-10376599 GCF_000956235.1 Wasmannia auropunctata | reverse complement strand
GGCACGCTCGACCGGAACTCGCTTACGCCGCATGCGTCCGCCGGAAGTAGAGCCACGTCGCAAGTAGCGTCACTTTGGACGCGTGGCGTGATTTCGCGGTCCGTTCTGGAAAGATCCGCTAATCGTGGATTGTTTTATTGCACGGTCGATGTCACAAAATCACACTGCGCCGAGTATATGCGATGTTTCGATACTTCAACACGGTGTTCGCGACTCGCCGTTGTAGTTCGTCACTAAATGCGGGTCCGATCGGGTCTCTTGTCGCGGCACCTTAGCTCGAATGTTCGATGTCCGCACCGCGCTTCGACACTCGTTTTCAAGAACAACATGAACGGATTCGGCTATCGCGTTCGTGTTCTTTCGCGTTCCCGACCCGCGGCATTCTTCTCGGAGAGTTCAGCGGTCCGAAGAAGGAATTACGTTCGTAATTACTTATCAGTCGAACGAAGTCGTCGCGTACGTATACTCAGATCCGAGGTCGAAACGATTAAGAAGAAGGACTTCCGAAGGGTTGTCATACATATAATGCTTTCTCCGCGTTGCATCCTCGCTACTGACGCATTATCCAATCGCGACCCGCGCGTCCCTCAAATATCGATTGGCTATCGAACGCGTTAATCGGAGGGATCTCTTCATGGTCCGTGCTGGATCGTGTATTTCGGCTGGTGTTGCTTGCGCAGCACCGCCGAAGTATTGCTCGCGCTCGCTCACATTGCCTGTGACGCGATGCGTTCTGTCACGTGTGAGCGATATACGATACGCTCCAGTAACTCTGCGAAAAATCATCGTATGATGATGAACTTTTTTGCAAATATATCATAGGAAGGTTGGCGATCGGATTTTACATGTTGTGTGCATGCGGGCGTGTGTAAAACATACACACACGCACAC
Organism: Wasmannia auropunctata; assembly: GCF_000956235.1. NCBI lineage: Eukaryota > Metazoa > Arthropoda > Insecta > Hymenoptera > Formicidae > Wasmannia > Wasmannia auropunctata. Next base: position 10,375,708 of record NW_012026784.1, on the reverse strand, counting down.
ACAGTGTTCAAAATCCGAACGCCAACCTCGCTATGGTGCACATCGGGTAATGCCGACCATACATGAGAAAAATACAAGGGTTACTTTAAAATGCTGCAACTTTGTGAAAAAAAATCGTAGCTACTTGTTTTTTTCAAATTAAAAAAAAAGGTTCAAACTTTATGACGCTGCAAACCGCATCCCTGAGAAAAATTTTAGTAAGTCCGTGCATTCTGTCAAACTTTGCAATTTTCAATATGGCAAACATGCTTTCAGATTTAACAGTTTACAGTAGCACGGATGCATTAAATTTAAAATTGACCCTTAATAGTACCTTAAAGTAGATTTCAAGCTTTCATTTGAAAAAAAGTTCATCATCCTACAATGATTTTTCGCGGAGTTACCGTTAGCTAAAATTGACCAATTTTTGCCTAAAATTTTTTTATGCCATAATTTTTTTTAGTAGTGTATATACTAAATATAAAAAAGGATACCATTATCTCAGATTATCTCAGAAAGATGATGTTTATACGGACAAAATTTTTCATACAAAGGTTATATGTACAAAGTTATCCATTATGTGATGTTTTGTCCATCATCGGCTGTAAAAATTTACAATAAATAATAGGGATTTCTATTTAAAAAACTCAAGGTGACCTTTTGATATGACATTCCCAAAATCATTCAAAGTTAAACCAATATTACCACATGATGGATATAACTTGGTATCTCGCCTGTATTATACTACATATATACTACTAATTTTAACTTTTGTATAAAAAATTTTTTCAGTAAACGTTATCTTTTCGAGATAATCCAGTGTCACGGCCTTTTTGTTACATAATATATTTGTTATATGATATTGTATATTATAGATACATAAATTATATACAATATATTATAGATACATAAATACATATATTATAGATTAATTTTAAAATCGTGCTGAAGCAATATCAACGCGGCGCGATAAATTGTAAGAACGAAATCAATTTTAGAAAGAAGAATTCTTACTAAAACCTTGTTACTAGTTGCAACATACTCGAATTGCGTAGCAACGAATTACCGATTTACGTCTTGACTATACAAATACTTGGAGGCTAAAGTGGCTGGCGACCGTGTAAGTACCTATAGATTTGAAATTTTTTAAATTACTTTCTAGCCGAATTCGCAAAGTTGCTTAACTCTTGAATGGGTTAAACAAAACTTGCCCTTGAAAGGGGTTAGCAAAACTTAATTAACCCTTGAACGGTGTAAGCAAAATATGCTGACTCCTTGAAAAGAGTATGCAAAACTTGCACATCCTTAAATGGGATATGCAAAACTATTTCTTTTAACATTCAATTATGTAGAATTTATTAATACTATTTAATATAACAAAATATTTAACAATAATCAAACATTTACTTAAAAATCTTACTATTTTATATAAGTGCCGATGAACGTATTCAATCATACACTTGAGGCGTGAGACTTTATATCCGCCATTTTCTATCCAACTAGAACCTATGCTAGTCTCTTATTATATTTTATTGTCTTCAGGATAGGCAAAGTTTGCTTGGTCCACTCAAGGGGTAGGCAAAGTTAGCTTGGTCCATTCAAGGGGTAGGCAAAGTTTGTTTGACCCATTCAAAGGATAGGCAAACTTCGTATGATTAATTCAAGGAATAAGCAGGGTTTACTTGGCCCGTTCAAGAGGTAGGCGAAGCTTGCTTGGCCCATTCAAGGGGTAAACAAAGTTTGCTTGGCCCATTCAAGGGTTAAGTAGAGTTTGTTTGGCCCAATTAAAGGGTAGTCAAAGTATACTTATGAGGGACCCTCACAAAGTGCACAATAACTACAGCATAGAGAAAATTATCCAAGCATCTTGGCACCCTTTGGATCACTTTCCACCCAACAACTAAACCGGAAATAAAATAAATATAAATAATAAAATAAATTTTGTTTTAATTTTTCGATAAATTATCAAGTATCTTGACTCTCTTTGAATTACTTTCCACCCAAAAACTAGACCGGAAATAAAATGAATATAAATAATAAAATAAATTTTTTTAAATAAGTTTTCCCTACGACAAGCATCGAAAAATAAAAAAAAATTTATATTATTATTTATATTTATTTTATTTCCGGTCTAGTTTTTGGGTGGGAAGTGATCCAAAGGGAGTCAAGATACTTGGATAATTTTCTCTATGCTGTAGCTATTGTGCACTTTGTGAGGGTCTCTTGTTAGACAATTCAAAGTTTGCTTGGCCTATTCAAGGGGTAGGCATTATTTGCTTGGCATAATTAAGAGATAGTCAGTGTATGCTTAGACAATCCAAGGGATAGGCAAAGTTTGCTTAGACAATTCAAGGGCTAGGCAAAGTTTGCATGACCCATTCAAGGGGTAGGCATTATTTGCTTGGCACAATTAAGAGATAGTCAATGTATGCTTAGACAATCCAAGGGATAGGCAAAGTTTGCATGGCCCATTCAAGGGGTAAGCAGTTTGCTTGACCCACTCAAGGGATAGGAAAAGTTTGCTTGGCCCATTCAAGGGATAGGTAAAGTTTGCTTGGTTCTTTCAAGGGGTAGGCAAAGTTTGCTTGGCCCATTCAAGATGTAGGCAAAGATTGCTTGGCTCATTCAAGTTAAAATATTAAACACAGAAAAATCATTTTTAAATAAAAAGTTAATCTCAGAAATGTTATACATAAAACTACAGAAGAAAAGCCTCAATTTGCAGTCGGACACGGATTTCTTTCCTCATGCGTACGCTTCGATCATAACGAAATTTAAATAGATATAATGTTGATAGTTTAGCTCTCTTGACATTGTTTATAGTATTTTACTTATAGTTAAAAAAAACTGCTTTTTTAAAATTGCTAGAAAAAACCAGAAAAATTTCGGTTTTTTTCAAAAAATTGATTTTTTGTGAAAAATTGCTATATAAACGGTATACTACCTAATTTTTAATATTTTTTATCATATTAAATATTAATTAGGATTCAGAAAGTAATGTAAGTAATTTTATGTGATTTGTTTTAATTTGCTCCTTAAAATGTGTAAATTTGTTGTTTAAATTAGATGTAAGCTTATAACTTTTATTAGTTATACTCTCGTATTTAAATAGTATTGTTAAAATAAGACATCTTGTATAAACGCTGGAATTAAAAATGAGATAATTTTTATGTTTACATCTGAATATTATATTTCTTGAAGTGATGATTATTTATTATTAAATAAATTGTTTTAAGAAACGCAATCCTAACAACTAGTGTAAAGATTAATTTAAGTTAATGTTTATTGTTGAGATATATACGTATGAGTTCGATACGTATTCGGTACTCGTTCTTTTTAGACTGTTCGGCTTGAATATGTAAGCGATGAGCTTTTGTTCTGTTGATTAACGACCAGATTTGAATTGATGTAATTCAATTCCTTGACATATATTTTAAAGCTGAGTTTATAATATAATCGAGATTCATAAATAAAGTTTATCTCTACAACAAATTAAGTCTCAATTGCCTTCGTGACTTAATATTTATATTAAGAATTTTTAAAGAGTTTTGATTATTAATAATTGTCAAGAGCCATACGCTTTATTTGAAAAATACATTAATTCTGTTTTTTATTTATTCTTGTGTAATTTGCTTTTTATTTCTTTTGTATTTAACATTACCAGCAATAAATATATGCTTGTTATAAAATTTCAAAATTTTGAAAAGTGTATCAAAGTCTTGCAAATGTGAAATGTGATAGATTTTACGAATATATACGTGAAATTTTCCATTGAATTTTTCTACTCTTTGAAAGACACCGAAAAAATCCGCGGAAAATTGAAGAAAACCGGTTTTCTTTCCAGCCTTTAAAACTATATATTTACTTTTATATATTTTGTTTCTTTTTGTCGTAACGACGTACAGATCTGTTAAAACGGCGAACATTCTGAAAGTATTTATAGATGTATTAAGACATAATTCTCAACGCATTTTATGATAACGTTCAGTGCCGTAACTAGGACGGTGCCGTCGTACTGGGCACAATCGTCAGGAGGGGCACAATCGCGACCATACATTACCGGTCAAAAGTTTAAGTTCATTCTCAGTAAATTTTTACCCATTTTTAAACTTTGGTTACTCAGCGAATTGACTTAAAAAATAGATTAAAAAAGGATTTTACAGGGCAAACTCTCTACTATAAGATGCCTTTGTTCAATTTTTACTCACTTTAATACTTAAAGGTTTGATCAGCTTCGAATAAAGACGTCCATACAGCACAAAAGTTTGCAGCAAAGCACGGAAAGTAATACGTACGCTTGTCTAACGCGCGCATATCAAAGAGAACAAAAAAGTTAGTCAAAATATTATATTTTGTACTTTAATACATGTAAATTTTATATTTACGAATGAAATATATTTTAACTATATGTATTCAATTTTCTTGACAACTTCTATTTAACAGATGTATCACTGCGGTATATATTTGTTATCAATAAATGTTTATAGATCATCACGAAGCAACAGTTCCCGAACGATCAGGAAGGTTAAGCAGCGCTGGACTAGGTACATACCCTCACAGCACATGAACATCCCCATAAGGTTACCATAACTTAAAATTGTAAGATGATAACATTACCCGGAGATTAATAAACATACAATTAACCTTCCAATAACATGAAAATGTTCGTCCAAACTCATTCCATTTACATCCCATAAATTTTGCAAGGTACATTGTATTAATATTATACAATATTATATTAATGTCGTTAATTAATAAACAAACTAAAAGCGATTTTCATTTTTTGCTAAATATTGCTAAAAAAATTTTTATTAATTAGCATCACGTTTCAGAGATAAAGAAAAAATATGTACAAAAAAATTATTATTAAAAAATATGTATTTGGAAACTACAAATTTCAGGATGTTTTTACATATAA
>NW_012026784.1:10367354-10370791 GCF_000956235.1 Wasmannia auropunctata | reverse complement strand
ACGTGTGCTCTTCCGATCTTTTGCTGCAATCGTTCTGTGCTGTATGGACGTATTTGACATATCTAAAATCTCGAAATTTGTAACCTTTCACCACCTAACAAAAAATTGGCAAAAATAATCGTTGGTACCATCTTAAAGTACGGACTTTGCTCTTTCAAATTAAAAAAAAAACCTTTTTCCTATGCTAATTATTTAGCAAATTATTGCAATTTTAAGTAACTTCTGTTTTTTTAACAATTTTAGCACAATATATCGTAAAAAAATCATAAAAAATGGAGGTTACTTCATTCAAAAAAATTTTTCTTACACCGATTATTTAACAAGATATTGCAATTTCAAATAATCTATTATACATTTTTTTACGATTTTTACGTTTTTTACTATATATTGTGCTAAAATCGAAAAAAACAAAGATTACTTAAAATTGCAATATCTTGCTAAATAATCAGCGTAGTGTAGTCAAAGTAATTGAACATAAAAAAGTCGCGTAATCGAACATTGAAAAGTCGCGTAATGTGTTCCGATAATATTAAAGCGTGAATCCATGGTAACGGGTTATTAGAGAAATGAATAGTGAAAAAGGAAATCGTCAGATTGATTGTGAGTCGCGAGCCGTTAAGACGTGTACGAATTTTAATAAATAATTCTACAAACAAACTTTAGTTATTTTCATCTTGCTATAGTAGGGAAAGGTTTTTTTTTATTTGAAAGAGCAAAGTCCGTACTTTGAGATGGAAACAACGATTATTTTTGCCAATTTTTTTGTTAGACTGTTCTAAGATTACAAATTTCGAGATTTTAGATGTATCAAATATGTCTTTATTTAAAGCATGATCAAGTCTTTGAGTATTAAAGTGAGTAAAAATTGAACAAAGGCATCTTATAGTAGAGAGTTTGCCCTGTAAAATTCTTTTTTTATCTATTTTTTACGTCAATTATTTGCTGAGTAATCTAAAGTTTAAAAATGAGCAAAAATTTACTGAGGGTGAACAAACTTTGACCAGTAGTGTAAATAGTTTTTTTTTAATTAAAAATAAATATTTTTTTAATAACGTATATCGCCTCCATGTGGTGCATTCTGGATAACATATTTATTTATTATAGCAAAATGATCTACATCTATTTATAATATTTAAGTGAATGGGAAACTGGGGCGAAAGAGGGGGGAGGGGCGCAAAATTTTAAGTTCGCACTGGGCGTAAAGATAACTAGTTACGGCACTGATAACGTTAAAGAGTGACCCAAAAAATTGTCCGTTTTTTGGGCTCTCGGTTTTAGAACTAAACTGTATGCTAAATGGTACCTTATAATAAACTCCTCTTTTTTTAGTCACTCTTTGTGAGTGCTTTTTGTTACTGTACGGGATAGACATTGAAATCGATTTCCAGAACAAATTATATAGTCGTTTATTCTTTTCTTCTTACAACACATCTTAATATCACGCCTTCATTTTCTACTTTACACACATCACGTCGGATTAGATCGAATTCACAACTCCCTCTACAGCGGTTGTCAGCGCCGCGATATCAAAGTTCCTAGCCATTACGAGAGCGAATCGATATCGAAGATCGATTTGATCGAAGCGCGAACAGTTACATTCATCTTGACTTGTTTCGTAATGGTAGTAATAGAGTAAATGGAGCTTCGAAATTGTCATTAACTAAAATTCCTATTTAATTTACAATATTGTTATTCACATAGATGATTTTCGCGTTTAATTTTAAAATTGGAGACCCATATTTCACACATTGCGGAACATTGTGACGTTTATGAGTGGAATAATTTTGATTTTTGCGTAACTTTATTATTTTAATATAGTGAAATAATTGTCTATAAAAGCCGACACAGATGTTGGTGTGTTAAATTCTTATTGTTAATACTTTTCGCAATAAGTTTCTTTACAGGCTTGGAGGGAGGGGAATCTTATAGATGCATATTAGCATTAAAAGATATTAAATTGTTCGTCAATTTAATTATAAATTACAAGTTTTCGACTTCATGCAAAGAGCTATGTTTTAAGTCCGAAAAACCATGCGGCGCGCAGATCGCGTGTGGTTGGATATTGTAACAATAAGAATTTAACACACCAACACCTGTGTCGACTCTTATAGGCAATTATTTTACTATATTCGATTTATTCATTAGAGCCTAGTTTTTATATTAATTTATTATTTTATTCATCGCTGAAGAAAGCCTGAAGGAGGCCGAAACGTACGGGAGATATGTAAGATGAGATAGATATGTAAGATATAAATTGCCAATATTTAAATATAATTTTTATGAAAATTTTTACGCAACGAGTTCTGCGTGTTGACTCTTAATGCCTTTTTCTAATTCATTGTTATCTTTAATATTATGTATCTCTAAACTTTTTTTTTCAAACTAAAAGTTTTTTTTCATAACTTGTATATACTTACGCACGATTTTGTATAATTTTATACATGAGGGGATTAGTGATTGTAGGATCATCTAGTTCATTGTGACCCCATCTTCTAAAACAATTTAGATCAACAAATACATCCTTTCGGAATTGTCTTTGATATTTAAAAGCTATTCGTGCAGCTCGTACAACCATCTACGACATATTTTAAAATTATAATTGCAGTTATTATTAATATTAGAGAATAGACGGAATTTTATATCAATGATTACCTCAGGGTTGTCACCATTTACATGAATTACAGGTGCAGATATAATTTTTGCTAAATCTGTGCAATATTTTGATGATCGACTCCTTGAAGATGGAGTTGTAAAACCTAATTGATTATTAATTATCAAATGAATTGTACCACCAATTTCAAAATGTGGCGTTTTGCTTAAAACTAAGCATTCTTGATTAACTCCTTGCCCTGGATAGGCAGCATCTCCGTGTATCTGAACATTTTAAATATTGAATAATAATGTAAATAGATTGCATTTCAGAATGTAATAAATAACATACAATTCAATAAAAAAGATTAAAAAAGAAGAGAGGAATTATATCTGTTATTTTTTTTTATTTGTTCAATTTTGATTAATTATTTTATATTTTGTTATAATTTCATAATTAGTGCTCGGAAAAAGAACCGGGTAACAAGAAAATTTGAGAATCGCCCGCCCGCCCGTCATTCATTGCACACGGGTAAGAACCGATTCCTCGGGTACCCGTATCACGCGGGTACCCGTATCACACGGGTACCCGTATATCACGCGGGTACCCGTATCACGCGGGTACCCGTATCACACGGGTATTCGTATCATACGAACACTCACTTTATATTAGTCCGCTTTATTTATATCCATATCACTTTATTTATATCCGTATTACATAAGTAATTGCAATAGACGGCGAATGAATCACATTAAATAATTTAACCTATCCAAATAAAAACATTCAATAAAAATTATTCCAAATTTATAAAATTTTCAAAATAACCTTTACTCCTGTCTCTTATACA
>NW_012026784.1:10358949-10366335 GCF_000956235.1 Wasmannia auropunctata | reverse complement strand
TTCCGTGTGATGGGTACTAATCACTTATCCATTTTAGCTAATTTTTTGTACCTAAATAATTCTAGCTATAATTGCAAAATTACTTTTTTCAGTGTTTGTAATTTTCCTTTATGTATTTATATTTTTACTTTTTTGCAGAATAATTTAATTTTTATTGATTTTTATTTTGCTTGGTAAATTTTAATTTAAGTTTTAATGAAATAGAGTAAAGGTTATTTTAACTATTTTATAAATTTTGAATAATTTTTATTGAATGTTTTTATTTGGATATGTTAAATTAATTATTTAATGCGATTCATTCGCCGTCTGATGCGAGTACTAATATAAAGTGAGTGTTCGTATGATATTACGAATACTCACTTTATATTAGTACCCGCGTGATACGGGTACCCGAGGAATCGGATCTCACCCGTGTGCAACGAATGACGGGCGGGTAGGCGGGTACCCGGGTTTTCCGAGCACTATTCATAATATTTTAAATATTTATTTAACATAAATTTAAGGTTAATATAGATTATTATAAAATTTATTATTTTAATGTTATTTACTATGAAAAACGATTATAATTGTGATGTGTTATAAAAGTTGTATTCTACTCAAAATTTTAATATATTAAAACTCTCAATTGAAAATATAAAGATTATTAATAAGACTTTTGAGATTAAACGTCTGGCGACCCCCTGAACTTTCCATTAATTCAGACTGTATGTTATTTTGTCTATAAAAAAAAACGTAATTATAAGATAATAATTTCTGATTGCATGAATAACTGGATACATAATTATATAATATATATAATTCCTAGTGAAAAAATTTTATCAAAATTTGTTGAAAACAAATTCACTTAAAAGTTTGATGAAATTGTTCCATGTTTCAGAATATTTCTCAGTATAACTTCAGCGAAATTTATTTTAAAGCAAAATTAAGAAAGGTATTAGGGGATTGGAACAAAGGATATTTATGTGAGATGAATATTCAGACTGGATTTTTTTACATCCAGGTATGTTATAACAAGGAAATTTGCAAGCTGAGATTAGATTGAGAAATTAGGGTTATGAGGTACAAGGAAAAGATCTTGGAGAGGGAAGACAGTATATTTAGAAATTTGTTGGAAATAAAAAGAAATGTATAGTTGGAAGGAGACAGGTACCGAATAGAGAGAACAAGATTTTACAATATAAAATGGCTGAAGAATTGAAACTTTAAATGACGTAAGAGGAAATGGCAGAAATCTAGAAACAGAGATTATTGATAGGGAAATGGATACTTTAAGATTGAATGGATAGATAATAGGATATGAGCGGTGAGGTATAAAAATAAAATATCAGGAAATAAAGGGTAGACGTGCGAGACTAATTCAGCTAACAATAAATTCCTGTAACACTCCTAAAATCCCTGTTGAAAAAATCCATGTGAATTTATATTTCATATAAATTCCACATAAATTCCATATGGATTCCATATCAAATTTATGTAAAATTTATATGAAATTCGTATGGAATCACGTATTACAAATTCTACAATAAGTCTTATATTATAGATGTAATATTGAATCAGTAACGTATCGTTTCATAATCATTACGGTAAAGATACGGTAATAATTCCGGTCATTCCGGTACAAGATTTTAAGGGCCCTTCCTAATCACCGCGGCCATATTGGATTCGTGACGTCAGAAGCGAGAAACAGCGAAAAATGACATGTAAAAATTTGTTGCGTGCTATTTTTAAATAAAGAGGATTTAGATAAAATAATAAATAGGATCGCTTTAGAAAACTTGTAAAAATGGATGGAAACTATCCTTTCCCCCCCTGAAAATCAGTAAATAGTCGTAAAAGGCACGTAAAGTGAAGCTTATTCAAGCAAAAAAACTCACGATTTGACAACTATTAAAAAGAACGGAAAAGATACTTTTACGTATAAAATTCGACAATAGCTATATAGTTTCCATCCATTTTTACGACTTTGATAAATACGAGATAAGTCACATTTTCACAATTAAGCACATAATAACGAAATGGCACGGAACACAAAATTCGTTGTCAACACTTTCCTCAGGTAGGTCCGTTATTTTCTTCAATTGTCGAGTATTCTCTTCATATTCGACTGTAATTGATCAATTTAACACTGCTTACAATATTGGCATACAATTATTCTGTAGAATTATCACGGTTTATGACTTAAAACACCGATATATGATGTATTATAGGACGGGCCTAATATACGACAAGAAGCTTCTAATTTCTACCGCAATATAGCGTCGCCACCGTCAACGCAGAGTTCGTGGCTGACTAGGAAGGGCCCTTAACAAAAAAATTTCATTTGTTCAATTTTAGAATTATATATTATTATTTTTTAGAATTTAATTTGTGTTTATTCTATTTCGCATATTCTCTATTTTATAATTACAATTACGCAGGTTGTTATAATTTTTGAAAACGCGTCGAGATTCGAACCTGAGATCCCTAGAATAGTAGGCTTGTACGCTAATACTGAGCTAATGATACTTTGTACAAAGGACTTATTTTTTTTGGTATATATTTCTCTGCCACTGAGTTCTTGCGCCTGAACAAATACTGAGAGCCAATAGTAATAATTACGGAATCGCACATGAAATTCTCAATAATTATGTATTTTTTCAGTATCCCTTACAATTTTAGTTTTTAAATATTACTATATTTTTCAGCAAACGTTACTATTTTTCCAGTAAGCATCTACAAATTTAGACTAAAAGTCGAGAATAAGCGAAAATTCAGAGATTATTACTGTTTTTCGAGTCTCAATGTACATGGAATCCACATGGAAATCCATATAGAAATCTACATGGATTTTTTCAATATACAGGGTGTTTCAAAATAAACTTTTGTTCTTAAAATGTCATATTTCTGACTGAATTCTGAGAAGATTTTTCCTTTGTCAAAATTTTATCCGAAGCTTAGTTTTCAAATTATAACGAGAAATAGTTAGCGAATTATGGGCCGCGTATGGAAGGTAGATAGGGCCACGCATCGACACTGATAATTATTAATTAATAAATTCGGTATTAAAGTCAGTCGACTGCTTGCTATCCTCGAGTGAACGGGTCGTGTATTAATAAATCGTCGTGTTTCTTTGTATGATGTTTCAGTGGATAGATAATTAATCGACAGTGATTGTAAAGTACGTAACGGATAGATGCATTAGTTGATTTCTCGTGATTTCCCGTGAATTGTTCGTATGTGAATCGAGTGTGAAATGTTGAAGTGACATGTTATGTAAAAAAAAGAATTAACTAAATAATAATCTGATCTGTGTCAGTTAGTGATAACGTCTGCATTAAAATTAACGAAAATTTATTAAAATAAACGTTTATTTGGAACTGTACGTGGTCCATCAAAATGGAAATTCCGTCTTTCTCACGAAGCTACAGAAGTCATCGAATCTTTACAACTTATAATTGATGTGTGTGCGTTTTTGCATGCGTGCGTGCGTGCGTGCGTGCGTGTGTGTGCGTCGTGCGTGCGTGCGTGCGTGCGTGCATGCGTGCGTGCGTGTGCGTGTGCGTGTGTGTGTGTGTGTGTGTGTGAGCAAGAGAGAATGTAATCGCATGTCCTTAAAATATCATGTAATGTATGCGCGCATGTAGCAGTCAGCTAATCGTCGCAAGGACTCCGCGTATTGCCTGCATCCGACAGTAAGTTACGCGCCCCTGTCTACCTTCCATACGTGGCCCATAATTCGCTAACTATTTCTTGTTATAATTTGAAAACTAAGCTTCGAATAAAATTTTGGTAAAGGAAAAGTCTTCTTAGAATTCAGTCAGGAATATGACATTTTAAGGAGAAAAGTTTATTTTGAAACATCCTGTATGCATTGAAATATATACAGGGTATCCCATTTTAATGTCCCACCCCAAATAACTTTTTCATTTTTGATCTTAGAAAAAAATGTTTCAGACAAAAGTTGTATGGCTTTGAGGGGGACGTAAAGTGATGTCATTAGTGTGACCTTGAATAGCTCGAAGGTCATGTGAAGGTTATACCTTCAATTTCTTAAATGGAACCCCCTACTTTTTGCACATTCTTATAGATCATCTCGAGAGCTTTCCAAAAGACATAGATCAAATGTTTTTTGGTTAAGTAAATCTCGAGTTATAAAGCTTGAAAGTTACAGTAGCACCGGCATTTGCATTATCTAAGATATTCGAACAATGACTGAAACCTTTTGAATATTGTTCAGAATCATGAGCTTAACAACATGTGTCAAAGCCATGATTATTGGAGAATGTTTCTCCTTTTTCAAAAAATAAAAATACCCAGACAGCACAAAACACTAAGCTGACAAAAAAATGTCTTTTTCAAGATGTCTTTTCGGCTAAGATATAGATTCGGAAAAGATATCTAAAAGATAACAAAAAGATGTCTTTTTAAAGTTGTCTTTTGGATGAAAGTAAAAGATATCTTAAAAACATCTTTTATTATCATCCAAAAGACAATCTTAAAAATACATCTTTTCGTCATCATTCTATAGTTATCTTTTTGACAAGGCGAAAAGTCGACTAAAAGATATCCATTCATATAACCTAAAAAAAATTAATAGAGCTATTACATTTGTTGTACGATGAATTTTTCAAGCGTTCCGGCCTATTTATCTGATGATAAGCGACAACTGATAACTTTTTCTGTAATTGGCTTGGTATTGGCTAGTAATTTTTGCTTTGAGTCATGTAATTACCCAAATAACCTGCAAATCTGTTCGGACAAACAACGACAAATACTTGCTACAAGTTTTGGCGTCAGAAATAATTTAAATTTGCAACAAAATTTGTCTTATCAAACGTTGTTGACAAAGCATAACAATAACATATACTAAATAATAAAAATATAATATATAACATCATATATACTGGAAAGAATAAATCCTTCGTATCGAAGAATCATTAGCTCAGCGTTAGCGTATAAGTCTGATGTTCTAAGGATCTCAGGTTCGAATCTCGATGTGTTTTCAAAAATTGTAAACCTGCGTATAAATTGTAATTAATAAAATAGAAATAATGCGAAATAGTTAAACACAAATTAAACTCTAAAAATAATATGTAATCGTAAAATAAGAAAAAAATTTTTTTTGGTTAAAATCTTTTTTCTTAGTGTATCTATAGCTGCGTTTCACAAAGCGCATCATGCACATGATTTATCCTTTTATCATTGTTTAACATTTAATGAACACAAGGATACCATGATACATCATGCGCATGATGCGCTTTGCAGAACGCAGTCTATGTATGTGGATATGTCGAAGAAATTCTTAGAAAAATTGATATCCACAGAAGTCATCTTTAAGTTATCATATGGATAAAACCATAAAGATGACTAGTTGGGCGACATCTGTCGCCTTTTAGTTATCTTTTCGTTGCGGACTATATTCTTTTACTAAAAGATACCCTTATAATTTAGTCACCATTTAGTCATCTTTTAGACGACTTTGTGCTGTCTGGGTAATTTTCAAAAATGAAAATAAGAGAAACAATCTCCAATGATCATAGCCTTGACACATGTTGTCAAGCTCATGATCCTGAACAACATTCAAAAGGTTTCAGCCATTGTTCGGATACCTTAGATAATGCTAATGCCGGTGATATTGTAACTTTCAAGCTTTATAACTTGAGATTTACTTAACCAAAAAACATTTTATCTATGTGTTTTAGAAAGCTCTCGAGATGATCTACAAGAATGTGCAATAAACAGTAGGGGGTTAACCCCCTGGGTGGGAAATTAAAATGGGACACCTTGTATACGAAAATAATTTATAATTCATATATCATTAATATATTAAATTCGCCAATATATGGCTCGTACATGTATTTTTTCATATGAAAATTCAAATCAGAATAAATTATACAAATAGAAAATAAAACATAATATTAAATTAAACAAAAGAATTGAAAAAATTATATATAAGATAATCATGGTTGACCCATATATGAATTTTTCACATTTTTTATATAGATTTTTCGTATTTCATATGAACTTTAATATGACGTACACGCAGTTATCCACATGGCTATATTCCATATGGATTTTAATGATATGGTTATCCACATGGATTTCCATATGGATTTTGAATTTACCATGACAATCCATATGGATTTCCATGGATTTCCATGGAAATCCACATGGATTTTATTAACAGGGATGTCTTCCGATATGTCTTAAAATATTTATAGAATGTACAAGGAATATTCAAATGTCTGTAAAAAATTCTATTTAATTTATTTTAAAGCTTTCCAGAACAGTCAACTAATATCTATATAGATTTTCGAAGAATTGCGTTACAAGTCTGAAAATGATTCGGGGCGCAGTTTAAACAGCTTAACAAATTATTAAAAAAAAAAGTTTTAATAATCTACATATATTTAATTTTAAATTAAATAAAACCAACGTACAGTTGTAATTTGATAAAATATATTAAAAATAAACTTTTTAAAATTATAATTTAATAAAAATTATTGATTAAAATTATATTTAGGGTAAAGAAATTGCTCTCACTATTATTTTTCTTACATTAAGTTATAAAAAAAATTTTTTATTAAACTTTGAAATAATAAAATATGTTGATATAAGTTATATTTAAACTCCGTTCAAGGTTAATAAACGAACAGCAAGAACAGCCAATAATTGGAGCAAATAAGTTCTCTATTAAATTTTTACTAATATAATTTTATGCGGTTGAGAAAGGTTGAGAAAGTGAGGTCGAAACGTACCGTGTGCTTACTATATGAAATAAATTATTAATTTTTAACACCCTTATTTGATCGAATTATTGGCTGTTTTTTCTATCTTTCGATTAATATAAGTTTTTTGACAAAAATCTTTACTAACCATTTATAACTTACCTGAATGTTTATTACTCGATTGCTCCATGTCGCATTTTCATTATCACTATATGCGGCTTCTTTAATTGTCTGCATAACTCCTCGAGTTTTTCCCATCGCCACGGGATTTACTATTTCTAAATGTGATGGATTTCGAAGCATAGTTACGTGAAGACTCTTTTTATCTATGTTAAGATCAGTGGAGCTTATAAGATGGCTAATGACATCTCCGGTACATTTGATTGTGTCCAAAAATTCAGAAAATCCTCCTAATTTACGAAATAATTTCTCTGGTGGAAAGTTTAGTAGTCCCGTTAATAGATTAAGACGGCCGCGGTGTGCAGCACAAATAATCACATGTTCCAAATTATCTAGAATGATAACGTCGCAGTTAAGTAACCTCTATGAAGTTGGCACCCCATTGTCAAAATTTCGAAAAAATAATTAGAGTTCCGGTTCTTCCCCAAAAAGTTCTAGAGTTCCTGATAAATTACAAAAAGAGTTCTGACGATTAAATGCAAAAAAAAAGGATTTAAAG
>NW_012026784.1:10358479-10358929 GCF_000956235.1 Wasmannia auropunctata | reverse complement strand
TTTGTTTTCACCTCCAATTGTTTGTCTAATTCTTTCTGCTTTACTTTATGTAATATTGTAGTATCGTAAAGTATCGGCTGAATTTCATTGCCAAAATGCATCAGTCGTTTGGCCTTTTCTGTTCTCCATATGCTGGCGTCTTTCCTACTGTCGACAAGTTCTCCCGCGACTTCTAGTCTACGATCGCCTTTTAATTGTCGTTTCTTCGTATGTACAATTGGTAATTGAAATGCTTGCAAATAACATTCATATATTGCATTAATTTTCTTTCGTGATTTCTCGTACAGATTGCTTTTGAATTTCGATTTACATTCTTTTCATTTGGCTACAAAGTATGTGTAACCTTTTGCATTTAATTCTTTAAAAACTTTCGCGTATTTAAATGAGAAAGCACATGTAATATTTATTTGTTTCCATATTTCTTTGCAAAAATATGCGTCTATTTGCCTA
>NW_012026784.1:10354184-10355265 GCF_000956235.1 Wasmannia auropunctata | reverse complement strand
GCATCGCAAACGAAATGTTATTATATACGTCGGTGGATGAAGGTAATATGTTCCCAACATCATCTATCGTTCTGTATTCGACGCGAGTCAATAATTCGGCCAATAGCTTCTTGTCGTACATTTTGCAGAATAACTTTACAAAATAACGCACGAGATATGTATAGCTGAAGACACTGACGATTACTGAGCGCGACGTCCACCTACAACACATGAAAAAAAGACAGTTGATGAAATCGATTATCTTTTCTCGATCTCGTCAAATGTTTTTTTTTTCCATGTGATGTGTAGGTGGACGTCGCGCTCAGTAATCGTCAGTGTCTTCAGCTATACGTATCTCGTGCGTTATTTTGTAAAGTTATTCTGCAAAATGTACGATAAGAAGCTATTGGCCGAATTATTGACTCGCGTCAAATACAGAACGATAGATGATGTTGGGAACATATTATACCTCCATCCACCGACGTATATAATAACATTTTGTTTGCGATGCAACAAGGTGGTTCCTCAATGAACGCAAATCTTAGACGAAACAGACTCACATTGCGATTCTTGGAATGAAACTGAAAACTGGAGAGGTCTAAATAATATTAAAAATACAAACAAAAAAAAATACTTGTAATAACCATCCCAAGAAACCGGAGTTGGGTAAGTTAATAATATTTTTTAACTAAGTTACGTTAAAGTCAACAGTCTTAAAAATTTAACTTAGTAAAGATATTAGTCCATAAAATTAATTGAATTAAAAGTTAAGTTAATAAAAAAAAGTAAAAAGTTAAAGATAAATTTTTTTTATTAAAAAATTTTAGGGTTTCTAAATAAAGTATATATCTGTTATACTTATTTCTGTCGAACCGCGGAAAGAGGACCGATTTCGAAGGACTTCTTCCAACATAATTTAATGTATAGAAGGTCCGCGAACAGGGATTCCTACCCGCGGCCAGACTATATATTTATTAGATTATAACAATTGCCTTGATGTGTGTTCTCAAATTTGAATTTAAAAGCACCAACGTAGACATCTATTTTATTTTGGATTTATAAGAGGCACTAAAAATGTAACTTCAAGAAAGTTAGAAGTTAA
>NW_012026784.1:10353745-10354164 GCF_000956235.1 Wasmannia auropunctata | reverse complement strand
TGTGAGTGCGGGTGTGTGTAAAATATACACACATACACATACGGTGTGCAAAATCCGATCGCCAACCTACCTATATTGCATACCGAATAATGCCAATCACATGAGAAAATTGCAAAGTTTGACAGAATGCACGGACTTCCTAAAATTTTTCTCGAATACGGTTAGCAGCGTCATAAAGTTTGAACCTTTCTCTTTAATTTGAAAAAAAAAATACAAGTCGCTACAATTTTTTTTCACAAAGTTACAGCATTTTGAAGTAACCCTTGTATTTTTCTCATGTATGATCAATATTTCCCGATGTGCACTATAGGTAGGTTGGCGATCGGATTTTGCACACCGTGTGTGTATGTGTGTATGTTTTACATATGCCCGCACTCACGCAATGTGCAAAATTCGTTTGCCAACCTCTCTATAGTGTA
>NW_012026784.1:10353353-10353725 GCF_000956235.1 Wasmannia auropunctata | reverse complement strand
AGTTCAGACGTGTGCTCTTCCGATCTAGAGCATGTTTGCCACATTGAAAATTGCAAAGTTTGAACGAGTGCACGGACTTGCTAAAATTTTTTCCGTAGATGCGGTTTCCAGCGTCGTAAAGTTGGAATCTTTCTCTTTAATTTGAAAAAAAAACCAAGTCGTTACGATTTTTTTTCACAAAGTTACAGCATTTTGAAGTAACCCTTATATTTTTCTCATGTATATTCGGCATTATCCGATGTGCACTATAGAGAGGTTGGCAAATGAATTTTGCACATTGTGTGAGTGCGGGTGTGTGTAAAATATACACACATACACATACGGTGTGCAAAATCCGATCGCCAACCTACCTATATTGCATACCGAATAATG
>NW_012026784.1:10352866-10353333 GCF_000956235.1 Wasmannia auropunctata | reverse complement strand
TTGGTGATATTTCTTTTTGGCCGCTCTTTCTCCATCTGCCTTTATCTGTCGGTAAGATTAAAGTACATATATGATATATAGTAAAAACAATATCACAACGATATTAGATATCTACTTAGAAGATACACTCAATTACATGATTTCAGACAACTTACGATTGTTAAAATATTAATACTTAAAGAATTACTTAATATTCAAATTTAAACACTTGTAAACTCTGATATATAAAAGTATATGTACAGAATATATACATTAATCAATAAAATATACGATAACATATTAGATAACAAAATTTTTTATATTTTAAACTGTTAATTAGTTTATTTAATTAGCTAAGGTAATACATTAAGGAAATTTACATTTAAAATATATACTACTATCATAATTTAAAACGTATCTTCTATCTTAAAACATGATATATATATTTATATTTTATAAATGATTAAAATTTTGTACTTATAGATACT
>NW_012026784.1:10351641-10352816 GCF_000956235.1 Wasmannia auropunctata | reverse complement strand
TATCGCGATTTTTCGTTTGACGAATCAAAAAATTTCTAACACCCGAGAGCGAAAAAATGTTTAACAGTTCCGGCAGTTCTGTCGACAGTTCTGGGTAGCACCCCAAGAGTTCTAACAAAAGTTCTTAATACACAATGCTTTAGTATTAACGGTTGAGGAATTATTTCAAATTTTCGTTTTGTTATTTTGTGAAGTTGGCACCCCAAAACTTTTTTGTTAGATTTTTTTGCACAAAATTTTTATACATTTTAGGAAAAAATGTGGGGAAACAGAAGAGAACTTTTATTTTTTTAGAGAAAATTAGATATTTTATATATTTATTATTGCGAATATATAAAAATAAAATTTACAGAACAGAAGTAACAAGTAAATATATTTCTTGTACTTATATCTATACTGGCTCTCTCTTTCTTTAAATGATTCTATAATATAAAATTTTATTACATTTTCTATAATTTTTAATATTTTTTTTTGTAATGTAAGATTATTAATAATTTTATTATAATCACTTATTATACCTTTACAAATATGATGACATGAGGCATAACAACTTCTTCTGCAGTTACTGTATATCATTTGTGGAGCATCATATTTATGCCAGTTAATAATATTATTAACATAAGCTACATAATGCCCATTATTTCCGCTCCCTCTATATGATATAATGCTTGCAAGACGCTAATCTTGATTTTCAATATGAATAATTTTTTGTATATCGGCCAAACAAAATATCTTTTTTTCAATATTAATCGCGCGAAGATAAGCATCATCGGTGAGGATGCTTGCATCAACTAATATATGAGGCCCATATTCGATAGTTTCAGTGATTTGAGCTTTACAAGTTTGACATGTTCCATGCGTAAAGATAGCTTTTTCTATCGACTCTTGTATGTAATGTAGACCATTTTGTAGTATTATATTAACATCAATACTTACTAACGACAACTTACGGATATTTGACTGATTACAATCTTTGCAGGTTTTCGTTCTTGTGCAACTTGGAGTTGTTTGAAATAAATATTCAGCTAAATGCGCAGCATTACAATTAGCATTTAATGTAGATAATTGCCGAGTGCACGTCATTATTTGAAAAATTGGCGTAGTAGACAGTATTTGTCCTCGCAAAGTGTAATGTTTTGCACAAAGTTTGTACTTTGTAATATGTCCTGTGCTAA
>NW_012026784.1:10349012-10351591 GCF_000956235.1 Wasmannia auropunctata | reverse complement strand
TTCATTTTGGTCAAAAATCTCAATCAAAATCTCACTTAATTTTTCCGTTCCTGGACAAGCATTACATCTACCAAAGTAGCATTTGAATGATGGAGACTCACATGTAATTGATTTCAAACAATCATTATAATGTTGTAAAGGGATTGTTGAATCTCTAGTTAAGAAGCTCAAGTTAGCACCTAAGATAAGAGATAAATTTTTAAATCAATATCAAAAGGATTTGAAATGTATCAATTTTATTTATAATTACCGAGCATCATTAGTTTTATATTCTGATGCAATGCACAAACACAGATAGTGTGTGTGCCGCTTGCTCCTGCCAGCACACAATTTTCAGGACGAAGGCAAGCAAACTTTGAAAAACCTATTTTCTCAGGATTTTGTTCGCGAAACCTTTGATATAATTCTTTTAAATTTGAAAGAATTAACCGCTTCTGAATATGTACTCGTTTACCGTCATTATCCCGAATTGAAACATAATCTTTTTTACCCGGCATATTAACGCTTACTTCAACGTCAGTGTAAAAATTGTAAACTTTTAATTTTAATTCCTTAGTAAGAGGTCGTCCTAATAGAAAAAAAAATTTTTAAATAATGAAAAAGTTTTAAAAAAGCAAATTAATTAATGAAAATTAATATGTTAACTACCTAATTTGGAATCAAGTGTCGAAAGCACGCCTTTAGTTTCAGCCAGATCTTTTGCGATTTGTACCATATGCCTTGAAGCATTCATAACTTCATTACATTTTCTTACACTCCATTTCGTAGGTAACAGAGTTATAATTTGAAATTTTTCAGATTTTGTGGTACTGTCTTCGTGAAACTTGCTTTTTAAACGTTCAATCATATCACAAAAATCTTCCTTAGTAATTTCAAAATTTGATTCATAATTACTAGTAATTTTTAAAGCGCTCTTTAAATTGCAACACAAATTTTTTGGACTTTATGATTCAAAAAAACATCATCCTGCAATTTTCTCGACGGTATTGGAGATTCATTTAAAAGTTGTAAAGCCGTATTTACGATAGGTAACTGACTTTCAATACTATTTGAAAGTACTATTTGAAAATACTATTTGAATTTGAGAAGTAGTAGTTTGTTGGGAAGATGATCCTTTACTCTCAAAAGATACAGTTTCTAAAAAAGAAACGAAAATTAATTTTACGTTGACTGATAAAGATAAATCACAATCAACGTGTATTTAACAATTTTAAAAAAGTTAAGATTTGTTTTATTGATGTTTACCTGATGATTTTTGCAGAGTAGTGTCATGATTGTCATGAGCAGTTCTAATCATCATGAGCAGTTCTAATCATATTATTATCAATACCATCATTGTTATCATTATTGCCACTATCATTATTCTTATTAATATTAATATCGCTGTCTTGATTATCAATAGCATTATTATCTAAATTGATTGATAAAGCTTTCTTTCTACAATCAGTGCACAAATACTGAAAGCCACTTAATTGTAATTTTTTTTAACTTTTTTAGATGCTAATCGTAAACCTTTTCTTTTAATATGATGGTTTAAATTAAATGGATTACAGCAACGATTAAACGACGATTCCATTCTTTAAAATTGTAAATCACTAAAAGTCACTCAACAATTACGCAGCTATAAGAATTGATAAATCGTAAATAAATAACATTATGTTTATAGCTGTCAAATGCTAGAAAGTAGTGCGATAGCGGCGCGCCGCACAACGGACAGTTCTTATAGCTTATTGAACTAGTATTTTAAAATTTTAAATGTAAGAAAGAATGCTAAAAAGTATAAGTACTACATTATGTGGGAATGCGCATCCGCCATTTTGGCTTCTGGTAACTGCACTTTTCAACCGCACTTTTCAAAACCATTCTGCACTGACTAGGAGCCAAAAAGGCGGACGCGCATTCCCACAAACTTAATGATCGATATAAAAACACAAAAACAATTTCAGGAACTCAAAAATTACATTGCATTAAACCTAACAAAGATGGTTGTATTATTGTAAAAGAGTATTCTAATTCTGAGGAATCTAGAATATGCAAATTGTTTAAACATTCAAGAAAATAAATTTTGATACTTTCTCGACAAAAAGTACTTATTGGTTTTTTAATTATAAGAAAATTCCCAATTTCTCATAAAAAATTATAAAAATACCAAGTAAGTTATTTATTGCATTGAGAATAAATTAAAAATTGTAAATCATGACAAAATTATTATTTTATTTTATTTTATATTATTTTATTGCGTAAAAAATGCAAAATTAAAAAAATTTTTTTTAATTAGAAAAAAAATAGAAGGAAAAGTTTCCTCACGATCGGACTAGTCTTACAAATCATTAAATTAATCAACGTTCTTATGAAAATTTTTTGAAAAAAATTAAATGTGTCATACTTTCAAAAACTGATAAAATTTTACTTAAAACTAAAAAAAAATTGAAAACAATTTTTGAAAATTTTTTTTTGATATTTTTTTTGAAAAGTAGAGAAAAAAACAAACAATTTAAAAAAAAACCTTTACATTTGGATTATTTTTCGTCAAAGTTATAGGCATTTGAAAATTGGAACTGCGAATTTTGAAAAAAATT
>NW_012026784.1:10343739-10348894 GCF_000956235.1 Wasmannia auropunctata | reverse complement strand
CTGTTTCTGTAGTAATTGTTAACTTAAACAAAAACATTAAAAAAAATATTTACGCTGAGTATAAAAAAATGTATGCTACATCTTTTCTTAATCAAAAACATTTTTTTACAAGTAAATTATAAAATCAAATATATCTTTCTAAATATTTTATTTTACTAATTTAAAAGTTTATTAAAAAATAGTGAGACCTCTAATAAACATTTTTTAATAACGTTTTCACTTTTCAGGCTATACGGGTTTGATCACTTCGGGAGCGATTAATAATGTCACATGTTCTCCTCGTCCATTCAGAATCTACAAAAAAGCATATAATGTCATTAATCGCTTTCAGTACCGGGATTCTCAAACGTTGCGGTGCTTTTCTTACATATAAGCCATAAAACCAAAAATATTTTTTATAATATTTCATTTTACAAATTTAAATGATTTATCAAAAAGTAGTGAGATCCTACTAAAATTCTTTAAAAAAAAGAAAAAAATTACGCCAAGTATAAAAAAGTATCGTACCTTACATCTTTCCTAAACCTAAATATTATTTTAACAAATAAAAATTGTCCAAAAACAAATATGAGATCAAATTACCACGTATTTGATTAGACATAGAAACAAAAATGATATTTAAATAAACCGCTTAACCATCCAAAAGTATATGCAGCAAAAGTTTAATGCCATTGTCTTTTCAAATATTTTTAAGTTGCATAAAATAGGCTTAAAGTAACTATTTTGACCAATGTGATCAAAGTGAAGCAAAAACTTGGCGTGTTCGTTTTTTATTTATCTTATCAATTAAATTATTAATACAATTCGGTCACGCCAAGTTTTTGCTTCACTTTGATCTCAAAATAGTCACTTTAAGCCTGTTTTATGAAACTTAAAAATATTTGGAAAGACAATGGCATTAAACTTTTGTTGCATATATTTTTGAATGGTTAAGCGGTTTATTAAAAAATTATTTTGTTTTTATGTGTAATCAAATACTTGGCAATTTGTATGATCTCATATTTGTTTTTGGACAATTTTTATTTGTTAAAATAATATTTAGGTTTAGGAAAGATGTAAGGTACGATACTTTTTATATACTTGGTTTATATACTTGGTTTATATACTTGGCGTAATCTTTTTCTTTTTTTAAAGAGTTTTGGTAGGTTACCATATTCGGTAATATTTTCGGGCCGGAGACCTTCCCCCCCTCTCCGTGACTAGGTGGATCGAGCAGTTTGGCGCGGGGGGAGCGGGATTCCCGCGCTCTCTGTCACGCGCCCTCGGGTGCCCACTCTTGAGCGAGCAGGTCTCCCGGAATTATTGCCGATTTTCCGAGAAACACGGCTGCTCCGGTCGAGACACTCTATCGAACGCGTGCCTTTGCGAGTACTCTCGGCACCCCCGAAGCGCGCAATCGGTTTCCATTTTTCAGATTGTATTTATTTAATAAACGTATAAATCCGCATATGCGAATGCTAATTCAAGCAACCAAACGTATCCAAGTTTCACGCCTTCGCTCCTCAGGTCTCCTCCAACCACGCGACTTGACGCACGACGAGAAGCCCACATTTTTTGGTCCTTTGAGCCGGATCGAGCGTGGAACCAATACAAATCAGAGGCGGTAAGTGCCAGTGCGAATCATTGCCTGCGAACCGCACACCGACGCGAATGATATCGTATGAGTAGTGAGTGACAAGTGGATCAACTGTTCGCGTTTCGACGCTTTACGCCCGCTACCCCACGTTTGCCGCCGGCGCATGCAGCACCCAGAGACTCGCGCTTTGCGCTTCTCGCCTCGCGCTCGTCGCATCTACGTGCCACCGATCAGTGGACTGCGTGTAGGCGTGAGATCTCGCTCCGTTACCCTTTCAGCTATTGATCGCGCACGTCTGTCAAATCAAATAGCGCTACACGATGGACGGCGCTATTAAGAAGCAGATGATCACGGCCGGATACATCGAGCGATTTTGGAACAATCTTATGAAAGTCGGGAAGGAAAAACTGACCCGCGCATACATGACGACGCGGCTGGAGTTGCTTGAGTTCTACTGGAAGAAATTCCTGGATGAGCACGATACCATCCTGGAATATGATCACGTAGAGAACTCGGAGTACATGATGAACGACGTTTTCGAGGCGACGGAAGATCACTACGTGAATGTGAAATCCCGCATCACCACCGCTCTTCCTTCCTTTCCTCTTCTCCGAGGCGGTGAGCCCGTCAGGCAAGACCGATGCCAGTGCCGTCCTAAGGCAGATCCAGCTGCCGAAAATCAGTTTGCCGACGTTCGGCGGCGATCAGCTGGCGTGAGGTTTTCGAGACTTGTTCAAGTTGTTAGTTCACGATGTAGAGGGACTCGCTCTGACTCAGAAGCTGCAGTACCTCAAGGCCAATCTTACCGGAGAGGCGGCGGCCGCCGTCGTGAATATCGAGATATCCAAGCGGGTATATGCATTGGCGTGAGAGGAACTCTCGTCAAGCTATGACAACCGGAGGGTTCTGATGGCCACCCATGCGCGTGCTGTTGTTCAGTCCGCCGGTGGCGAAACCCTCGGCCCTCGAGATCGACCGACTTATGAGCATAGTCAACCAGGCCGTGCGCTCCTTCCAGGCGCTCGGTCGCCCTGTAGATCACTGGGACGACTGGTTTGTTCACATCCTTGTCGATAAACTTGATCCGGCGACGCGTTTGTTTTGGGAGTCGTCGCACAAGTCAAGCAGAGAATTCTTGACCTTCGAGGAGTTGAAGAAGTTCTTCCTTACTCACGGGCGTTGGAGGTGGCCGGTCCGCAAGGGTCACAGCCTGTGAACAGTACGCCCAAAGCGAAGCAAACAAGACGCAAGAACGACGCTTCGGGCGTGTCTATGCCACCGCCGCGGAGGGTATCGACAAGGGACCACAGTGATCCGCATTTGAGCGTTCTCGAAACTTGGTATCACTACGCCGCGCGTTTACAATTGTTGATTGCCGACAGTCAACTGACGACTGACAGTCGTTGATGGGATATTATTCGATGTGCGGTGTTATATAACATGTTAACAAAAGTTTTATTACTTTCAACCATCGGTCATTCTGTGGTTATCTCTAACTCTATAGTTTTCTAAGAGTACAACAAACAACCTATAATATAAAATGGTGAGTTTCTTAATTGTATTTTTCTTTGCAAGTCATAACATCGATATCGATATCACGTGTACAAATTTTCATGCATTCTTTTCTCTTATAATAAAGCACTTGAAATCATTCTAAAATCATTGTGCTGTTTTTTTTTTTACGTAATTCCTAGTACGAACTAAGCTTGCTTATATTATACATATTAGTATAGAACTTGTATAAAGTTTGTTGCGACGACAATAACCTCGATAAACTAATTTTTTCATTTGTTTCATTTTTTATGTAAAATCGTATACAGTCGTTGCGTTATTTTCGATGGGTGCTTTCCATTTGGTGACACAAGTGGACACAAACGTCATTCTATTTTTCTTAGCATTTAGTGAGTAACAAAGATAAAATGATACTTGTGTCGGCTTGTGTCACTAAATGGAAAGTACCGAATAACTTTAATTGTGGAAACTGGAAAACGATTTATAATTTGTAATAAACAATTAAAAATCAACAGAAAGGATTCCTTGTTGGGAAAAAATCGCGTTCAGTCGAGAAACTCAAAAATCATTCCAGAAAATGAACGTCTTGCCTCAGTAATTGCATCTATCAATATTAATATTATTTATTACTGTTTTTTCCTGAAAGAAGCATTATACGAAAAAAGTTAGACCGAGTTGAACTTTCACTGCGCGACAAACGTTGAATGCCATGCCTCTTTGTTGGCGCTTTCTCGTTCTATTTTAGTATCTCTAAAACGTCAGAATGATAAACTACTTCCCGTATTATTTGTAGTCATAACTTATATCATTATTACATCAATGCCGTCATCCAAGCGATAATTTTTAATAAATCTATATTGTTTGCAAAGACATTAATGCTGAACTTTGTGAGATTGTAAAATGTGTATAATTCACACATGATAAATAGATTTTCCTGCTTGATAGAGATTTTTACAATACATACATTAATATATCTATTTTTTAGAACTTTAAAGAAATACTTAATAACATCTAATGCCTTTGGTAGTGGCAAAAAATATATTTACCTATAAATTATCATAGACTATAGAAGATAGTATTTTTTCCTGAATGACCAAATAAAGCAAACTCTTTTGTTGTAGATTCCTTTAGAAAAAGCAAAGAAGTGTAAAAATATAGGAAATGAATTTCTTATGCATTAAAACATAAGTGGTAATAGTATTGTATATTTCAATATGACGTAAAAGAAATTTCATTACAAAAAATTAAAAAGTATGTGTATAATACTGGAAATTATTTTTAATTATACAACTATTTTTAAACAATAAAATCCAAGTGGACCGTATCTTTATACCTATTCATCACTTTCTATTCCAATCCAAATGGTAATAGTCATTAAAGAAATTCGTAATGGTACAATATTCTGGGAAGCTATCTCGCACAATCGTAGTAGACTTAATATAAAATATGGAAAACATTTAAAATATAAAAAATATAAATAGCGACAAAATAAAATAAAAACAAGAAATGCAATAGATAGTGTAATCAGGGCTGCAGAAATTAGAAAGGGATTTTGCATCGATAATAAGTAGCAAATTACGTGACAGAAAAATCAAAGATGGGAAGAAATGTCCAGCAACAGCATACTTAACGCGCTAATTTTTCATATAGAACTGCTGAACATTTCTTTCCATCTTTGATTTTTCTGTCAAGTAATTTGCTACTTATTATCGATGCAAAATCCCTTTCTAATTTCTGCGGCCCTCATTATACTATCTATTGCATTTTTTGTTTTTATTTTATTTTGTCGCTATTTATATTTTTTATATTTAAAAAATTTTTTTTTATATTTTATATTTTATATTTAAAAAATTTTTTTTTATATTTTCCGTATTTTATATTAAGTCTACTACGATTGTGCGAGATAGCTTCCCAGAATATTATACCATTACGAATTTCTTTAATAACTATTACCATTTGGGTTGGAATAGAAACTGTTGAATAAGTAAAGATACGGTTAAAATTTATTGTTTAAAAATAGTTGTATAATGAGTTTGATTGAGTTCTATTGTTTAAAAATAGTTGTAT
>NW_012026784.1:10337124-10343719 GCF_000956235.1 Wasmannia auropunctata | reverse complement strand
CCAGCCCGCTCAGAGATGTGTATAAGAGACAGATTTTATATTTAAAAAATTTTTTTTTATATTTTCCGTATTTTATATTAAGTCTACTACGATTGTGCGAGATAGCTTCCCAGAATATTATACCATTACGAATTTCTTTAATAACTATTACCATTTGGGTTGGAATAGAAAGTGTTGAATAGGTATAAAGATACGATCCACTTGCGTTTTATTGTTTAAAAATAGTTGTATAATTAAAAATAATTTCCTGTATTATACATCTACTTTTCAATTTTGTGTAATGAAAATTCTTTTATGTCATATTGAAATATACAATATTATTAACACTAATGTTTTAATGCATAAGAATGAAAGATAGTACCACTTGGGTTTTATTTGGTAATTTGTTTTTTTTTCGAGATATACCTTACGATATTGATTATTCTAATCAATATACTTGGAATAACATTTTGATTTCATTTCTTTCTCATGTCATTATTTTGGCTTTTTTTGTTTCCACGATTGTATTCTTTTAATATAATTACACTAGGTATATTTGAAATAATATTTTGATTTCACTCTTTTGATATTATATTTTTGGTTTTTAAAATTGAATTTTTTTGAAAATCATGTATACATTGAAAAAAACACAACTTGAATTTTATTTGTTTAATTTAATACAACAGCTTCTTTCGAAATATATTATTTACAAAATAAATTTTCGTAATCGTGTTATACACG
Source organism: Wasmannia auropunctata (assembly GCF_000956235.1). Classification (NCBI taxonomy): domain Eukaryota; kingdom Metazoa; phylum Arthropoda; class Insecta; order Hymenoptera; family Formicidae; genus Wasmannia; species Wasmannia auropunctata. The sequence goes on along the minus strand of NW_012026784.1, from coordinate 10,342,999 downwards.
AAGATATGCCATTTGGGTTTTTTTAAATTTAACAACAGTTTTTTTCCAAGGCCGTATTATACATTTAAAGTAATACCGCTAAGGTTTTATTTTTTTAATTTAATATCGTATTATATATTGAATGTATTGCTACTTGGATTTTCTTTTAATACATTTCTTTTCGAGGTCGTGTTACACATTTAAAATAATACAAAGATCTCATTTTTTAAATTTCATAAAACAATTTTTTCAAGGTAAACACATTAAAAAATATACTTGGCGGTCTTTTTTTACATTTTTAATGTCTTTTTTCCACGGTCATTTTTACAAAAGCAGACAAGAGGAATATGACGGTTGTAATAACTCAATATTTTAATAAGATGAATAGCATTCTTATTGTTAGTGATAGAGAACATACGTTATAGTAACAGAAAATCCAGTCAAAAATATCGAATCTGGTTTTAATAACATATTAAAAAGATGGCTATCTAATGATTATATCATCAAAGATACCTTCCATTCGTTAAAAAAACATACTGATAGCTCTTTACCGAAGGCATATGGTCTTTCTAAGATACACAGAAAAGACATCCCCCTTAGGAATATTGTGTCATCTAGAGATGACTAAACTTTACACATTTGCGACATATTTACATAAAATATTGCATAACAGCTTGCCATAAGGTTGTAACAACTGCCGTTATTTCGTCGTGCGGAGTAGCTCGTCGGAAAACGGGCGGCGAAATTGGCTCAGGGCGGATAGGGAAGAGCATTTAACGAAACTCGGACTTTTAATATGTACAACAAGAACTGGTTTATTGAATACTAGGATCTATACAATTCGGTACGCTCGGACGGACGATATATATATTTACATATTTACAGGCTTTTACCGCGAGCGCCGGTTAGTGCCCATCGGTTGTGCACGTGCCGGCGCGTGACGTCGGTGGGCGCGCGGTAGGCGCGGCAGGCGGGGAGCGGCGCGGCGCGTGAGACGAGTGTCCCCAGTGGTGCGCGGTAAGGGGCGCGCGGCCCGGGCCGTTTCCGAGAATCGGTGACCGTGTTGTTTGTCGGGGGAATCCGCTGAGGTATTTCTCAGTAGAGAGTGAGAACCCTCTCACTCCCCTTGGTTTCGGCGGTTCCCGGAGGAAGGAATCGGAAGCGGTTGGCCGAGATAGACTCGGATGAGGCCGAGAACCCTCTCGACCCCGGTGCTGACCGTTCCTGAGGAAGGACCTGGAGCAGGTCTGCCTGAGAATGCTAGGCGGAGGCCGAGAACTCTCTCTCGACCCCTTTTTCTCGAGCTGCTCGCGGTTCTGGTGTGGAAGGTACTTCTGGCGGACTGGCGGGTAGCGAGTCAAGCGAGAAGTGTCTCTGTCGGAAATTTTCCCGGCTTTTATACCCGCTCGGGCGCAGGTTCGGACGTTTCCGCGTCTCATCGGTAATCTCCGGGCGCGCTCAAAAAAGGACAAGGGAGTGCTCGGCGGGGTGAGTTTCCCGTGTGTGTCGTTGAGTGGCGCAAAAGGTAATCCGGGCGCCTTGCGCCCGGTTCCCGCTGCTTGTATGTGCGGGAACGATGCGTTCTTTAAGGGGGTGCATCGTTACAAGGTATGGGTTATATTAAAGATAGTTTTAGCTTATATAAACTCTTGTCGGGGAAAAGTATCTCGGAGAACAATATTCTGGCTTCTGTAGATGTCACTTCACTCTTTACCAATATTTCGCAAGATCTTGTTTTGGAAGGCATTATAGACATATGAAATATATAGACAGAGCATAAGCCGCTACTCTGGGCAAAGGGGATATAATATTCGGGGCGAAGGACAATCGTTTAATATCGACTCGTTCCGGTATGACTGGATAATATTCGGCATACATTTTATAATATCGTCGCCCATAGCGTATTCATAGAAGTTGTATTGTTTTGTTGTAGAGGTTATATTCAGTGTGAAATAATATATTGAAAAAAATGAGTTTCTGCATTGTGTCAGGAATCAATGCAATAAAAAAAACATGGAACAATTAGAGCTGGAAAAAGGTCTAAATAAAAATATATCATTTCATCTGTAAGTAAAATATTTTTGTAATGGTATATATACATATGGAATGGCATATATTTTTAATTTTAGTTTTGTATTATTCAATTCATAATCGGTATCTTTAAAGTGGACTGAACAAACTGTAGCTGACTTTGGAGGTTCGTAATTTTCTAATTGTATATATAGATATATATATATATTATTTTAGATTCCCAATAGATGTGGAGAGACGCAAGAAATGGTTAAAGGCTGTACAATTAGAAAATTACGAACCTCCAAAGTCAGCTACAGTTTGTTCAGTCCACTTTAAAGATACCGATTATGAATTGAATAATACAAAACTGAAATTAAAAATAGATGCCATTCCATATGTATATATACCATTACAAAAATATTTTACAATTATTAAATATATATATATTTCAATATTGTTAACAAATTATTCTTCTTTAGTTACTTAGTTTGGAAATTCAACCTGCAACTGCAATTGAATCTATTGAAGAAAATATAAATAATGAAACTGGTTAGTACAAATAAATGTATCTGCTTATTGTTAGTAAATTAATATTATATGCACAAACACACAATAATAAATATTGAGGCGTATAGAACGTCGCGGTGTTTGCAGTGGAGAGCGTGCGTTAGAGAGCGGGTTGCTCTGACCAACGGTGATCTTCCTTTTGCCGGACGCTATGCGGTTCGCTTCTCGCAAGGTTTATTTTTCGTCGGTGCAGGAGTGGTGGTCGCCAAAATGAAGAGATGTTTCTTTCCTTTTTGCTATTTACAATATATTCTGTCACGAACTTATTTACAGGTGTATATACAAGAGATCTTATGTGCTATCGTTTTTGTGGCCCTAAAAAGAACCGATTGTTCGCCGCGGCCTTAGGCTGGAGATTTACGCGGGCCCCACGCTATACTCGGCTGTGCGCGTGTGAAACTCCACGGTTGTTCCTTGTGGGGAGTCTGCGTTGCCTTATCGTAGGCGTAGGTCTCCTTCGTCTGCGTCGAAGTCGATCTCCGCTCGGACGTCTGCACGGTCTGCGTTTCCTTGTCCGTGATGCTGGACGGCCTCGTAGGTAGCGGCTGGACGAGGGCTGGTATTGCCAGGGCCTGTAGGACTGCTTCCGGCGTCGGGCGTTCTCTAGTTCTGCGAGATGTCCTTGGCGACCGACGGCGTGGGTCTGTCGACGTAGACCCGAAATCAATCGCCAATAGCCTCCACTCGTCTGCAGGGAGTGCTGCTGCTGGTGGTGGCGCTGCTGTGGAGCTGTTGCGCTTCGACGTTGCTACCCTGTGGGGTCTGGTAGCGACCCTTACAGCGGCCTTGACGACGCCGGTACTCGTGGTGGTTGTAGGCGGCAGCTTGGCGGTTTTCGTTCTGCTCTTTCTTCTCAAAAAGATCTAGTTTGCTCTTGTCGAGTGCGAACGCGTACTGCGACTTGAGAACCGTGTCCGCTGTCCGGTCGGAAAATCGGCCTATTTATATCCTCCCGGGCCATTTCTTCATCACGAGAAACTCGGCCCTCTAGCGGTGAGTCTCTGAAAATGGCACTCGCGGCTGGCGCGTGGTCGCCTCGTGCGCCTCGGCGCGGGCGCAAAGTCCGCCGCGCGAGACCCGGCGTAGGCGCGCGATGTGCCGGGCGGCCGCGGGGGCCTGGTGGCGCGCGCGTCGCGCGCGTGCTTGGGTGGCGCAGATTTATTACAGACAAATATTATTACAAACAAAGATCATGAGAAAAATGTTAATACAAATATCGAAGAAGATAACACAATTGATACATGTTCATATAATGGTACTCAAACGATACATCGTTCTACCAGTATATCTCCTGACAAAATACTAAATTCACCAATTCCCAGCTAGCAAGCTCACGTGATAATGACGTGATTTTGATGACAATGACATGAAGTAACATAAATAGTATGTTATTTTGACGTCATCTACAATACCAAAAGTTGACGTCACTGATATGACGTCATCTAAATGTTACATTGACGTCATATTACATGGCAATTATTATAATTCTTGTTCTAATTAATATGACATCAATATAAAATAAATGACGTCTTATCAACGACCTTAATTTCGTGTTATCCTTGTATTTATTGTTTTTTTTAATAATATAATATTTAATTACACTATTTATAAGTAAGTAGGTATTACCTACCTATAATTGATAAACCTACTATTTATGCCTACACTATTTATAAGTAAGTAGGTATTACCTACCTATAATTGTTTATGTTTCATATAATAAATTTTTTATATGCGATTATAGATGACAAATATAATAATAAAATAATGATAATTGCAATTTATTGCAGTAATCTAAATTTTATTATTATATTATTAGATACTAAATAATTTTTATTATTATAGTAATTGTAGATTCACATTTCAATAAAATTTGTAAGTTTAAATAATCTAAAATATATTATACTTTATTTAATTATTATTTTTAGTAAAAATTTGCAATTATATTTAAATAAAAAGAAAAAATTTTAAATTGCACATTAATATAATTAAATTTACTTTAATAATTAATAGTTAATTATTTTCTTGTGTATATATATACAGCATTTGTTCTTTTTTAGTTCACATTTCATTAATTACAAAACTCAAGTAAAAATGTAATACTTATGAATTTCGTATTGAATTTGACTATCTCTAAAATTCTGTGTATATCCTTTTATTTATTTATTTACATGTTTCTTTATTTATAGTTTTATACATACTGCGTTTGTACTATTACTTTAATATTAATAGTATCCTAAAATATTTATATTAATGAGAATTATTTAATACAAATATCATAATTTTGAAACAAAATTGCCATTAATTAAATTCATTATAATTTTTCATTTTTGTAAAATACATAGAGGTAAGGGATAATATATTTCGGTCATTTATTATACCTGTATTGATTCAAATAAGAATTTATTTCTCTTAAAAATAACAATACTATATCAATAAAATCATTTTTTCTTGATATATACTGTTTTAAATCTACCGCGGTTAGGTAGAAGAGGATGGGACCTTGCAACAATCGCCCCCCCGCGGTCCCACGATGTACGTTATTGTGAAACTCCAGAAGAAATCGCGATAGCTAATGTGATTTCAATTTTGATAGTGCTAAACATATTGTTCAGAGTGTTGTTTGAACTATTGTGTTTTTTAGCGTTTTTCACTGGTCGCACTGGTGCGCACTGAGTGCACACTTTTCGAGAATCTTTGACTGTGATTTTATATAAGTAATGCGGCGGCGCACTATTCGCGCCTACCGGTGGTTATAGATTTGTTTGCAATTATCTGCAACAAGCCCACTATATATAATGGCTTTAATCGGCGTACAATTTTCCTCGGACAAAAATGAAAAAAGTGAAGGTAGCATTGCCGTCGTGCACAAATCATGGCTAACAGCGCTTTAAAAAAATTATTTTGGCCACAACACATTAAGCAGCAGTATCTACTCGACAAGTGCTTGAAAAAAGGTGAAGAACCAGGTGACCATTGGCAGCTCTATAAAATTAAAAGAGTCTTTTTTGAAACAGGTTAGTACACTTTTATACCTAAATGTTATTTTCCTTTTACATAACCTTACTTTGAATACTTTCATATACATAAATTTTTATGTCATAAATGATCACGATTTGGTTCATTAATTAACCAAATATATACATATATACGAGGCATGTATATTAATTAACTGATCTTTTTAAACGTATAAATGTAGCGATAGCTCATCATATATAGATTTTATGTATACAAATAAAACTTACATAAACTTATAAATATTTATATACTAGCTGCAGTATATTATTGAATCGGCGTTGTCTGAAAATAAGTACTAGCT
>NW_012026784.1:10331694-10336200 GCF_000956235.1 Wasmannia auropunctata | reverse complement strand
CGGTCTGCCTTGCCAGCCCGCTCAGAGATGTGTATAAGAGACAGGTGTATTTATTGCTTTAACATTGATTTTTGATGTATATATATTTTTAGATGACTTAATTAAGGCCAATACCAAAATAAGAAAATTGCAGCTTACGTCTGACATAAGTAGTGAAATAGAAGAAAATACAACTATCTTTAAACGAAAAAAAAAATGCCCAAGACGGCTTCAAAGTAGTAGTGAAGAAGAAGAGGAAAATAATAATTGTCTACAAACGAAGAAGTCGTAATCAGCAATTCTACCACGTCCTCCACCTGTGCAATCTCAAATTCTTCCACGTCATCCGTCTGTGCAATCTCAAATTCTACCACATCATCCGCCTGTGCAATCTCCGGTATAGCGCAGTATGTCTGGTGAGTTTACTAGTATATACTTATTGAAATGCTATTAATACCCACAATTTTTTATGTTTACCTAGATAGTGGAGAATGCTTAAGGCGTAATCTTTTCGAGGAAGCGGAGAATAACTGTGACGATAGTAAGTTTGAATTTATCGTATACAGTTTTGTTTTATTTTACTTTACTTTATTTTTTTTCTAGCAACAGAAGCAAGAATCACACCTACTCCCCGAAGATTACTGTCTGAGCTTAATCATTGTGACAACTATGATAATAGTAAGTTAAATTCTTTATATCATGTTTAGGATTCTGTAGTAACTACAGGGAACTCTTATAATTTCAGTCTGTCTGTGCGTGCGTGCGTTCGGCGTGCGTGCGTGCGTGCGTGCGTGCGTGCGTGCATATATTTTGCCATTTGTAAATATGCCCCACAGATTTTTCATGATTTTAACGTTGTAACGTTTCAAGTGCCGTAGAATCACATGAAAATTTCATATTAAAACTTTATCATAAATAAAAAATTATGAAATTAAATAGCCTTTTCGTTCGAAAAATTTCTTTAATTGCGGAAATTGTTACTATTAATTTTCAAAAATAGCTCCATGTCATCAATCACGGTAGACTGATGCTTAAATGTAATACAAGACTTGTATAAAATTTCTTTTTAACTTGATAAATCAGAAAATGTGCAAACACAAATATTTACAGATAAATTCTTAATGCAGTTTAACAATGTGTTTAAAACATTTTTGCAATATTATTAAATAATCATATTGCGTGTCTATAATTTAACAATTGTTCTGAAACATTGTATTGCAATATGCAAGATTGCAATGTAGCTGCAGGGTTTTGTGCTGTACGGTATGTTCACATACATACATTACATGTTATATAATATAATAGTTCTTTATGAAAACATGCACACAATTTTTAATTAAAAAAATTAAAACTACAGATAGACATAAAATTATATAATTAAAAGTGTATATTTTGAACGTATGAAATAAGATTGCAACAGAAAATTATATAAATAGCAACGACAGTACGCACGTGAAGGGAAAATAAATAAATTATAGCTACAATAACGTTGGAATAACCTCCATCATGAGTATAAGTATGAATAATAAAGATAAAATAAAACGGAGGACAATAAAGTCTTTGACTGCTTTCACTGTAAATACGAAATTATAAAATTGATTTGCATTTTAAATCAGAAAATTTCTTTGATTTTGAAAATTGTAATTATATCTGCAAGCATTTTCAAAAATAGCTCGATGTAATTAATTAAGTTAGACTCATGCTTAAGTGCGATAAAAGACTCTTGTATAAAATTGCTTATATAAATTAGAAAATGTGCACACATACACAAATTTTTACACATCAAATTTTAGTAGTTTATTTTCCCAATGTGTTTAAAATATTACTGCAACATTTATCAATAAAAAATGAATTAGGCTACGGGTAGGCAAAAAATTAATTACAAGTATATATTTTGTATATATGAAATAATATATATGAAATAATATTACAACGGAAAAAAATATAAACAGTGACGATAGCACGCGCGTGAAAGAAAATGAATGTCGTATAGAGCTCAAAAAGGGTCGTGCACGACGATGCGATGCGAAAGACGGGTTTGGATAATAACAATTATATCCGCACGTGCATAACATATGCCTGTATCTTGGAAGCCGGCGCGACACGGCGGCGCCGCGGTATCGATCAAGGGACTTCCGGCCCTTTCAATTTCGGGTCCGTGTGTAGATAAGTGAAATCGTCGCTTACGTAATCGCGACGGTCACGTTACTAAAGAGGACCAATCAGAAACGAATTAACGAGTAGTGGGAATTCACGGTCGTCGGGAAACTTCTCACTTCGATCTGGATCGGCATACTGTGCGCCTCGAGCTCTAAAATCGATCTTCATACATAGTCGACTTCCAAGAGACAAGTGCGTGTATCGAGCCGCGACCCAAAGCACCACGCGCTTTGAGACGCTGTCGCGGTTCATACCGACCCGTAAAGAGGCGTGACCTCTCGAAAAATAAAGTGTTCGCGACTCAGGGCATCACAGCCCCCAGGCGTTGTCGCGAGTGCGAAATCTCGAGAATAAAGTGTTCGCGACTCAGGGCATCACAGCCCCCAGGCGTTGTCGCGAGTGCAAAATCTCGAAAATAAAACGAACTATGCGATTAGACATTACTTTGCGCAATGTACGTGACGCGAATTAAATAAACATTCTGAATAAACTTATACACGGAACTACAGTGAGGATTCGAGTTGCTTCCTTCCTGAACACTACAAGACAATGAATATAAAACGATGATATCGTTAAAATATAACCTCCATCAAGAGCATAAGTTTAAATAATTTACCCATACATCCTTCTTGTATGTATTAAACAAATTTAATACTTACGGTAGTATCCATGAAGAAAATCAAAATCTGATTCGAGCACAAGTACGCGAGCCTGGAGAACACTATGGTGCGATTGAAGTCGCGTGAATGAGAGACGTCGGGACCGACTTGAGCAGCGAGTACAGGCAGTCGGCAGTCACGAAGAATATATATATGATCACGAAGATCCTGATACAAGCCCTGCTGAAGCGAAACCAGAATTCCGCATAAAGCGGAGGAAAATAAAGTCTGGTCTTTGACTACTTTCAATTAATTTTGCTGTAAATACGAAATTATAAAATTAATTTGCATTGTTTAAATCAGAAAATTTTTGTGATTTTGGAAATTATAACTATATTTGCAAGCATTTAAAAAAATATAAACAGTGACGATAGCACGCGCGTAAAAGAAAATAAATATAAACAACGATGATAACGTTACAATATAACCTCCATCATGAGCATAAGTTTGAATAATTTACGCATCCTTCTTGTACGTATGAAATAAATTTAATATTTACCGGAGTATCAAAGATCGACGCTTTGTTGAAGATCGCAAAATGTGCACTGGAGCATAAGATATAAGTCCGTAGTCTGGAGAATACTGGAGAATACTATGACGCGATTGAAACCGCGTGTGGATAACGCGGCGTTGAGCGGACCGACTTGAGCAGCGAGTACAGGCAGCCGATCGTCGCGGAGCAGAATATGATCGCGAAGATGTCCCGAATATAAGCCCGATAAAAGCCAGAAATCAAGGTTCCGCATAAAGCGGACAGAAAAACAATTTCTCTGAACACGTCCGAACACGTTCTGCGTCGTATTTTATCGAATGAGACTCGCTAACCGCGCATGATCGCACTACGCATACACAATGGCCTTGTTTACATCGAGCATTTGATACGCGTACTAACTAGTAACTTTCTATTAAATTTTCTTAATTTCGATGATGCATATAAACTTATACATGATATATGTATTTAATTAATCATATTAACGCATAGTGCATCAGTTTAGTACATCATTCTTTAAATGCATTGTAGAAATTAAGATAATTTAATAGAAAGTTTCTAGTTAGTACCCGTATTAAGTGCTTGATGTAAACTAGGCTAATGGCTCGTTCTCTGCCATTAGCCAAAAGGTCCCCGCGATTTATATGATGAAAATTTTTCTCAACTTTTTATATATAAACTTTCCTAAATTTTTTATACGAATCTCAAAATATTTCAGAAATATATGTACGTATATGAAAATTTCTGAGAAATAATGTAAATTTTCTTAGTATTACTGAAAAGTCTTCTAATTCGTATAAAAATTCAGAGAAAAATTTTCACCAGAGTAAGTCCGTTTTTATTTCAACAATTATCTTAAGTAATATCTTAAGATGCTAATACAGCTCTAATAATTATTTTATGACATGTAGACTGTACTTAAAACGATATTATAATATATAAGAACGGATTACAAATACCGGCTAAAGATTTTGCGCTTTTAAAGCGCTTTTTATGCGCTGTGACGGGACATTTTTGATCGTCCGTCACAAGGGTCGCAACGCCCGGCCGAAGAAGCGCGGTTTCGGATCCTGCGTCCTCCCCGATTTAGGGAGGCGAGCGTATCCGCGCGCATTGCGTTTTCGATTCTATTGCCGCGCGCGTTATGTAACTTTTCTCTCCTCGTGAGCGTAACCATAGGATAGACCGGCGACAATGGGAAATCGTCTACACCAAGCA
>NW_012026784.1:10327395-10330885 GCF_000956235.1 Wasmannia auropunctata | reverse complement strand
TCGCGATTATGCGAGTATCAGGCTGCCGACATCGAAAGAAACCGAGATGAGGCGGGCGAGCAGAGTTGACACCGAAGGAAGCAGAGGGTTGCGAGCCTAATTTGAAGTCCGCGCTACCGGCCGCGAGCGAACTGATCACGCGCGACGCCGCGATTCGCGGACGTCGCGCTCGCAGAGCAAGGGCCAATCGGCGCCTAATCAGCCGATCGCGTGACACCCAGCTGCCTGCGTGCTGCCGAAAGGACCGCCGAGCGACACTTGTGCTGTGGTCGCGTGTGGGATAGGACGCAGGATCCCGATAGTTGCCGAGTACGAGAACTTTAAGAGAGAGAGAACATCCTCCATAGCTGCCGCTCTTGGTGAGACGAACGTTAGCAATTACGATTGTCAGCCGCCGGTTTCATTGTCGGGCGGATCGCGCTATTTCAGTTTCGTTGTCCGCGTGAATGTATGTCCGTGTAGAGTCCGCGTGTGCCATCCGCCCGGCATAGAGTTACGCGAATCGAGTAGAGAATTATGCGCTCGCCTTGCCACAGCCGGGTCACTTGTGCGTTAATTACGTGTTATTTCGTGTTTCTTGCGCGTTATTTAGTGTTCGGATTATTGCGTGCTTGCGTGCCGAATGTCGGCAGTACTTAGACTTATCGCGACGCCACGTGGTGTGTGATCCGTCGTACGCCGTGCGAGGCGTACTCGCGTACAGCGACGAGATATTTTCGCGGATTTAAAGTAGCGTGAGAACGAAGCTCGTACACCCGTCATCTCCGGGAGCGTTCCCGGACGTGTGAATCGCGACCTCGGCGATACCGCCGACGGCTGCCGCGGCGTTAGTCGCGGCCGAACGAATCGCCTGTAATTTCCAGCACACGCAAATATATTTGTTACTCATTGTTATTGTTACAGAAATTTCGAGTGTTTTATCTCGCCCTTGCTCTTCCACATTCCTCCGCACCCTACGAACCGCCCCTCTATCGCGTTCTAGATTTCGATTCCGCGTGATAATTCGAAGGGTGGCACGCCCGCTCGTGCCTGGCGCCCAACTTCGCGTTCTTGGCTATAGTGTAATTACGAGTTAATGTAAGCATTGAATTTAGCCGGATCTTGTAGTCCGACACCCGAGAAAAGTGACGGTCACAGCGCATGATTAAAGCATGCATTTTTAAGTGTTTTTCACAACGAATTACACGTTTTCAAGCAACTTTCAAGTCTTAAAAATCATTTTTGGGACAATATGAATTGAAATCCATCAAATTATTCAACTGCAAAAAAAATGCAAAACTGACAGCAGTTTTGGGAGGTGCATTCTCAACAGCGTTTCCAAAGCGCTTTGCACGCGCTACTGTGCTACGTGAGTATTTATAATATATCGTCCTAAAATACATATAATAAATTACATCAAGGATTTATTACTTATTACCTAATGCAAAGTTGATGTACGTCGAAAAACAAATGTTAGTCGATATACTATCACTGGATCCTACAAAAAGCGAATTTGTTGTTCAAATGAAACTGGCACGTACGTTCACGCGTATTCTATTCTGCTCTATTTGTACAACAGCGAGGTAGTTGTTACATGCAGAGATTTCAATATGGCGGCCGCTGATAGCATTTTAGAACAAATAAATTAATATTAGAGTGTGTAACGAAACACATTTCGCTCCACGCGCCCACGTGCGCAAAACGGCCGCCCCATCGCTCAGGCATCTCCGGCGGGTAACCGAGCGAAAAACGGAAACCTAACCCCACCACGCCACTGGAGGTGGGAGACCGCCACACGCGACCGACACGTGACAGCCGGGTATATAAGCCGGCCCGAGCGTTCCAAAAGGGAGAGTCAGCCGCAAGTCCCGTCCGCAACCGACCGCTCAGATCTCGGGATCTCTCGGATCTCATCGGCCGCCGCGAACTCTACAGACTATTAGGACACGGGCATTCTCGGTCCTCCCGCGTCACAAGGACTCGAGCACTCTCGGTCCTTCCGCACCGCGCTACGGACTCGGGTACTCTCGGTCCTAGCCCCGACTCGCCACGGACACGGGCATTCCCGGTCCACGTGGGTCCCGCATACGCGACACCGCACGCCCACGTGGCCCGCGCCACGCGCCCCGACGCGCGTTCCCAAAGTCCGCTCAGCGCCGTCACACACGAATCACCGTGAGCTACGCGCACGTGCGACTCGACCATATACACCGACACGCACAATTTCACTGTACATATATATGCATTCTCAATAAACATATTCATTTATATACCCTAACTACGGCATTCACGCTTACTCGCCTCCCTGACCCCTGGCTTCCCGACGAGCTCCTCCGGCAGAACGGAACACCGTTATAAGTGTCGTACACAAGTACGTACATGCCGTTTGGAACTTCCAAAACATCTACGTATAACACGATACGCGCTTGTACGTGTGCGACACCCTATTAATTTATTCTAAATGCTATCTGCAGTAGCCACGATATGAGATCTTAACGTATACCAACGTACGCCAGATGAATATAGACCGCGCGGCAGGAGATAATGCCCAGAGATGTGAATTACATGGACCCGATTTCGATCAGCCTGAGCTTGCCAACGTTTTTCTCCGTCAACTTCGCTTATCATGTACCAAATGTTTTTTTGCTGCTATTCATAATAATTACCTTGTAGTTTCTTATAGAAAATACAGCACGTTAGCTATCGCTCAAATTTCCGCGTGGCTAGCGTACGTTGCTGCAGTGTGTCGAGTATTCTGCCGTGCAGAGATGCCATTTCATGTAAAGGCGCCATAGCCAGCAAGCGGCCGGCCGTCGCTGGCGTCGCTGTTTAATTACCGCATTTTCTCCACATGTCGTAACATCGTTATAAACAGTTTGTGAAATAGCATTCCTGCGTGGATCCTGTATGCCTTTATTGCCTTTATAGTTGAACCATCAGTGTACACTCGTTCTTTATAAAGTAAAATAGATATAAATATATATTTAAAGTTTGGTGAAAGCAGGAATAAAAAGTTGTAGATTCCAGTGTTATAGTCCAGTGCAATTATAATCTATAGTGCAGCGACAAAGAACAGGCCTCGCATATTCGTGTGTATATAAGAAAATATTACTCGTAAAAAATGGATGAAGATAACAATAATGCGTTGACTAGAAGAGGATGCAGTTATAAACGATATTTGCAAGATGATGATGTAGCAGTACCTGAATCAACAATTCGTTCCCGTAAACAACGAGAACAACTATCATTACAAGTCAGTTTGTAACCATATACTTATGATTAATTCTTTCATTATACATTGAATGTTTTATTATATTTTATAAATATGATACAAAAGAGGACTACTTGTTTTTAATAAATTCATATTTTGATTCTACATTCTTTATCTAGGAACAAGAAACGGATGCCGACGATATTATTTCTGTGATATCGGAACAATCATTTATCAGTTTCAATGACAACGAACGTGCCACTACTGCTACTGAAAATATTTCGGACAATAGCAATCTTA
>NW_012026784.1:10320799-10326434 GCF_000956235.1 Wasmannia auropunctata | reverse complement strand
GTACGTCGCGGTCAACGTCCTTCGAGTTATTGTAACGATATTGCTTATTTTACGCCTTGGCTATTAATTGATTTTCACAATACTTATTGTTGTTGCGGGGGCATCGGCCTCGCGACAATATCATATGTAGCCAATATGCAATTATTGTTTAAAAAATGCATGCAATTGCATCAAACTAATACGTTCATACTTTTTGTATTTCATAAGAAATCTATACGCTGTATATTTATATCTGAGAATAACTTTTCGAAAACAATAATAATCCCTATTTAATTTACAGGAACGAGTCCTATTATATGAACAATCGAATATATCCAAGATAGAAAGTGAACTCCTCATATTAAACTTTGCGATACGGCACAGTTTGATCGATGTTGCTCTTGAAGATCTCATCACTTTAATAAACTGTCATCTATCATACTCAGTATATCACATTAAGCACATATTTTTGAAGAAGTATGATACTCCAGCATCAATCCGTAAATGCTATTATTGTCCAGAGTGTTATGTAATACTGAAAACGCTTGCTGCTGATGATAGAACAGAAGAAAATTTTTTTTGTCCAGAGTGCCAATGTAGATGTAACAAACATACATTAAAAAAAAGCGCTAACTATTTCCTATATTTGCTTTTAGAGCAGCAGTTGCGCGACTTTGTAAATAGCAACAAATATACTATGCTTCAAAGAGAAAACAATAATTATTCTGATATAACTTGTGGAAAGTTTTATACATCTCTAAAAATTGCTAGGGTAATTCAATTACATAATATTACGCTGCAGATCAGTACTGATGACGTTCAAGTGTTTTGTTCATCGTCTGTATCTATGTGGCCTATACAGGTGATGGTGAATGAATTGCCGTATAGAGAAAGAAGAAAAAATATGATGTTATGCGGTTTGTGGTATAGTAAAGAAAAACCTGATATGAATTTGTTTTTATCTTTACTTGTCGAGGAATTGACCTCCATGCATGAAGTACGTATTACACGTAACGTGGCAGGCAAAGAAGAAATCCGTATCAGAGTACATACAATCGCGTCTCCTGTAGATTCTGTCGCGCGACCTTTGTTACAAAACATAAAACAGTATAACGGGAAATTTGGCTGCAGTTTTTGCTTGCATGAAGATATACACGTTGAAGTCGGTAGAGGAATGACAAGAGTATATCCCGGTTGTGTAAAGGAACCACGTACATTGCGCCAACATGAAGTAGATTGTGAAACTGCTGTGCAAACTGGAACTACACCTTACGGTGTGAAAGGGCCATCAGTTCTAATGCTGCTACCGGTCTTTGACGTTACGTCTTCATTTACACCTGACTATATGCATGACGTTTTATTAGAAGTATGTAAAACTTTACAGATGTTTGGTTTAATTCGTCAAATCACGAAAAAGACTGGTACATTGGAAATAAAGTAGATGTTATTGACGAGAAACTCCTGCAAATAAAACCACCATGTGAGATTACTTGTACGCCCAGATCTATCAGTGAAAGAAATATATGGAAGGCATCAGAATGGAAGCATTTCTTGCTCTACTACTCCCTTTTTTGTTTACAAAACATAATGCCTTACAATATGTATAACCTTACAATATGTGAAACACTGGTTCCTTTTTATATTTAGTATGCAATTAGTTTACAAGAAAAAATCAATGACGTAAATTTTTCGACCGCTGAATGTGCTTAAAATAGAAAACTTATATGGCTTAGAATATTACAAGTATAACGTACATTTATTGTTACATATTCCAGAGTTTGTTAAACAGTTTGGAGCTTTGTGGACTATATCTACTTTTCCTTATGAACACTATAATGGAGTACTAAGACAAATGTTTCGAAATTCGCAAACTGTTCCGGAACAGATATGTAAATTATATATGAGATCAAGGCGCGTGGAAGATTCTTGTCTAAAGGTATTTTCGAAACCCTATTGTTTCGAAGATGCAAAAATTTTATATGATAAAATGAGTGGAATGTATCATACGAAAAATTATCTGGAATACGAATCTTATTTAAAAATATTTGGAAAGCCGGTTCAAAAGGCGTTAATGTTAATGGAGCAGACTTGTATCGAAGCTCTTTTACATGACAATATTCTAAACGAGAGTGACTGCTACAAGCGTTTCATTTTTCGAAACGTGTTATGGCATGCCGACAACTACGAAAAACTTCAAAAGCGACAAAATAGTACAGCATTATTACAGAATGGTATGTTCATAGTAATATCCGGGATTTTTTGGTGTCCGTATTGTGCCAAACAATTATCTACGATATGTTATTATCAGGGCTGGGCAAAATACATTATTAAAGTATTTAAAATACAAAATACAAAATACTGGTAATCTTAGTATTTGAATTACAAAATATAAAATACTTTTAATCTTTTGATTTGAAATACAAAATACAAAATACTTTCAATCTTTTAATTTGAAATACAAAATACAAAATACGTTCAATCTTTCGATTTGAAATACAAAATACAAAATACTTTCAATCTTTCAATTTGAAATAGAAACTACTTTGTTATTTAATCTTTCAATTACAATAATATATAATGTTAAACTCCCCGCTCCAACAGTCTCCTCTCAACCTTTAGAGAGAGAAAGAAAAGTTGTTTTATTCTCTTATACTATTTAACAATCCTATTGTCCTGTATCAACCGCATGAAAGATCTATTTACCAATGTAAGATTATGAAATTTGACTCTGCAGATTACTTGATATTGCTTGAAACTTGACAAAAATAATTTGTGTCGCTAATTGTCATATGAGAAAATTTAAGTTGCTATTAATAATTGTCAAAAATTTTTATCAATAATTTCTTTAGTATTTCAAATACAAAATAGATTGAAATTGTATTTGAAATACAAAATACATTGAATAACTCTTTTAAAATACAAAATACAAAATTCAAATTGTATTTCAAATACTGTATTTCAAATACAAGTATTTGAAATATACCCAGCGCTGGTTATTATTGGAAAGATTCTTAATCGCGTTGATATGGAAATTTGTAAAACAAGCAATCCAACACTTTCATCGAATCGTCTTTTTCACATTACTCGCATGACTGATTCTGTCGTCGCTGTCTTTCCTGACATGTTACATACCAAATGTGTACAGATTCCACGATAATGTCGATAAATATTGCATTATATAAAATTTTTTCGCTCTCGGGTGATAGAAATTTTGCGATCTGTGAAAAAATTTTTAACAGTTCCGGCAGTTCTGTCGACAGTTCTGAGTAGCACCCCAAGAGTTCTAACAAAAGTTCTTATCACTCAAAGCCGTGAAATGAATATCAAAAAAGATATCGCGATTCTTCGTTTCACGGATCGAAAAATTTCTAACACCCGAGGGCGAAAAAATTTTTAACAGTTCCGGCAGTTTTGTCGACAGTTCTAAGTAGCACCCTAAGAGTTCTAACAAAAGTTCTTATCACTCGAAGCCGTGAAATTAATATTAAAAAAGATATCGCGATTTTTCGTTTTCTGAATCAAAATTTTTTAATCTCTTATAAACAAACCAATTTTTTTAACATTATCTCTAGAGTTCTGAATAGCGCTACAAGAATTCTATTAAAAAGTATTAGATCTTTTTTCGCTTTGACTTTAAATAAAAAAGTTATGACTAATTTTCGTTTCGTGAAAACATGAAGTTGGCACCCCATATCTTTAAATCCTTTTTTTTTGCATTTAGTCGTCAGAACTCTTTGTGTAATTTATCAGGAACTCTGGAACTCTTTGGGGAAGAACCGAAACTCTAATTATTTTTTCGAAATTTCGACAATGGGGTGCCAACTTCACAGAGGAAGTTAAGTAAACTTTTGCGCAACGTATGCTATTCAAAACATTATATCTCTTAAGAAGAATGAATTCAAATTTTAACAGCAAAGAAATAGAAAAAAAATAGAAAAGAAATATAAGAAAAGGGTTAATATCTTTAAAAAAAATTTATTGCTATTTGTTAAATACACTATTGAAATTTTAAAGTCAATTTAGTAAAAAATATTTAAAAAATGACTGATTAAAAAAAATTAAAATCAAATAAAAGTATAAAAGTATAAAAACTTAATATATTCAAATCACATTTTAACATATGTATGTATTTTTGCATATTTGTAAATTATTTTAATACTTCTTCCAATAATTGTTGGCAAATCGCAAGTTTAAAAATTTTATAAATAATATAAAAATAAACACAATTTATTCGTAAGTGACCTTAATAGACCAGTAAATAAATGATTAAATATCATAAAAATATTGCCCGTCTGTTCCTCTTTTATAAATTCAATTTTCAATGTAATTTAATTTAATAACTTTTTTTATTAAACTATAATTTAGATGTTATGAAGTATAACTTATTATATTAGACAATGTATCTCGATACATTATATTTTTATATTTAATTTTTATTTTAAGTCTGAAACATTTAGAATTTGTTTGAAATAATAAATTTTCTTTTAAACAAAATATGTAATGTAGAATAGATGTTTTTACAAAGTAAAAAAATCATAAATCTTAGCCTCTATTATAATTTGATACAGCACATATAACTAAATACTTGGTTTTAATTGTAGTAAAGCTTATATCTGTTTTTGAGCAATAATATTACAATTTTCAAATATAAATATATTTGAAATGTTTCATAATTTTTTTAATTTTTACTTATTGTATAGAAGTAATGTGTTATATATTTTCTATACACTTGCTGTATGTTTCTAATTTAACTAAATGTTAATTACCATAGGCACATAGTTTGAACAATTCATGAAAGAAGGCCATCATACTCTCGGCTCCTTCTCCTCCGTATCTCTTTAGACTGACAAATTTTATGGCCAGAAAGTTGTCAAAAGCTTGACTCTTGAGCATTTCTGTAGCTATCGTTTTGCGTGTTTCATTGGTCAATGGTTCGACTAAAATTTTTTCCAAGGTTTCGGCAAACCATTCTCTTTCTTCTTCCGTCTACTCGAAATCAAAAGCTCCTTATTAACATTTTAATCATAATTTATCGCCAAAATAGTATGGCAGAAAATAAAAGCTATTTTTCAAAATGTCATGTTCCAAATGTGTTTCAACATAATTATAATTTTTAAAAAACAAGCTCTCGGATTTTTACACATGCTAGTGGAATTTGATAATTAATTACATTAACGGACACCGCGTCGATGACCTTAATCTTGATGTATATTGTAGAAGTAAGGGTACTGATAACTTTTTCTTATAACTTAACCGACAGTCTCGTATAGTTTTCGAGATATAATTACTTATAAAAACTCATTTTTTAAATTTTATTATTTTAGACACCTTGTATATGAACCCATGTAAATCAGTACAATTATAGACCTCTACGCCCCTTAAACACAGGAGGGTTAACTGCGTATTACATGAAAAATCAAAAATCCATGTGGATCAGTACAACTACTTATAAACCACGTTACACCCCGTAAACACAGGTGTAGTGCGTAAGAACGTAAATAAATGCGGACTCGTTTAATTTATGATAAATCTCTTTATTCAGCGAGCCTCTTTTTCATGTAATTATTTACCTTTTAAAAAAAAATAAAAAAAGGTGTCAAGTATAGGCATACTTTTTAAACAAAAAATTATACCAAATTAAAAAATAAAACCCAAG
>NW_012026784.1:10318774-10320749 GCF_000956235.1 Wasmannia auropunctata | reverse complement strand
ATGTATCAGCGAGCCGGTCCAGCTGTCGGATGTTTCCCTGACGACGCGTTGTCGTCTGTCAAACTGGCGACATATTAGATTTTGAGACAAGCCGTCGTGCCGTGCGGACGTGCTTTGTTCTGTTCTGTCTATCCGCTGCGTAGTTTGTTCACAGTTACTAGAATAAAGAGTGTTCCTTGTGTTCTTAATTGGTGTTTCTTCTTATTTCTCCGCGACCTTCCGGTGCGCGTGCGCGAACGCGAGTGCGGAAGCGCGAACGTTACGCGAGCGAGTGCGTGAACGCGAGATTCACCGCCCTGGACGTAACAATATCATTTGATTGTTGGCATAAAATCATTTGAATATATGTAGGATTAATTTAATTTTCAATAAATTACTTAAATTTTTTAAATAACGGGATTGAGTGAAATAAAAAGTGCAATACATACACGTGTATGTAAATCTTATAACAATATAATGGACACAAACATTTGTTAGAAATCAAAAATAAAATTAAATAGTGTATATACTATGAGAACAATGTTCTACTGATTCAGTACGCCGATAATATTTTCTAACTTAATGTACTCGTATTTTATAAGGTTCAAATTGTACCGATAAACAAATTTACTATGCATAAGGCACATATCTCACTAATGTTTCATTTCACGAATGCGGCACAACTTTGTCGCAGTTAATTATCTCTAATTAAGAAATCGCGAAAACCTTTGATATCCTGATAGTATCCGAAGGTTGAACTTAACAAAACTTAGTCTCTAAATCAAAGTTGCTAGGCACAAAAGAGCTTTCCACTCTTTTAGGCTTCCACTCCGGCCGAATCAAGATAAAAATCTGATTGAGCTTTGCCTAATTGATCTTGAAATTTTGACACTGAAAAAGTTATTTTGTTCTTGAAAGTAGAATACCTCTTTGTAAATACTAATAATGAATTTCAGAACACTTTTAAAACTCAATATTTTTACTAACATTTTTGACAACGCAATTTGTATTTTGTTATATAGGATATGACTATAGATAACATCTCTGAAGTTAATAGAGTTGACTCTGATACTGCGTCAATATCAGACAGTTCCAACAGTTCAGCTGGAAATGAAAAACGAAGCTTGTTTGATGTTGCAGCTAATGATGATACATCAAATTTGGAAGATGTGTTTCACAATGAAGAATTCTTGGAGTATGCAGGGAATGCAAATTTTGTTCCACCGAAGGACGACGATAAGATAGTACTTCAATCGATTCGAGTAAATTAACATTTTTTTATGCAAATTTTGTAATCAAGGCCATAAGTTTGTAGCATATTATGCATCAAAAGATATTAGGATATGTATTAGGTTAAAACATTATTTCGTGATAATTTTCATTGTTCGAGAATTTTTTCTAACAAAAATTGCATATTGGCTATATGTAATATGATGTTTTATTTTTGTTTTTTGCTCTATTAAAATAATATTGATTTTTATTTTATTTAAATGGTAAAAAGTTTTCAGAATCAAAATTATAAACTGCCAAATTAAAAAAAGACACAAGACATTGCAAGATCTTCTCTTTTTCTTTAAGCAATAAAATATTCTCAGTAAATAGCATGAATATTTCGGGTGATCTCTGCAGTTTTGAATTTTTGATTAAATTCATAAAAATATCGCAAATGTTCTTTTTTCAAACTTGGCACTCTATAACTTTAATTCTGAAAATTTTTTACTATTAGATCAAAATCAAAAATCAAAAAATTATTCTGATAAAGAAAGAACAAAGATATAAAACAGCATATTGTTGTGCCCGGGGGTTGGTTGATGGGCACAATACGAGGATCCGACTCCGCGGGGGAACGGGACTATACTTGTTTTAAATAACTCCGACACTCTGTTACTCTTTTTAAAATATAATCACTTTTATTTCACCTTTTAAATTCACAGACTCTTATTTTATTTAACACCTTCACCTTTACGATAATGTAAACAGAACAATTGTCACGACA
>NW_012026784.1:10318292-10318724 GCF_000956235.1 Wasmannia auropunctata | reverse complement strand
TGGTTTCGCGAGAAAGCGTACGACGACTATGAAAGGTGGTTCGGGTACGATTGGTATGAATGTTTGAAAAAAGGGATATATCACGTAGATGTTCTGGAGAACGAGTACTATTGGGCTGAGCAAGTCGTTAGAATGCTTGATTGTACCAATCTGTACATCACGATTCCCGCGGGTAGCAAGAAGTACGTCGAGTTGCTGATAATAGACCCGTATATCTACCACGAGTGGACGTATCCAGCCGCTGTACAACGGCTGCTCGAAGAGCACAGGCTGCTATGGCGGCGCGAATTTGAGAAACGTTGGCTGCCATGGCAGCGCGAATTTGACGAACGTCTGAATCGTCTGATAACAACGAACGATGATATTTTCTGCAACGTTTGCATTGTCCTTCGAGAAGAGTGCATGTATCAGGAAAGCGAGGTAGAGGGATAC
>NW_012026784.1:10314975-10318242 GCF_000956235.1 Wasmannia auropunctata | reverse complement strand
GTGTGCTCTTCCGATCTTTTGTATTAAATTAATTAAATATTTGATATCAATAACTAACGCCAAGTTTTAATTCCATAAGAATAGAATATCTAACTCAACTCCAGCAATATGTTATGTAATTGTACCAAATAAAAAAATTAAACTCAAGTAGTACTATATATTTAATTTAAAAAAAATAAAATCTAAGTAATATGTAACTTTATAAAACTGCTATATCCAATTAAAAAATAAAATCCAGTGGTCTTTAATTAAAAATAATTGCGTTAACTTAATCCCCAAGTAATATGTATTACTAAATGACACTGTAATTAACATTTTTATGAAATAAAAGATTTTATCACAAAAAATTAAAAAGGTAACAACAGTACAAAAAGAAAAAAATTAATTGAAATACAATTTTTCATATAAAAAAACTTGACGCTGCTAGACTTTCATATGTATATGTGTGCAAGCAAGTATTACAGGCGTGTGAATTAAAATTATGTAGGGTAAAGTAGCATAATTTTGTCAACATTTTTTGAGCGCTGTAGTCACACTAGATAATTGTCGTTTATGTCATTAAATTGTCATTGTATTAGCTCATTTTTTATTAGACGTAGAACTGAATAGACGTGTTAATTTTTGCTCGGCAGAACAAAGCAAAAAAATTGTAAAAAATAATTAAAATTGACATCATACATTTTATTCTGTGAAGTGGTGATTTTTTCGGGATTTGATGTAGGTAATGTGTGTTATATGGTTTTTTATTCTCTTTCATGTGATTAATCGCGTTTCGGTGTGAAGTGCGTGAAAAATTTTTACGCCATTTTTTTCAGCAAGCTTGGTTAGCGTAATTTGGTCATTGGATTTTTTTACACATATTCACAGATGAAGCACTGAACGTCACATATAAACACATATAGACTCATTTTTGGTATTTTTTTTATTTTTAAATAATTTTTCTACATTTTTTCAAATATTAGAATGAGATTTCATAAGCGAAAAATTGATCGTCTAGTAAAAGCTCTCACTGCATTGATTAATGCCATTAACGAAATAAAATTAGGGAAGAAATCGAAGCGTTGATTTGTCATACAATATTCATAGAACTAGTTTGAATTGGTACGTTTTGCAGCTTGATAAGCAAATTGACGATTTTTTAACAATCAGCGACGACAATCTTTTAATAAAAATTCACTTTGTACGGGGCAGTGCACGATATGTTCTCGATCAATTGATTTCAATAAAATTCTTTTTTGATTCTCATTTTTATTGTTTTCATTGTTCATACAGATTTCACAAAAGATCAAGAGATAGCATTTGTTGAATACTTGAAAAAGTGTAGAGATCTTTATTACGGTCTTAGTATATGAAAGATTAATTTCAATGTTCGCGTGCTTTTTTGTGCTTTTTTTAAATGAAATTAATAAAAAAATAATTAAAATTTGAAAATATGCTATATTTTAGCTTTATTTTATAATTTATTTTTTAAGAATTCTTAGGATTTATACGGTTGACCAAATTACGCTATAAAAAAAATCTCGATTTTTTTGTGTCTCGGGAAAATGATATTTTTTTGCGATGAGATAGAAGGTAGGTATATTCGAGAAAAAGTTGCGCTAGGCATTTACCTTTCCAACGGTATAGGTATTTGATTTTAAAAAATCAAATTCGAAAAAATACGAGTTTTAGAGTCGTTCAAAAAAAAGTTGACCAAATTACGCTATACTCCCCTATAAGACATAAATTTCAATTTCTTGCATGCATTCTATGTTGCAAAAATTATTTAAATAGCTTATAACAGAAGTTTATATTATTAATGCGTGCAATATAAAAGCGATTATATGTAGAGTATTAATATAAAGTGTATACGTTTGATTATATATGAGGATGAATTGTTCGTCCAGACGACGATTGGTCAATTCGTGATCGAATTATCGATTGATCGATAGGTCGTATGACAATCTATATTGTCTTCGAATTTCATGATCGATGTAAGATGCTAAGCACGCCTGCTCTCTTCGTTATCTCTCTCCTTTTGTAACCGCCGAACGAGCACTTACGTTGTGAAAGTAATAAACTATAGTCATGTAAGAAAGGAGTCGCCGCGTGAATAAAATATAGAATATATTAGTTTTCAAGAGTATAAGAACGTATGTTGTTTCTAATTGCCACCCAACAATATGTAAGAAGACTCTACTATTGTAATTTTAATAACAAAACTTTATTTTTATTCGGTGTACATTCAGATTAAATTTATTATTACTTTTATTGTTTTTCATAATTTCACTATTATTTAAATTGTTTCATTGTTTTCCTTATTTCGTCTAGCAGCGTCAAGTTTTTTTACACAAAAAATTGTATTTAAATTAATTTTTTCTTTTTGTACTGTTGTTACCTTTTTAATTTTTTGTAATGAAATCTTTTATTCCATGGAAATGTTAATTACAGTGTTATTTAGTAACGCATATTACTTGGGTCAAGTAAGTTAACGCAATTTTTATTTTTAATTAAAGACAGTACCACTGGATTTTACTTTTTAATTGAATGTAGCAGTTTTATAAAGTTACATATTACTTCCCACTAAACACACTTTGTAACAGTTATGTTACCTGAAAGTAACAAGTAATGTAACAATTGTTATGTTAATATTACATCTGGAAGATGTAACTTGTTACTTTCATGTTACTATTTCAAGGTTACATGTAAAAGTATGTCACTATAACATAACTTTTTAACGTTAGAGTAACATTATGTGAACATATCTTTGATATAAATGTAACGTTGAATATTACTTATATAACGATGCAAGGCCGAAATAGGCATTGTCATCGCGCTACCCGGCCACGGCCGGATGCCTGGCACAAACACCAGCCGGATGCCGCCCCGCCAAATACCTGCGGGGCGATGACAGGCGCAGTGCGCCCGCGCCTACGTTACGTAAGCAACCGGCTACCAGATAGCGCGAGGGTGCGAAGCGAACGGTCC
This sequence comes from Wasmannia auropunctata, assembly GCF_000956235.1. NCBI lineage: Eukaryota > Metazoa > Arthropoda > Insecta > Hymenoptera > Formicidae > Wasmannia > Wasmannia auropunctata. Next base: position 10,315,275 of record NW_012026784.1, on the reverse strand, counting down.
CCGGGTACACGCGCACCCTTGCCACCCGGTACGCGCAGGTGCCCCGGTCGCCGCGGCGGAGTAGGGGGAGCAAATAGACACCACGCGCTACCGACGCCGGGAATATAAAAGGCCAGGGACGAGAAGGCAAGGCTCCTTCTTTCCGCCCAGCCGGCCCAGCCCAGCGAGCGAACCACTTCGTCCGCCTGAGCTCCGTCACTTATTCGAAGGATTCAGAGGTCGTGTTTGCGCTGCCTCTCTCGTGCCATCACGGGCCTCCGATAAGACCTCATCCTACAACGAACCGCTCGGCAACATCGG
>NW_012026784.1:10314385-10314925 GCF_000956235.1 Wasmannia auropunctata | reverse complement strand
GGCCTCGAGTCTAGTTATCTGGACACCGGGCACGCAGAGGTTCAACTCCTTCCTCTCATACCCGCACCGCAAAAATAACAGAGCGATTTCGCTACCGCGTCCGCGCGCCGTCCGTCCAACCGACCCCACCGACGCGAGCACGAGGCCAGAGGCCTCACGTAGTGGAAACATTCCTTGTACATAGTTGTAAATATGTCCGTCCGCGCGCAATAAACTCTACTGTAACAGGGCCCCCATCCCAAGGGGGTGCCTGACAACCACGAAATAAACGTAGATTACTACCGAACCTCGAGTCTCCGATTATTCTGATCCCGCGCCTTTCCTTCCGCACGAACCACGTTTTTAGCCCTGGCTCCGGCGAGCTAGTCCGAGCGCTAAAACGAACGGTTGTCACACTTATATATGTGACATATTTTACATTTTTTATTTTTTGAATTAGAATAAAGATTTATAAACATTTATATATTATAATATTAATTGCTGCGTCAATCTTCTGTGAATCAACTTTATAATTGCAGGTTTATTATAATAAATAAAAAT
>NW_012026784.1:10310264-10314335 GCF_000956235.1 Wasmannia auropunctata | reverse complement strand
GCTCTTCCGATCTACTTATAAAATGGATTACCTTTATTAAAGTATTTCTATATTTAACGCTGCTTTACATAATTACATCTTAAAGTGACAAAAAATAATAAATTTTAAAGTAATAAATTGTAATTATTTTAATTTTTTTTATTTAAAGACATCTTTCCTACAATGTTTCCTACATGTTTTTAATGTTCAAAGAATGTTGAAATTTTTAATGGCAATATATTAAAATAAATAATAGTGTATATATAAAAAACATGCATACGTAAATATATCTATACATATTTTTTTCAATATTTAAACACCCTGTATTTAAATAAAATGCGGATTATTTATTGTTTATGTACATTATTATTTCAATCAGTTTTTACAGTATTTGTTTAGACATGAAAGATATAGAATATATAATAGAAAGAATAAGTTCTTTCCACAATGTATCATTAGCTCAGCGTTAGCGTTCAAGTTTACTGTTCTAGAGATCTCGGGTTCGAATCTCGATGTTTCCAAAAATTATAAACCTGCGTATAAATTGCAATTAATAATTAAATAGAAAATATACGGAATAGTAAATACGGATTAAACTCTAAAAATAATATATAATAAAATAAAAAAAATAATTTTTTTCAATATTTACGTAATTGAGTAACATAACTGTTACGTAAAATGTAACATTACGTTGTTACGTTGTTGAGGCGGAAATTGAAACTTACATTTAAGTTACTTGTAACATCAGCGTAACATTACTTGTTACGTTGAATTGTGTAACAGTAATGTAACAATAACATAACTGTGTTTAGTGGGTTAGATTTTTTTTTTTTTTAAATTAAATAGTACTACTTGGATTTAACTTTTTTATTTGGTACAATTACATAACATATTGCTGGAGTTGAGTAAGATATTCTATTTTTATGGAATTAAAACTAATTGGCGTTAGTTATTGATATCAAATATTTAATTAATTTAATACAAACATTACACGATACGTATGATTTGGATTGAATAAAATATTCTGTTATGGAATTATAACTTGGCACCATGTATTGATATCAAAACTTTTATACAAATGAAACATACAATTTTAGTTGAATAATTAAAATTTATTTTTAATTAAAGACTGCATTACTTGAGTTATTTATTTTTTAATTGTACAACAGTTTTATAAAGATATGTATCATTTAGCTATTTTCTTAAATTACAGAACCACTTGGATTTTATTTTTTAATTTGGTACAATAAATTTTTTGTTTAAAAAGTATGCTTATACTTAACACCTTTTTTTATATTTTTTTAAAAGGTAAAAAATTTTTTAATGATATGCATTTTGTAGTGTTAAACATCTTATTTTTGTTTGAGAAGCCCACCTATACTTAATTGACACCTCCCTCTTCATATCTTTTAAATATAACATATATTTTGAATATCATTTTGTTATTCATGAAAATTTCAAAACGTAAATCTCTCAAATTATTAGTACACATTGCACTGTTGATCGATTTTATTAACTTAAACAACGAGCAATAAATTTGCCACGCGATATTTTAAAAACAATAAATTGTATATACGTTTTAATAAACAAATTAGTTACTGCTTTAAAATTAAGTTTTAAAATCTTTCCTACAATTTATTAAAATATCCTTGGTATCGATAGTTTTAATGCAAACGTCACAAGTTATCACTGACTGACACAGATTCAATAATTAGATAATTCTTTTTCTTTTACAAACCATGTCACTTCAATATTTCACATTCAATTCACATACAAATTATTCACTTAAAGATGTGACGGTTCGCTTTTCTTGCGTTCGGATATGCTCGTCGGGTCAGGTATGCAAGAAGGCGTAAGACAACCAACGCGTATTAGCGAGATCTTACCGAGACTTAGAGAGGCGATCGATAAGCCGGGCCGATTCGGAAGTCACGGTCGGCAAGCGCGGTGCTTGATGCGTTTCGGTCGGTAACACGCGGAGCAGGTGAGGGGCCGGAAGGCCCCCGCAGGGCGGATGTAATACGGCAGCGTGGCACCTAGGCGCAGCAAGATCGAGAGCTGGCCTATGTCGGCCGGGCGCCCCGGGCCGACAGTGATGGAGAAGCCAGGCGCCCTGGCCTTCTCCGTGTGCGCGGTATTGGTGCCACGAGGTACCCTGGTCGGATGGAAGGCGAAGAAGCCAGGTGCCCTGGCTCTCTTCGCTGGATGCAGGAGAGGTGAAGAAGTCAGGCGCCCTGACTCTCTTCGCAAGGGGTGCGAGGAAGCCAGGCGCCTTGGCTCTCCTCGCAAGGAACGTGAAGAAGTCAGGCGCCCTGATTCTCTTCGCAGAAGGAACGGTCTTGACAGGAGTAGGTTCGGGACCGGACTGGTAGCCGTCGCTCCGCGGCGGCGGCTTATATACCCCCGCCGATGGGCTTGGCGGGGGCTGCGGAGAGGAGGTTGCCCTCACATAACACGCTCGGCGCGCGTGTTTAGTCGAAGTTGTGGCGCTGAGCGCCAGGGGCGGCTGGTCGGCTCCACGTAGTGACGAGGCGGGGGGCGTATCGTCACAAAGAAATTACGAGAAATCTTCTAATGTATTTACTTAATATCCGTACTATTACGTACTTTACAATCACTGTCGATTAATTATCCGTCCACTGAAAAATCACACGAAGAAAAAAACACATGGCGATTTATTAATACGCGACACGTTCACTCGACGATAGCAGTCGACTGACTTTAATACCGAATGTATAATTGTAGGCGTTAGCGCCATTGTCATATGCGAGCGATCTCGCGAGAGATATTATAAGTAAATCACGTCAGATGGCGGGCTAATTGCCAATGCGAGGCGCTGGCGTCGGAAGTGAGACGACAGTTAGTTTTTCGGGGTAACCGGAGCGGAGTTGAATATCGGAGTTGAAGATAATCGGACGACATCGGCGATACTGTGATCGAATAGATATACTGCCCGTGGGCAGGAAACAGTCGGAAATTGTATAAAGAGTATAACTCCAATAAATTGTTGCTGATTGAATGGTGAATTATCGCAAGTTATTTAGCAAAAACCGGAGCCTACAGTATTAAGTAAGTAATATAATTATCAATCCGTGTCGATTAATTATTCATCGATTGAAAACTCACTCGAGAAAAGAAACACGCGTACTATTTACTAACCCACGATGATTTACTGACACACGAGGCGTTCACTCGACGATAGCAAGCAGTCGATTGACTTTGTTGGTTATGTTTGCAACGCTGTCGAAACGCGAACATGTGATTAGTTGAAATATCACAATCAGAGCGCGGCTAAATTCTAGGGCTTTAACCGATACAAGTATTTGATTTTTAATAATTTAAATGATTTAATTAATTAATTATTTTTAATAAATTTTTTATTTTTATAATTTGCAAACTTCAAGCGAGTATTTTATGTTTTATAAATATTTTATTAAGTATTTATTAAGTATTTATTACTTTTACTTTTTAATAAAAGTAATAAATACTTAGTAAAATATTTATAAAACATAAAATACTCACTTGAAGTTTGCAAATTATAAAAATAAAAAATTTATTAAAAATAATTAATCAATTCAATCATTTAAATTATTAAAAATAAATCAAATACTTGTATCGGTTAAAGCCTTAGAACTTAGCCGCGCTCTGATTGTGATATTTCAACTAACGCGTTTCGATATCGTTGCAAACATAACCAACAAAGTCAGTCGACTGCTTGCTATCGTCGAGTGAACGCCTCGTGTGTCAGTAAATCGTCGTGGGTTAGTAAATAGTGCGCGTGTTTCTTTCCTCGAGTGAGTTTTCAATCGACGAATAATTAATCGACATAGATTGATAATTATTAACTATACTTAATACATTCAATATTAAAGTCAGTCGACTGCTATCATCGAGTGAACGCCTCGTGTATCAGTAAATCGTCGTATGTTAGTAAGTAGTGCGCGTGTTTCTTTTCTCGAGTGAGTTTTCAATCGACGAATAATTAATCGACACGGATTGATAATTATTAACTACTTAATACATTCGGTATTAAAGTCAGTCGACTGCTTGCTATCGTCGAGTAAACGCTGTCTCTTATACACATCTCTGAGC
>NW_012026784.1:10309400-10310214 GCF_000956235.1 Wasmannia auropunctata | reverse complement strand
CAAAGGACCAGATCTGAAACATAAAAAACTTTTTACAATTTTTACGCTAACAAATTATTGATACAATTGAACAATAATAATTCGAATAACTAACTGTAAAAGGAAGTGTGTGTTTAAGAATCTATTTATTTTATATTTATTAATGTATGTATTATATAATTTGGAAGAAATTTTATGTTTATTTTGGACAAATAATCATTTAGAAGTGATATTTATTGCGATCCCAAAAGAAAGGTATAAGTTTGAGGTGTTTTCCTGACCGCTGGGGTATCGTTTTATTTTTACATTTGCTTATGTATGTATTTTTTTTTGTAAAAACAGACAATTATCATTACAATAACGCCTTACTTGGACAAATGGATACATTGAAATAAGATGAATAAAATCCTTATTCGCATCGTTGAAATCGCTGTCAGAAATACTTTAATAATTTTCAAAATAATTAGGCCTAGTGCGAGTAATATCGTATTTGCCAAATAAATTTTTTAATATAACATTGATTGCAAATAAATTAATAATTTTATGAGAAACACGAAAATTTAAAACTAATACATCAGAATACATCATTTATAGTATTCTGACTAATCCTGTTTACGAATTATTTAGTTTTTCTACATTCCTATTTCTATTGAAAAGAATATTATGATAATTGGGAGTAAATTAGAAATTTCCTTATTTAAAAAATGACATATTTACATATTTTACTGTTTGTATTTAAGTAAGTATAAAAATAAGAAAATGTAATTTAACCATTGTACGGTCCCAAGTCCGACTAAAAATAAGAGGGCATCTCGTTATTTTCATTAGGCAATTA
>NW_012026784.1:10307671-10309350 GCF_000956235.1 Wasmannia auropunctata | reverse complement strand
TGAAATATTGAAGTGACATGGTTTGTATAATAAAAAAAAAAGAATTATCTAATTATTTGATCTGTGTCAGTCAGTGATAACTTGTAACGTTTGCATTAAAACTATCGAAAATTTATTAAAATAACACTCATTACGTGGAAATCACATGGGAATTAATCCATCTTTTTCGAGAAGTCGATAAATCTTTCAAAAGGTAAGATATTGTGTGCGTGTGCGTGCGTGCGTGCGTACGTGCGTGCGTGCGTGTGTGCGTGTGTGCGTGTGTGCGTGTGTAAAAAAGATAGAGAGAGAATGTAAACGCATGTTTATGCGCGCGTGTAATCAGCTGATCGTCGCGACGGTCCCGCGTACCGCCTGCCGGCGGACAGTAAGTTGCGCCGTCCCTGTCTACCATTCGTACGCGGCCCGTAATTCGCTAACTATTTCTCGTTATAATTTGAAAACTAAACTTCGGACAAAATTTTTGTAAAGGAAAAATCGTCTTAGAATTGAGTCAAGAATACATCTTTACAAGGACACCGGAGTTGTTCTAAATCACCCTGTATATTCCCGTACTTGGATTTTTAGACATGGGAACCAATACTGCTTCAGAATTCCCTGTATAGTTTTTTCCACTCTCACGTGAGACTCCCACCCATATCATCGTGGTAAATTCGAATAATGTTATTAATCATTCCCTCGGGGACTACAAATAATTCGTTATCTTTATATAGTCGAAATAATAAATCATCAATTAGTGTAAAGCGCTTACTGCCGTTTAGCTCGATATCCTGCACTAAATTCCTTAACTTAGAATCTGATAATTGTTTGTACATGAGCTCGTCTTCCGCTGTAATTACATTTACTGTTTCTGTAATTCTACTTAGATACCCAGATAGCACAAAGAATTTGAAAAGAATTCTTTTTTGGTCCCCAATTTACAAAATGAGTTTTTTTACCGTTCCATTTCTGTTCTAAAAGTATTCTTTAGGCTCCCAAGAGACTTCACTTTTATGTCACCAAAAGTGAGTTCTTTTTCAAATTCAAAAAGGATTTCATTTCACGTCCATAAGAATTCGTAATGAATTTAAATATCCACATACATAGATACACTGAGAAAAAAGATTTTAACAAAAAAATTTTTTTATTTTACGATTACGTATTATTATTTTTAGAGTTTAATTTGTGTTTAACTATTTCGCATTATTTCTATTTTATTAATTACAATTTATACGCAAGTTTACAATTTTTGAAAACACATCGAGATTCGAACCTGAGATCCCTAGAACATCAAACTTATACGCTAACGCTGAGCTAATGATACTTTGATACGAAGGATTTATTCTTTCCAGTATATATTATGTTATATATTATATATTTTTATTATTTAGTATATGTTATTGTTATGCTACGAATTCGGATATTTAATTTGCAATATATAACATTTTATAGATTATTATGTCTTAAAATAATTTTTTATTTAAAGATATATATTTTTTATTTTTTGAAAATCAAATAAATTTAAATTTATTAATTATTCTTTTAATTTATTATACAGAGTGTCTCATAATAGGTGTATCACCGTTCATAGGTAAATAGAACAGACTAAACTAAACAGAAAAGTCCTCTACCATTTTGCAAAATGCGCAATCGTTAACAAGATATTAATTTTTGAAGATCGGCAAATAAACTTAATATCT
>NW_012026784.1:10304152-10307419 GCF_000956235.1 Wasmannia auropunctata | reverse complement strand
TATAAAAATAAGCTTGTTCTTTTATTACTTTAGCATGTTTGTACTGTATTATATCTGTTTGTATTGTATCGTATACACATACAAACAGTATATACAGTTTTATATAACATATAGTTTTTGTGATACATATATAATTAAGATCCATTTGAGAAACGCAACTAATATAATAAAATTGATATGACGAAACAAAGAAAAATAGATATAGAGAATTTATCAAAAGTCTTATGAAATTAAGTTGTTTTCCGATTTTTTATTTGATCGCTAGCGTGCTGCAGCCAATGTTTTATAAATGTTTCTATGTCGTTTCTAGAAACATTTTTTATTTTCGACTCAAAGTCAAAAAGAAGTCAAAAAATATACTTATGGAATACTTTTGTAACTATCAAAAAGGAATTCTTTTTTACTTCATTTTGAACAGATTACGCGAATTCGAAAAGAACTCAAGAGAGTGAATTCTTTTTGAAATCAAAAGGATCAGTGGTGCTATTTGAGTAATCGACATGAGTTATTTTATCGGACGAACAGTGAACGGTGAGTTTCAAATTTAATTCTGCAGTGCCAAAGACCAAAGACGAGCTATTTTTGGATTTATATTGATTTTCTTCATTGCCAATGCTAAGGCATTATAATCCGTGATAACTTTAAATTTTATGCTCTGTAGGTATACGTGAAAACGTTCAATCGCTTTTACTATCGCCAACGTTTCCAGCTCAAAACTATGATAACGTTTCTCAGTGTCTGTAGTGGTTCTGTTGAAATACTTTGCTGCAATTGGAGCCATTTTACCAAATGACTGCTTTTGTAATAGAATTGCACCGAAACCATGGCTGCTGGCGTCTGTATGCAATTCAGTTTCGGCTGTCGAATTGTATATACACAATACCGGAGGAGAAGTTAATTCCTTCTTTAACAACTCGAAACTTTTTATACACTCTTCTGTGAATTGAAAGTCTACTCCTTTTCTGGTTAAGGCTTGAAGAGGTCCGGCCTTTATAGCATAGTCTTTAATGAATCGTCTAAAATAACTGGTGAGACCGAGAAAACTTTTTAATTCCTTTAAATTCTTTGGACATGGAAAATCCAAAATTGCTTGTATGTATCGTTTACTCATAGTTACGCCTTTGCTGGAAACTCAGTAACCGAGATATTCGATTTCTTTTTGTAAAAATAGGCATTTCGAAATATTTAACTCTAATTGGTATTGTTTTAACAGGACTAAAACTTCTTCAAGTATTTCCAGATTTTCTTTTTCTGTACGAGTCGCAATCAATAAGTCGTCCATGTATATTTGTATTTTTCCGCGTTTAATCAATGGAGTAAAAATCTGTAATATTCTCTTTTGGAATTCCGTCGACGCTTCCGAATAGCCAAATGGCATTTTTACATATTCAAACTGACCGTGTGGCGTAGCAAAAGCGAAGTATTTGGTGTCGTCTGGATGTATTTGAATCCGATAAAAATCGTCACGAAGGTCGAGTTTCGTGAAGATTTCTTTGCCATAGAGCAAATCTAGTTGATCCTCAATGATCGGGAAAGGATATTTTTGCTGGAACACGCTGATTTAACGGTCTTAATCAATACACATACGATCCCTTTCACTTCGCTTCTTTACCAACACCACTCTCGCACAGTATGGAGAAATGTTTGGCTTGATTATGCCACATTCGAGCAAGTCATCGGTAATTCGCTCTAAACTTTGTTTTTCCATATAAGACATGCGTCTTGGCGCGAATCGATAGAGAGAAGAATCTTTTAGATGCCCTGATTTTATAGTCATCATTAATCGGATCAACTTTAGTCTCATTAACTTTTTTAAATGTATCCAACAAATTCGATTTAGCTTGATAACTCAAGTCTGAATTTAAATTTTCCGTTATTTCATCATAGAAAGTCCTCTCCTCCATCGTATTGATTAAACAAATATAGTTAATTTCTGGAATAGTCGACGGAAGGTGTTCAAATTCAAAAGTTCCATTTTGATAAATTAAAATTGAATATTGGCATTCGAAAAAAAATCTCGACCCAACAATATATCAAATGACATAGTGTTGTCGTTAACGACAAATAGAGTCACATCAAACCAATATCCCGCCAATTTATCAAGACTAATCTGATCATGAATTTTGCCATGAACTTGAATCATGGAATTATTTACACCTTTTAAATTTAAACCCCCGGTGACTTGCAATAATTTGTTGTTTTTAAAATGTTTTAAATAAATTGACTTTTTAACGAGACTTATTGGACTTCCAGTATCGACTAAAACGGAATACGTTCGACTTATTTCGTTCAAGCTATGTATCGTAATAAAAGGTGTCGTTTGTTCAACCATGTATACGCCTTGATACGCCGTTGGTTCCACATACGCGTCCTCCTGCGATGTATCATTGTCCTGCGTTAGTAGATTGACTCGAACTGCTCCGGACTCTGGCCTCTTCGTTGTACACGTCGAACTCAGATGCCCCTGTTGACCGCATTTGTAACGTGAGCTTCGCTATACGGTACTCCTGCACCGTGTGACCTCGTTTCTTACAATGAGTACAGGATTTTTCTACACCGATGTTATTTGGTTTAAACGTACGAGCATCTTCCTTCTCAAAGCGTTTAAAGAGTACTGCGTCTTCTGTGATTCGTCGAACATGATTCACGAATTCTGGAATGGTGTCCATACACGTATTCAAAACGAAGCGTCTCAGCGATGGATCTCTTACGCCGTCTGCTAGCAATTCAATCTGCTCGCGTTCGGTCAAGTTCAGAAATTGCATGACCTTCAGTTTATCCTCGACATAATTCGTAAACTTTTCTGTATTCGTCTTCCATATACGATGATTGACTCTCGCGAGGGTCATTGTAACCGACTCCTTTCGTTCGAAATAAACACATATGTGAAATTTAAATTCGTCCCACGTGGTGACTGTCCGGTTGTCGATTGAATCAATCCAGTGCTCGGCCCGACAATTGATTAATCACGGCAAGAACAAGCGTTTCGTTACTGATTTGATACGTCCTAGCTATGTTTGTGCAGCAATCTATCCATTTCACTACATTCTCATCCTCCTTGCCAGAAAACGATGGAATCAATTTAGAGGTAAATTTCACCTAACTCCAATTATAAGACATAAGCGGGAGCGAACCCGTTGTTCCCATTCCGGATATTGAGCGCAACATCTCTCCATTTCCACGTTCCGCTGGTTCCACGCGTTGAGGGCGCTTTGCCTCTATCGTTTGCACTACCGCCTGTACAATCTCTTGTATATTTAAAATTAA
>NW_012026784.1:10302084-10304102 GCF_000956235.1 Wasmannia auropunctata | reverse complement strand
TCCATTTTTTACTAAATATTGCTAAAAAAATTTTTATTGATTAGCATTACGTTCCAGAGATGGAGAAAAAATATATACAATAAAATTATTATTAAAAAAATGTATTTGGAAACTACAAATTTCAAGATGTTTCTACATATAAGCGGTCACCCATCTAAGCCATATACCTTCTCGAGCGTTGCTTAATCTTTATGATTGTTCGCGAACTGGTGCTTTGTGATGATCCATGAATACTGAATGCTACTGGATGTATACCAATAGTATATCAGTATAATAGATCAGTATAATAGATCAGATAGTTATCAGAAAGGTGAAATATGTATAGTTAAGACATATTATACTTATAAATAAATATAAAGTTACAATTTTTGCATAATAGAGAATTCAATTTTCCTTCGGAATGCTGTTCTTCTATTGAATATCATATTATGTTGTATGTCGCGCCGACACAGCATAATTTTATAATATTAAATTCATGCAAGTATACGTCGACGCTATTGAAAATTAATGCGAGTAATAGGTGTTGCAATTTTGAAAAAAAGATCCGTTAACCTTCCAACAATATTTTAATGTAAGGTTAATTTGTAAAACTGCTGAAATATTGACATAAAATTCCATTAATGTTTCAACAACATTTATAATGTAAGGTTACATTATAAGGTTAGTGGTAAATACCAATAATCTTCTCACTAAGCTATGTAAGATTGTAACCTCCTTGTAACCTTAGTGCAATATCTGGTGCTGTGAGGGTAGCTTTTTACTGAATCTAACAAGTAGTAAGAGTTCTAACAAGTTGTAAGAGTAGAAACCAATTATAATAAAAACTCACTGAGCGCTCACTGATCTATTTTGTCTGATGAACGAAATCAGTATTTATTCTAACATATATGTATATATATAATATTTTTGATATTTCTGCAATGTTACAAATGTAACCAAAGACACTGCAACAATCTTGTTAAAACATTTCAGAAAGATTTCTGTGATATTTCATAAACGTTTCTTGTGGACTAAAGCAGACATTTTGACGTTGCTGCAATCTTGCAGAGATGTTTCAGAAACATTACGCAACGTAACTGTGATAATTTCATTATTTCAATGTTATGTTCCTGCAGCGTTACAGAAACCAATCTGTACTGTCAGGGATTATATATACAGAAACTTGTGTACTCAGATAAATACTTTATTGTTTAAAAGCGAGGTATAAAACAATAGAAATTTATAATTTTGTTTGCTGAAATCTGCGAAATAATTATTCAATGATGTAAGTACACATTATATTGACAACGATGGAATATGATAATTTTTCTATAATATATTTTATTTAATGATGTAGGGATATTCTTGGATTAAATTATTTAGGTATTTATAAACATTGTATTGCTTATTTTATATTATCAGATAAAGTGATAGGATCATATTGAGAAATGAAAAGCTTGTGTACTCATTGTCAGATAAATTTTTTATCATTTAAGTAAGATAAGATATAAAACGATAAAAATTAATAGTTTTTTTATCTAACGTGATATCTGATAGATATGAGAAATTGAGATAAAATTGTATAGAATTCCCACCAAATTTATATAGATTACTATTGTTTCTTATCAGACTTTTTAAGCAAAGTGCGTTTAACAACACAATTAATTTTACTACTTCTTTTTAGAATTCCTCATCCGAACAAAATAGGGCAATAAAAAATATATGCATTATCCTAGTATTCCAATAACGAGATCAATAATATAATTCAGATAGACACAACAACAGTAACAACAAAAAAATATTTATAATTGTGATGTAGAGAACATTAATGTCAAAACACAAATTGAAATTTGTATATATATATATATATATATATATCAAACCAATGTTATCATTTTATGTCCCCCTCGAAATCCGAAAACTTTTGTCTGAAAAATTTTTTTTTCCCGGGCTTGATTTTCGAGATATTCGACTGGATGGATTAAAATGGTCCATCCTGTATACACGTTCATACATATATGTATATGTATATATACATA
>NW_012026784.1:10301421-10302034 GCF_000956235.1 Wasmannia auropunctata | reverse complement strand
AGTTACGTAACGTTTCCGTTTTCTTTCGTTTTCTTTTGTGCGTCCTTCGTTAGGCGGCGAACGGCCGTGTCATTGTTTTCGCATTCCTTTACGCTCCACTGCTCGCGTTCGAGGTATTAAGCCCCGAAAATTATCGCCGTGTATATTCCGTTTCAGTGACCGTGGTCGCGTGTATAGGTCGTTTCAAATTTTGTTTTCGTGGACTGCGTGCGAGCAGTCCGTACTATTATCACTCAGCGATCCCGTGGGGACGTTCACAACAAGCGAATTCCTGACCCGTTAGTGAGGGAAAATACGAGCGCGTCCTCAACCTTGCGTGCCCTTGAGAGCGCTATTTTTTTCTCTCTTTCTCGTTGTTTTGTATTACCGATTTGCGTTTCCGGCGTTGCCGCACTTACGAATCTTCGTTCTCGTTACCGTATTAATTTCTTTCTTTCTCGTTCACGATGTCGGAGGAGGGCTCGAGATTCGGATGGATATACAAATTATCGTCCGACGCGTTAAGAGAAGAGTTATCACGTAGAGGGTTAGACGTTGAAGGGGACATTATCGCGTTGCAGGATCACTTGTTACGTCACGAGCTAAACTGTCGACTGGGAGCATCGGCAACCGC
>NW_012026784.1:10300907-10301371 GCF_000956235.1 Wasmannia auropunctata | reverse complement strand
AAAAAAAAAATAATTGGTTTTTCACAATACCATATGTAAAAACTGTCTCTGAATCTTTTAGGCCTATAGTTGAAAAATTCAATTTAAAACCGGCCTTTTCCATTCCAAATACGCTTAATAAATACATAAAAAGGGGAAATGATTTATTAGATCCTATGTGCCACCAAGACGTGGTATATAAAATTTCTTGTTTGGACTGTGATGCTTCTTACACTGGCCAAACTAAGAGACAATTACGAACGAGAATTAATGAACATCGTTCGGACATAAAGAAAAAATCTGGTTCGCCTTCTGTAATTTCTGATCACCGTATAACGTGCGATCACGAATTCGATTGGAATGGAGTAAAAATTTTGGATAACGAACCTTCCTATAATAAAAGATTAGTGTCAGAGATGGTATACATTAAAACACAAAGCAGTGGTTTGAATAAACAAAGTGACACAGAGACACTTTCTGACGCA
>NW_012026784.1:10298920-10300857 GCF_000956235.1 Wasmannia auropunctata | reverse complement strand
TAACGGATAAATTATCATTATAGGTTCTCAAAATCCGAATCATATCGACACACTTGCTGTTCGTGTAATTCATTGTCGTAATATTTGAACGAAAACTGATTGTTCGACATAAAGTATTGTTTATAAACACAATACGCGTTATATATATATATATATATATATATATATGTCGCTCGACGAACCTTAGCTGTAACAGCTGCATGCATACGCAACAGATTTTCAAATTCAATTTTCTCGACAACTAAGCCAAAAATTGTATTCTATATTTTTTTCTTATTTTTTTCATAAGGAAACACGTTGTGTTCAATTGTACATATTATTCGGCCGGACCCTGTATATACCTATAAACATTTCTAAATATATATTTTATCAAGGAATCGATGTTCTCCATGCTGGAATTGCGACGCATTTTGTACCATCGGAGAGACTCGTGGATTTAAAACGCGATTTATTAACGTTACGTGAAGTTGACATTGAATCAGTTTTAAACAAATATCAACCGAAATTAAATTATGAATTCAGCTTGGCACCTAATATATTGCAGATAGAAAGTTGTTTTTCCGCTCCATCCGTTGAGGAGATAATTGAAAGGTAAAAGAGATATCAAATTAATATTTTTTCATTTCTAATACAATAATGTATAATTTTTTTTTGTATAAAGACTAAAGAAAGATAATTCCGACTGGGCACAAAAGAACATAGACGTGCTACTCAAAATGTCTCCGTCTTCTCTCAAAATCACCAAGAAGACGATCGATGAAGGAAAAAGAAAATCCTTAGCGGATTGTTTAAAGATCGAATATAGATTGATATGTACTACCAACAAAAATGATTTCTACGAAGGTAATAAGATAAAATATATTTAACAAGCCATACAAATCTTGTTCTTGGATCAATATTGCAATTTAATTACAGGCGTCAGAGCTCTCCTGATCGACAAAGATCAGAAACCAATGTGGAAGCCGACATTATTGACTGATGTAACGGATGAATATGTAAATGAACGATTTGCAGCACTTCCTGTGAAGAAAGAATTGCAGTTATGCATCAGCAAACTATAGAAATTGAGAAATTTTTTATATTGACTCCGTGATACATTGTTATATAACAAGTTCCTGTAAGACTTACATTTTGTACTCTAATTTTGTACAAATTGAAATTTGTATTAAAATTATTGACATTGTTGACTTTTTTCAGATTTTAATCTTCTATATTTTTTACAATAAATATACTATATGAGCAAATTTATCAGAAACTATTTTGTAAATGACGAACTGTACAATTGTAAAATATAAAATAACATATATTTTATTGATGCAAAACAAAGAAAAGAAGAAAATAAAGGTACTTATAATTTAAATATTATCACGTAAAAATATTTTGTTTGTAAATTTAATTTTTATTTTAAAAGCAACTTTTCAAGATTTATAAATTAGGATTCACCATTAACAAGATTTTCCCGCTATCTACATATAATTTAATATGAATATTTTCCACTTACAACAGTAATTTAATTTACAGACTATATATATTGAAGATTATTTCTAAAATATTACAAGTATGATACATGTGTCCCGGTTTTTAAAATATATTAGTTTTAATTGAAATATGTGATTCAACAATTTGCTAAAAAAAAAACGATACAATTATCCTATCTAATATAATAATTATATATATACAGGGTGATTCGGAATAACTCCGGTGTTCCTGTAAAGACGTATTCTTGACTCAATTCTAAGACGATTTTTCCTTTATAAAAATTTTGTCCGAAGCTTAGTTTTCAAATTATAACGAGAAATATTTAGCAAATTACGGGCCGCGTACGAATGGTAGACAGAGGCGGCGCAACTTACTGTCCGCCGGCAGGCGGTACGCGGGATCGTCGCGACGACCAGCTGACTACACGCGCGCATAAACATGCGTTTACATTCATTCTA
>NW_012026784.1:10298304-10298870 GCF_000956235.1 Wasmannia auropunctata | reverse complement strand
ATGACATTGTTATCGTTACGCCCACGTTCGCGGAGCATTTGGAATGGCTGGAGCGGGTCCTTAATAAGATTTTCGCTGCGGGTCTCACGATCAATCCAGAGAAATGCGAATTTTGTCGTTCGCAGGTTCGATACCTGGGATTCATCGTGCAAAGAGACGGCTTAACCGTCGACCCAAGCAAAACACAGCCAATTCTTGAGTATCCGGCTCCGCGAAATATCAAACAATTACGGAGATTTTTGGGTATGTCATCTTGGTACCGACGCTTTATACCGCAGTTCGCGTCAATCAGCGAACCTCTTACGCGACTTTTACGTAAAAATCAGCGCTGGGAGTGGGGAAGTGAACAGCGCGAAGCGTTTGAACGGATTCGCGCGCACTTGGTCTCCGCGCCTACGTTATCGTGTCCCGACTTTTCCGTTCCCTTCGTATTGCAAACGGACGCGAGTTCCGTAGGGATCGGAGCCGTATTGATTCAGAATATTAGTGACGAAGAACACGTTATCGCTTTCGCAAGTCGCGCGCTCTCGGAGCCGGAAAAGAAATATTCCGTTACCGAACAGGAA
>NW_012026784.1:10296819-10298254 GCF_000956235.1 Wasmannia auropunctata | reverse complement strand
CCATTTTTTACGCGATTTCCTGCTAAACGGCTGGAGCAACAAAATTCGGATTAGAGCAACTAATTAGCAACAAAATAGCACTAAATTTTTGACTAAGTCCGAACTTAATTTGCGATGGTGGGGGATCCAGCTTAATAGGGGTATGGTATCGAGCAACATGCTTCAATCCTAAAGAATCGAACATGACATCTGCAATTCTCTTTATTGATTATGGTAACATTGAGTCAGTAAAGCATCAGGATTAATGCCCAAAGACTTCATTCTACATGCAGCATTGGCGAATGTGTGTACAATTGTCAGTATAAGTATCAAAGTTGTCTGTGTAAGTTAAAAGGATACAATAATTTTCATATTCAAACTTATCTTGTTCCTCGTTACAGATTTAGGACCGGTAAGAAATGGGCAATATTCGGAAGCAATACAAAAAAAATTAGATGAGTTAACACCAAATTCAATCGTTAAAATTAAAATTGTGAAATGCCCCGAGAACGGCGTTTATGAAATCGAGTTGCCAGAGACGTTCGTGCCACGCTCATAAAACACATGGTCTCGTGTCTTTATAAAAGTTTGTAAACAGTGACAGTTACATATTTGATTATTTGATTGACTCTTTTCATTTTATAATTTCAGTCTACTATCAATCTATTATCAAGTTTTGTTTTTTAAGCAACAATTTTATTTCCATTAATTATGTTATATTTGCGAAAACGTTACCTTATATTCTATCAATCTATTATCAAGTTATGTTATCAAGTTATCAAGTTTTGTTTCTTAAGCAACAATTTTATTTCCGTTAATTTTTCTTGATCGATCAGTACTAGTTAGTATTTATTATATCTGCAAAATCGATGTTGTTGAGAAGACTCTTTAGTATTTGTATCATTTGCTACTGGTTGGTCTGCTATTTTACTTTGAGATACATTATCATTATCATGTTGAGCAGATACATGTCTATCTTGAGTATTATTAATAGAACTATGTGTAATTTCTGTATTACTTATGCTTGTTAACATTTGCACTCGTATTATTCGAGCATTCTGCTTGCGACACATTAAATGTATTAGGCCGTCGCAGTTTCACGTCGCTAGATTTAGCCGTTTTAACATTGGGGGTCAATGTCTTTTTTATTTTATTTACGTCTTGATTAATTTGCAATGAGAAGGTATCATCTATGATGCCCTGCGAAAAAAATGACGTCAAAACGGCGACAAATTTTGGTCATGAAATGATCAATGCGACGTTATAAATTGGACATTTGGACCTAAATTGATCGTCAAAGATCTGAAAATGACGTCAATATGTCACATCCACCGGACGTCATTTTCTGATATCATATTAAGAGGATCCTAAACCCTAGATCAAACTCCAAAAATCCGCTGTTTTACCGACAATTTGTGAGTATGTATGCGTGCGATATTGATGTAGTAGTGTGTAG
>NW_012026784.1:10296113-10296529 GCF_000956235.1 Wasmannia auropunctata | reverse complement strand
GTATGCTATACGAAGTTATTACGTGCGATAGTGAAAATAGAAACACAGGAGGTGTTGTGATTTATATAAGAAACAACATCAAATACGAGGTAATAGTAAGGGAAAAGATAGCATCAAACTGCTGGTGTGTGGCGATTGAAATGAGAGACAGTATGTATAAAGGTGTGATTGTGTGTGTGTATCATTCACCGAGCGCATCAGATGGTGATTTCATAAGATTTATCGAGGACATAGTGGATCTCCTAGTAACGAAAGGTCAATGTATTATGTTAGGCGACTTTAATATAGATTTAATGGCGGATACGTTTTATGCGAAGAAACTAATAAAGGAAATGTTATGCTTAGGTATGAAACAATACATAGACAAACCGACTAGAATCACTAAAAATAGTCAAACTTTAATAGATTTAGTTTTT
>NW_012026784.1:10290898-10296063 GCF_000956235.1 Wasmannia auropunctata | reverse complement strand
AAAAGAGTACTTAACCCATTATTTAAATGTTTTTAAAAATGTTTTTTTAATGTATTTTAAATATTTTTAAAAATATTTTTTAAAACATTGTGTGCTGGTTGGGTAATCATAAGAAATTAACCAATCATTGTCAAATGTGAAGAGAATAATCTATGGTTGGTCAATTTCTTATAGCTTATATAGTGTTTTCGATATGTTGACTCGATCCGACTCTGTGTCAAAAATATCAAAATGGTCTGTTTTTTTTGGCATTCTTGCACACTTTAACCATCCACTTCGTGTCGGCACCTTTGATCTTATTTTCCAGATCACGTGAACATCCACCATGTTAAATCCAGGACCGAATTGAGAAAAGTGCCTCACAAAAGTAAATGGATTCGATACAGTAAATCAATAAATTCAATGTGTGAATCGAATAAAACGTTTTATTAGTAACAATTATTCGTAGGAGTGATCACTAACGAAAATTTCTGATGTAATTGCTTATAAATTGTCTGCACATATGTATGTATACGTTCCTATCGTCTTGCATTTCATTGGATCCAACCAAAACAAAAGTTGCGCGGCGATACCTGCACGAAGACTCAATTTTTTGCTGAGTGGACCTACTGGTTATACTGTGCTTTAACTATTCTTTTATAGCTAAAAAGAACAGACCATCGACTCGGACTCGGATCGAGTCAACAAATCGAAAACGCTATTAAAGCTTACTACATCTATATTTACTGGGAATAATAACTCCCGTATTTAAGGCGCGACAATGCTTGCCGCGCAGTAAGCTGTGATGCGGTAGCCAATCAATTTCACTTTTCATAAAAGCGGAAAAATGATTCGCTATTGCGTCGCATCTTGCCGTGAGCATGTTTTGACATCAAAATAACCTCTTTGGCATAAAAATAACGACAAATAACGTGATTAGCTTGTTTCCTGGATCGTATGTGCAGAAGTCAGAAGTTATTATTGCGCTGCCAATCGCCGCCATCTTGGTTTATCATATCTCTCCTTTCCCCTTGAGCTCCAACTCCGCCGCAATATGCTCCGTCCAGATATTTCATACGTCCATGATCTCGTCTTTTTAGCTTTGTTCCTCTCTTTATTCCCTTTATTCCTATGTTCGTGGAAAAAAAACCTCGTGTGTTGCAGGCTTTAGTTTTTCGATGAATACCTTTTAGCAGGAGACGCGAAAGTCATTATGTCTTTATTCGATATTCATAATGAGATTGCATAAATGGAAAAACGGAATAACTCCTTGACAGAATGATTTCTGAATGGCTCAGAATGATTCTGAAAAGCTTTCCGCAGAAGGGATAGGAAAGGGGAGTGGTGAATGAAGGAGGATAATATCAGTTGTAATCTCAGTATAGTATCAATACCGCACGTGTTCGTAAGTACCAACACTTTCCAAAGTCAGTACATACGTATCGCCGGTGGTCCCCACTCTGAAGCGCGCTCGCAAAAACGGTGGAAAGCGATAGTTGTGATAGAGAGCATGTAGCGGTGCGTCCAAGATTTTCGCCGTCGGTCGATACGTGTGTAGAGCGCGAGGAGCAGAGTAGATTCGTGTGTACTGCAAATGGTGCATCGCGAATTCTCATAAAGTAAGTGCTATCGTCGTAAGTTTGGTCGCAGCAGGAGGCGCAGGAGCGCTTCCATCACACTCCCGATATTACCGCGTAAAGCCGGATCCAAATCGAGCATGGCAGGTGCGAGTGAACATTCCGACAAACACGAACGATATCATCGCATCGTGGCGGCGGAGCAAGCCGTTCATTCACATTCGTTCGCGCTTGGTTTGCGGACAAGCTCGGATTTTCATCTGGATGGGACGTTCGAATTAGCGAGTTGCGTCTGATGAAAATTAGAAAGAAAATGAGAAGAACATTGAAAAAAATTAAACAATAGTAATGAAAATTCCTAGAATGAACTCTGCATCGCACTTAATTGTAGCTATATAAGCTATATACATATATAGCTGGCAATTGCTGAGAAATATTTTTCTACTGATAAATTCAGTTAAAAGAAAAAGGGGAAAAATCGTTTTATTATTAAAAGTTTAGAAACTCTGACCAAAAATCTAAAAGAAATGATCACAGGATTTGCTTGCTGATTGTGAATAAAGATTCACGCAAGAGTACATTCGCGCGTGTGCAACAAGTTGCATGTGCAATCAAAGGAAACAAACCTTTAAAATTATATGCACAAATGACTAAAAATAAATTTATATATTCTCATTATTCATTTTCAAAAGTTTTATTATCATTTGAATGTTGTTATAAGTATCTTCATGCTTTAGTTTTCCATCGAAAAGAGTTAACTTCGCATATATGCTTAGAAATCCAGATAATTCAGAGACATCCGATACAGTTGACCCATAAGAATTAACAGCGCGGACGGGGAAGCATCGTTAAGAAGCCTGGTCGCGAGTGAACCAATTGGCGGGTGTCATTGCGATTCGGCGGAAATAGCTGGCGGCGCGTCACGGTGTTTACCGCATCGCGTACTTAATAATCGCTCATCCGACGACAGCCAATCGGAACGGAAGAAAACCGGCGGCGGTCGGCGTATATTTAGCGTGTCGAAGTCACGGATTTCACGGAACGCGCCACACGGACACGCGACCGTCATCGTCGGAGTGTGCCGCCTCTCACCACACACGCGCGCGTCCGGCGCACTCGCGCTCACCGATTATGCAATTGAGCCGTAATATTTCGCGACCGCGGCTTTGCTGTCGCTTACGAACGAGGAGAGTCACGTATTGTCGATTACGATCGACTGCGTGTGCGTGTCTCCTTGCGCGACGGTGAATGCGCGTCCATGCGGCATGCGCACGAATTCGGAATCCATATCGGTGCACGCGGAACGACACATGTATGCGCGTGCGTGTGATCACTTTTTGCAACATTTCAAAAGCTACTTGTCATTGTATGAGAATAATGATTCTTTCTTGCGGAAAATGAGCAAAAATAAGACGTAGAAAAAGTGACTTTATCTCTATGACGGTTAAAATGATTTTACATCCTTAATACAACAATACTTATCTAATCATGTTCATACTATCTTCCCTCTCTGTACAATCTTTCTTTACTATACTTACTTTATTTATATCCTTATCAGTTAATTTGATATTGCACTTGATTTAATTCCAAAAGACTCGAGAAATAATTGCGCTGTGTAACAAATGCTAGCTAGGTCAATGAAATCTTAAAGAAGCAGCTTGAGCTGAGTGTATTAATATTATATTTTGTTATTTTGCAGAAAATGGCATGTGCTATATATATGATAGGAGTGCTGCTATTGGGAGGAGCAGCAGCTTGGACCATCGATATTGTACCTAACATAACTGTACATATGAATGAAGTAATATCAATCCCATTCAGCGTACATGACAGCTTATTGTATCCACATACATGGGTAGTTAGTACAGACCGACATATTGCAACAGCAAGTTTTCAAGAGATAACGTCAAACCAAACTTCTTTTAATGGTATTTTAAATATTACTGGCGTATTCCTTGGTAGGACGAAATTAACGTTCACTATGACAAAAATGACGGTAGGCACTAAGTAAATATTCAATTTTGTTGTTTTATTTTTGAAGACATAATCAAGGTTTCTTTTTTTTAGAATAAAAGCCAGGAAGTATCTTTTATTACCGTAATACGACAGGAACGCATCATAGACACTATATTTACTGCCAGTGTAGCAGTACTTGTATCCATTTTGTATATTAATTTCGGCTGCGCCATGGATTGGGGCGTATGCCGCGATACATTAAAAAAACCAATAGGTCCAGCCATAGGTTTCGTCTGCCAGTTTTTGACAATGCCATTGGTAAATTTCCTTATCATATAAACATGCTAGATGTATCATGTAGTCGATATATAGATGTTATACTTACATTGATAATGCACTGTATTTTACATACTCTTTTGTCAACCAGACTTTCCGTAATTTTGATTTTATATTATTTCCAGTTAAGTTTTCTCATTGGATATCTTTTATTTCCTGATCGTCCTGAACTGCAAATAGGTATGTTTTTCACAGGAATAAGTCCAAGCGGTGGCGCTTCTAATATATGGACACTGTTACTTGATGGCAATTTGAATCTTTCAATTACAATGACCACTATATGTACTATAGCTGCATTTGGTATGTAATATGTGACATACAAATAATTCTTGTATTCTTGTATAAAATTTTGCTATTCTTTACAGGAATGATGCCATTTTGGGTCTTTGCATTGGGTAGATATATTTTTGCAGAGGCAGAAATCGCAGTTCCGTATCGCCATATCGGAACTTTAATGGCTGGTCTCATGATTCCATTGGCCATAGGATTTTTCATTCAAAAAAAGTTTCCAAGGGTATCGAAGATATTGGTCCGAATAATGAAACCTTTTTCTGTGATTTTAATTTTATTCATCATTATATTTGCTATCACGACTAATCTATACCTGTTCCAACTGTTTTCGTGGGAAGTAAGTCTGTTTTTTCTACAAATTCATGAAAAATATAATATATATAAATATATATGAAATGTGATTTTATTTTTTTATTTCAGATTGTAGTCGCAGGAATGGGCTTACCCTGGTTAGGTTTTACATTTGGCTTTGTAATAGCGTATATCTGCAAGCAACCTCAAGCTGACATACGGGCAATAGCCATTGAAACTGGTATTCAAAATACGGGCGTGGCGATATTTTTGTTACGATTTACATTGAAGTCACCCGCTGATGACCTAACTACTGGTGAGTCTATATATGCGTACATGCATTATCATCTTACATAATTAATCATCTAACAAAATATCTTCTTTTTAGTGGTTCCTGTGTCTGCCGCGATAATGACACCAATACCATTAGTAATTTTATTTATAATAAAATTGATTTATCGATATAGAAAGAAAACAAAAACGGAAGTGACACTAGATCCTGTTCCGTCGTTAGAAAAACTCCAACAAACTACAGATATCGGCACGATCACACAAGTGAATGATTCTAGAATTATATTTGATCGTGCAGAATAATAATTCATTGTGTATATGTATATATATATATATATATATGGGCCATTCCACGTGAAGCGGATCAGTCATCTCTCAGTAAATTTTTCTAATTTTGCACTAAAGGTAGTACTTTGGGAGATAGAATTTTGTGCCAAAGGNTTT
>NW_012026784.1:10289625-10290848 GCF_000956235.1 Wasmannia auropunctata | reverse complement strand
ATATATATATATATATATAATATATACATGGTGGACCATTTTAATTCATCCAGTCGAATATCTTGAAAATCAAGCCCGGGAGAGAAAAATTTTTCAGACATTAGTTGTTTGGTTTCAAAGGGACCATAAGATGGTACCATTGGTTTGACCTTGAAGAATTATTTGTCACATGAAAGTCACATGAAAGTCACTTCAATTTTTTTAAATGGCATTCTCTATTGTTTATTACATGTTTTTGTAGCTGACCTCGAGAGCTTTCCAAAACACTATAATCAAATCTTTCTTCATTGAATACTTTTCGAGTTATAAAGCTCCAAAATTGCAATTTGAAAAAATTCAAAATGTATCTTGTAAAGTATTCACTTTCCGTCTTATCTTACACGATTCAACTAGTCAAGGCAAGAATTGGACATGATCCAACCGGTCAAGGCAAGATCTGGACATGATTCAAACGGTCAAGGCAAGATCCGAATATGATCCAGCCAGTAAAGGCAAGATCTGGACATGATTCAGCCAGTCAAGGCAAGATCTGGACATGATCCAACCGGTCAAGGCAAGATCTGGACATGATCCAACCAGTAAAGGTAAGATCTGGACATGATCCAGCCAGTAAAGGCAAGATCTGGACATGATCCAGCCAGTAAAGGCAAGATCTGGACATGATCCAGCCAGTAAAGGCAAGATCTGGACATGATCCAGCCAGTAAAGGCAAGATCTGGACATGATTCAACCAGTCAAGGCAAGATCTGGACATGATCCAACCAGTGAAGGTAAGATCTGGACATGATCCAACCGGTTAAGGTAAGATCTAGATATGATCCAACCAGTCAAAGCAAGATCTTTATCAAAGGAATTGTTCAAAATTATCTCCATTAGCTTGAATACATAATTCCAATCTATTTTCGAAGTGCATGACCGTTTTGAGTAAGACAGCTCGCGATATATTTGCGCAAGCTACTCTTATTCTCTCTATCATATCTTCTCTAGTTGTAGGCGCATGCTCATAAACCACATTTTTAATATACCCCCATAAATAAAAATCAAGTGAAGTCAGATCAGGTTGAAACCGACAGCAGAGCCTGAGCCGGTTTCGGCTGATGTCGGCAGCCGCCGTCAAGCTTCGTCGTCCGTTGCGGAACAAGCACTACAAATAGTAAAAGATGGATGGAAGCGCGGGAGAATCTACGGCGCGAAAAAGCAAATATACCGGATGTCGCAGCTGA
>NW_012026784.1:10288011-10288435 GCF_000956235.1 Wasmannia auropunctata | reverse complement strand
ACGATGTAAACCTCATTTGCGTGCGATTTTTATTTTACTTTCTGGAACTTTGCAAAGTTCGCAAAAAAAATTCGTCAAATCTCAAAATCTCCCCCAAACTTTGCAAGGTTCCATGATCTGAATTAAATTTCGCACATAAAGGCGGCTTACAGTTTTCGAAAGCGTGAATCTTTAGCTTTAATTTGAGCAGTCGGCGAGCATTGTGCGATTTTTTTTCACCGAGTTATTCAACATTGAAGTAAAAATGATCTTATGCTTCAACATTGAATAACTCGGTGAAAAAAAATCGCAAAATGCTCAACGAGTACGCAAATTAAAGGTAAAGATTCACTCTTTCGAATGCTGTAAACTGCATTTATGTGCGATTTTTAATTCGCGTCGAGGAATCTTGCAAAATTCGTAACAAATTTTGTCGCATCTTTAT
>NW_012026784.1:10286250-10287640 GCF_000956235.1 Wasmannia auropunctata | reverse complement strand
TCAATTCGATAAAACATCTCATGCTAAGGTGTATCAACCAGGTACACTTGTGTGGCTAAAATTACATAGAACTTCGAAGGCAGGTAAACGCCAAACGAAAAAGATACATCTACTATATGATGGTCCATACAGGATAAATCGCGAGGTAAGAAGAAACGCGTACCTATCAGAACGATTAACAGGAGAACCTGTTGGAGTATATAATTCACGACAATTGAGACCCGACAGACAGGCGAAGTTACAACCTACAGACGATAATAGTGAATTAGATAACGATCAGTTACAATTTGACGACCATTAGGACATGAATAATGATTTTGAGAGAGAGGAACAAATAAGTTCTCCAAGAATTGGAGATCCCGACTTCAGATGGGATTAATATAACGATTACTACGAAGAGAATATAGGACCTAACGTATTTGGGAATGTAGACGAGGAGGAACGCGAGAGCAATGTACAATTTGACCAGGAAAACGAAATAGGTCATATAGAAGACGACTTATGTAGTACTATCGACGACGAGGATGAAAATGAGGAAAATTATAATAATGAAGATGAACCACCATACGATTGGCAATTTTATGATTTTAACAAAGAAACTATTAAAAATGACAACGAAAACGATAACGAAGATGAAATAAGAAATGGCGAGGAGTCGCCAGATAAGAGTAATGATTCACCAAGAATAGGAGATCCAGATTTCAGATGGGACCCATACGATAGAAATGAAGAAGGGTTCTTAGGACCAAATGTGTTTGGAGATAACGATAATTTAGACAAGGAAGTTAGATATGGCGAGGAGTCAGGAGATTCCGAGTATGGCGAGGAGTCGCTAGAGGAAAATAAGCCTAGGGATATTTACAGCTATTTCGACAATTATAGTAGCGATGACGAACCCGACACGCGTAGCGAAACGCGAACGAATAAGAATAATGTAGGTTCCCTTTTAGACGGCGAACTTAGTAATAAGATCCGAGATAATGATAGTATATCGATTTCGAGCGAGGAATCATTTTTCAATAACAAAATACAAAATAATAAGAAAAACGAGATGATAAGTATATCAGATAGCAAACGCGAAGAAATAATAAGAAACGCGTTAATTCGAAAAGTTAAATTACAAAATACAAGCAACAGCGAAAACTCATATGAGGAGATTACGAACAAATTAACAAATGACTTAAACATTAAAAACGGTAGAATAAAATTAGAAGATAGATCAAAACACATGCAATTAACGAACGACGAAGCAGTTAGGCGTGATGTAATAGTCCAAGTAGCCAAAGGAAACAAATAACTCGTTATTATACCACTGCAAATATAGATACGATAGATCCACCGAGGATAAATGCCCTAAATGTAATAGCAATGTTGCAAAATCACCCAAAAT
>NW_012026784.1:10243404-10286200 GCF_000956235.1 Wasmannia auropunctata | reverse complement strand
ATATATATATATATATATATATCAATATATCAGAAAAAACTATATATTTTTTATATATTTTATATTATAATGTGAAAATTTAAATTTTTCAATAAGAATAGGTGGGTTGTGGATATATATGTATATGTATATATATATATATATATATATATATATTATATATGTACAATTATGTATAATAATGTCTATCTATTGAACAGTTGTTTGAGATTGTATATTTTTTATGTCGATGATACTTAATAGTTATAACAGTAATTGGATTTATTTAAATATAATATAAATGTATTGCGAAAAATGATAGTATTACATATTGCTTAACAAACAAGGATATTTGTTAAATATTTTGTAAGTACTGAAAATCTCGTCTGCATTTATATATTTTGTTTTTAAATGCGAAAAAAATTAAAGAATTTTACTTTTCTAAGCTTGTCTTTTATTACGGAATGTTTAGAAAAAACTGTAGTTTTAAGAGCAGAATTATACATGTCCAATGGAATATTAAAAGTTTTAATTCACTTACATTGTTGAATTTGTAAATTTCAACTAATTCAGAAAATGAATTTCATTCGTCTTTGAACAAAATCTATTTCAAAAGTTCGCGTTCGTCGTCATCAGCGCCATCATCTAACGAATAGAATACAGTAACATTGGCCACGTTCAGCAGACAGTCCCGACTCCTGATCAGTGTGCGCTCAGTGATTCTTTGTTACGATTGGTTTATTCACTCAGATCTAGCGAATCACCATAAGCGCTCACTCATCTGCTGTCTGCTGAACGTGGCCATTCACTCGGCAGCGTGCGTGACAAGTTTGAAAATCCCTCGCGCAAATGTAACTAAATCGATACGTAATCAATTCGATTTTGTTTTCTATATAAACAAAACCTTCATTATAACGACTGCGTTAGCTTTTTTTAGCAAGAAATCTAACCGTGCAACAAACATTAATCGTCGTACGTCTCGTTTAATAACTTAACAAGATAAAAATAACGTTTCTGCGTCACCATTGCAGTTATATCGTATTGGCCTAGTTTACACCGAGCACTTGATACGCGTACTAATTAGAAACTTTCTATTAAATTATCTTAATTTCTACAATGCTTTTAATGAATGATGTACTAAGCTGATACACTATGCATTAAGATGATTAATTAAATACGCATATCATGTATAAGTTTATATACATCGTCGAAATTAAGAAAGTTTAATAGAAAGTTACTATAGTTAAGCCCGTATCAGACTAAATTAAGATTAAGATTGCGATTAGAATGGAATTTGACCAATTAAAACAAAGTTTACTAAATTTGAGATTGGTTTTCTTTCTTCTAATTGATTAAATCCTAGTTCAATCTCAATCTCAATCTTTAGTCTGGGTATACGGGCTTTAGTATACGCGTATCAAATGCTAATATAATAGCGATAAATCAATCTTATGATTGGCCATTTGCGAGTCCAATCAGGACTCGTAACACCGGTCGCGCTTCTCTGATAATCTAGGACTCTAGTCCTGACTAGAGTCCTAGATTATCAGAGAAGCGCGACCGGCTTATGGCAGTATCGCAAAAGTACTAGAAAATATTAAAAATGGCGTCGAATGGCCAATCATAAGTTTGATTTATTCGGCAGCCATTTATAATAGCGATAAATCAATTTTATGATTGGCCATTTGCGTGTCCAATCAGAACTCGTAACACCGGTCGCGCTTCTCTGATAATCTAGGACTCTAAGTCCTTCTAGTCATTTGACGAGGGACTCTATCGCGAGGTGTCGCGACCGAACGCGCTAAAGTTGGCCATCCTGCACTCGCGTACCCGCGCGCCGCCGCCCGTTCTTGCCGCTAACTTAGCGCATACGATTTCAGTTTACAGTGCGGAGGGCTCGGGGAAGCCTGAATGTCTGAAGCTGTGAAACAAGCGGGTGAGCGATTTGGAGTATTTGGACCTCTGCGATCTTACGTTGGCTGAAGATGTGATCTGGCCGCGTCGGCTGACGACACGCAGATTGGTAGTCGCGATAGAGTGTGCTCTCGACCTAGGTGTAGGTGATTGTGACCGCGCGCATTCTCGCGAACGAGAACGAGAGAGAGAAAGAGGAAGGAGGGAGAGAGTGAGATATAGACGAGCGAGGGACGGAGCATGCGACCGCGCCTCTGCGACGTTACTCGGTCTGTCGATGAGGATGGGAAGTGCGCCGCTGCCGCCGCCGCCGACGACGACGAGGACAAGGGACGAATGTGAGTCAGGGATAACGTCGTTGCGATACGTCGTGCGGTGCTGCATCATCATCGCTTAGGAATGGTATCGCCGTCCAAGCACCAATATCAGCAGCAGCAGCAGCAGCAGCAACAACAACCACTCAGACAACCGTCGAGAGAGAACAAGTTTAATTCGCGACAAACGACAGGTAAGCCTCGGAATGCGTAATTCCGTATTGCATAATAATTCGCACCGGCTGTTAATGGACATCGCGCTCGCAATAAGATGCTCGCATGACGTCTTTGACACGCTCATTTACGTGCTCATCTCCTCTACCAGTGATCATTGAGAGTGCTCGGAATATCTTCGGCGAAGAGGGAGAGAGAGAAAGAGAGAGAGAAACGATTGTTACATACTGTCACTGAGGAATTCGAGTTGTTTTACAGAAAACCGAGATGCCTTCCAAATCTGTGTTAGCTTGGACGCTACATACAAATAGCGAAATTTTTGCCGAGGTTGGA
The DNA here is from genome assembly GCF_000956235.1 of Wasmannia auropunctata. Lineage (NCBI taxonomy): Eukaryota > Metazoa > Arthropoda > Insecta > Hymenoptera > Formicidae > Wasmannia > Wasmannia auropunctata. The sequence continues at coordinate 10,283,486 of NW_012026784.1, read as the reverse complement.
ACGAATACTCTGAGCGATCACCAGCGTTTCCTTCGCTGTACATTGCAAATAGTAATGATGATTCGTTTTACATATCCCGTCTTGTAATGCGTTCTCTGGATGTGAGTAACAAGATTGTTATTATTGCTTGATTAGAGAGGCCGCACCAATTTGTCTGTATCATGTGATTTGTACAGCGGTTGGTACGAATGTAAGACAGCAACTGAGATATGATAAGTGAACATTTCGCATACCTAACGCATCTCTCGAAATATAAAAAAAAAAGGATACATTTCTGATGTTCCGTATACTGAGTACCTCAGTCGATTAATTCGGATTGACAATTGAAAAACTTTGTCACGCCTCGTCGCGTCTACAGGTGTGACAAACGATCGTTGCACCGATCACAGCGCAAAAATGAGTAAGGCTTTTAAAACTTTTTTTTATAGATATTCCTATACGAAGGGGTCCGCAACCTTTGGAAAAGAAGTCGTTCTATTTGGATATAAAGAACCATGTCATCGCGGCCAAGCTAGAGGCACAGATCAGGGAGTTGGGTGGTGTGAGTTACATTTCATCTCCTGCTTGTGCGATGCTGCGTTAGAGTAGCCCGCAGCCCGTAACCCGCGTTTCCCGCTTCGTTTCTCGCCGCTTATCGATTTGTCAGAGCGTTTTGGTGTATTTCGGGCGAGTGTGCGAGCCCCTCTCTCACTTTCTCTACCTGCCTCTTTCTCTGTTCTCCCCTCTTTCTCTCCCTCTCGCCCGCTCTTGTCTCCCCTCTCTCCCTCCCCCCCGTTCTTCTCTTCCCGCCATTTTCGATCACTATGCCTACGGCCGCTTCGACGTAACGCCCGCTCGCTCCCCTACCGAGACCGCGCACACACATACACATACATGTATCCACATGCACACGTGCACGCGCGCGCGCGCGAAAAGGGAAAAAAATTCGAATCTCCGTCTCTCGCGACCGATGCGCTCTCCGACCATTCAAGCCGACCTCGTTGCTACGCGATATTACTGAGTACGCGCGCGATTATCGAACTGTCGGAGAACACAGCAAACTCGGTCCCGAAAAGTTCCGCGCGCGGACTTTACCGGGTCATTCGCTAACGACCGCTAACGAATTTCATCAGCGTGACTTTTCCGAGTTAATTTTTCAATGCATTAAATTTATCTTTTGTTTTCTAATAGAAAATTATTAGGATCACGCGTTCACGAGCATTTTTGACAATTTCAAAGAAAGTTGTTTTATTTTTCTATTCTACGTTTGCAATATTAGAAATTATATCAGATTTTATATGTATCATTAAAAAAAGAATATTCACAATATCAAAGGAAATTGCCAAGAGACAACTGTTTTATTTTAGCTTCGAGAGATAATCACGATTATCGCGTTTTATTTTTGCTTCTATTTTGTAACTAGGTCGCGACAATACGTAACGGCAACCTCCGATAGAAAAAGATACGTTCGCTCGCCAAAGGCGAGTCCTCGGTTTAATACATTTGATTAATCTCTCGCAATCCTGACGCGATGCTCCAGTTTATGCATTTTTAACACGTACTATTATACAACATTGTTTACATACATACTCTTCCCAATTGAATTTTTAAATACGATACGATGGAATCGTTTTCTATAAACATTAGCCTACTCGCGCTGCACTCATGTGATCCGCGCGAGTCGCGCGAACCAGTGAAGTTGTCACCAACCGCGTTTCACGCGTACCCTTCCTCCGCTCTTCCTCCGTTTTTTTTTTAATCTTTCTCCGCGGGCGATATTCGTCTTACTCGGAACGTGAGTGAGCGGCTGGAGAAAAAGAGATGGACGATCCACAGCGCTCGCCGCGCGGGGCTGACCCTCGCGAACGTGACCGAGCGTTGCGCGAGGAAGCGGGTTTCCGTGTGTCCGCGCCCGGCCGTGTCTTCTCGCGCGAGGCCACATCGTTGCCGCGCCGTGCCGTGCCGCACGCGCGCGGGGGCTACGCCCTAAATTCAAGCCGGTCTCGGCAACGTTCGCGCCACTTTAACGACGACGCGACATTAGCCGCCGCCGCCGCACACGATCTCACCATCTCGGGAAACGCGCGCGTCTCGACGGACACGATCCCAGTCGAACGATTTTTATGTTGACAAACAATTCCCGCGGCGAATCTCGCCGTCTCGCGCCATCTTCAGAGCGATGCGCGAAACTCGCGAAACTTTGAAAAGGGGTACAAGAGGAGGGGCAGATGGAAAGAAAAAAAAGGAAATAAACGGGAAGCGCGATTGCGAGGTGAAAAAATTCACGCATCATACCGAACGTTCGCGCGCGCGAAGGGTAGATAAGTATACGTTCCTCTATGCGGGCTGGTTGTTTTGCAGCGTGTAATATCCGTGAAGAATCGAGAATTTCTTTAGAATTATAGTTAAGAAAAATTCGAAATCGAAGAGGTTAATGTTATTGGAATGAAATAAATTTCGTGATGAATGTAACACGCTCTAGAGACGTAAATGAATTTTGTGTAAAGATACTGGAATATTTTTAATCAATTCGATAATATATTTCACTCGAAAATAATATCCCGATAGTTATGCAGATACAATGACATTTTACATGGCTTCAGACCGTTTTTACGGCCGTAATTTGCAACGGTTTAACGGGACGAACGAGCCAATTCCTCAACGAACGCGGAACGGAAGGGCACAAGTACAAAGTCGCCTCGCAACGGCCTATTAATAGAGCAGCTGTCAAATCGCGCGGTCGACGTTGCGAATCGTTGCAGATCCGTCGTTGTCTGTTGACAAACAAATCGCGATAAACCGGCGCGCGTCGCGCCACCTGAGCGACCGCGCGTGGAATCGTTTTCTGCGCGTCGCCGCATATCTGCTGTCGCGCGCGCGCGTGTGTGGTGTGTGTGTGTGTGTGTGTGTACGCGAAAATTTCGAAAAGCGGAGCGGGTGGAAGGACGAGAGGGGAAGGGCGGAGAGCACGCGGCGGAAGGATGGCGGCGTCGCGCGCGACGCGCCCGACAATGCGAACGGACGGGAGTCGCGCGCGTGTCCTCGCCGTCGACGTCGGGCGCGAGAGGAGCGGACGCGCGCGCCGTCTCCAGGCCCCCGTGCCAAGCTGCTAACGGCGAATAGCCATTTTGTGCGTGACAGTTGTCCACCACGGGCCAGAGCAGTCGCAGCAGCGCGAGCACGAGTCGAGTGGCGTCGCGTCTCGTGGGCTCTCTCCGCCCGGTCGCTCTCCCGTCCGTCCTCCCGTTCGCTCGAGTGTCGCGCGTCGTCAGCACGACGTGGTCCAATGTTCCCAATGTGCCTGGCATAGATCCGCGCGTCCTCGTCGCGCCGCGATAATCGGCGAGCCGAAGCGGAGCGGAGCAGTGGACGGTTAGTCGCGCGTCGCTGGCGATTGACAGCGTGCTCGTAACTCTCGGGGACGCGTCCTCGCCCGACTTGGTCGCGTCGAATGCGCCGTCGTCGCCGTCGGGATCGTCACCATTCACGCCGGGACACGCTCCACGTGTCTCCCCGCGTCTACCTCCCGGTGCCTTGGACAAGGGACAGCTGGCGGACAGCGACGCGTCGCGTCATATTATTAGAACAACGCTATGCGACCGGCGGTGGGCGGCGGGCGGCGGCGTCCGCTACGTGAAGACCAGTCGCGGCGGCACGCGTCCGTCTTCCCGTTCCCGGCCGAGTCGCGTTCCTCTGTGTAACGGTCGGCCCCCGTCGTCGCCACCGCTGCCGCCACTGCCACCGTCACTGCCGTCGCGATCGCTCGAGGAAAGCCGTGAAATCACTTGACGTCAGCGTAACACGATGTGACCGTGCGTCCTGCCAGGCATCGGGTCCCCGTTCGCGCATCGCACTTGCACACGTATGTGCCGCACGTGTGTGTGTGCACCGTGCTCGCGCGACGACGTTTTGCTCGTTGCGCAAACGATAAACTTCCTCGAAAGTCGGACTGTCTCTGTCGCTCGCTCGATCGCTCGCACGTACGCTCGCGAGACGCGACAGATCGCTAACGTTTCCTTTGTCCGTATTTGGAAAGGCTCGAGAAACCTAGAAAGGGGCCCCTGGAATTTCGCCTGGAAAAAGTGCGATCTGATGTGTTAGTTGATTACTTGGATGTGTATCGTATACTTGTATGTGCTTACCTGTCCCCTTTTTTGCTAACTTCGCATCTTTCCCCTGCACTTTGCTCGACCTTTTTTTTTCAAAACTTGAATGTCATTTGTTTTTAGGCGATCGAATTGTTTCTAGTACGTGGTGTGACTCTTGTAGCCAGCGATAGAGTAGATAAGGCAGGTCAGACAAACTTCGAGAAACATAGATGGGCTTGCGTCAGTGGTGGCAGCGGAGGACCCCGCTCACTGAGAAGCATCGAAATCCCAACTCCCACACCTCCGACACCGTTACTAAGCTCTGAATGCCCCTCGTCCAACTCTACTCTGCGGGGTCAAACTACCCAAAGATCTGTAAGTACGAAAGACAAAAGTAGATTAGTTACGTCAAGCTTTCTATGTATCGTGTAAAAATATGTATTCAATGTTGTTAATATTGCAATAAAGAAGTCAGTATTGTTACTTTATTACTGTGCATTCTCTCGATGCTGCTTTATCTTTTGTAAATGTTACATAGCGTTTCTCGTTATGATATAAGTAGATTTACAAGTCGGTAGTGCAATGGCACAATAATTACGAAGTTGTTTTTTTTTTTTAACTCGACAGAAATCGCGGGTGGATGCAATGTTGGAACGTGCTCTGACGCAGCCACAACAGTGTTCCGTGGATCCACTAAACAACGCCCACAATTGGGGAATTCCTATTTGGACAACGGATAAGCTTCAAGCTTGGCTTGATAAAATCTATGAGTCTGTCAAGGATACTTCTAACTTGAAGCAAATTAATCAGCATAGCTCGACGAGAGTTAAGCATTTGAAAAAACCATACGTCAAATTCGACTCTATTTACAAGTAATGTACCAGTGATACTATGCGCCATTCTAATCTTTCGCGTATACATTTATTTTTCCATTTATAGAATTACCTCGCATATTACATTTCTATTTATAGAGCTACCAGACCTGTGTTCCTGGAATTATCGTCGTGGCCCACGTTAAACTTCGACGGTGATCCTGGTTCGTGTCCTTTCGACGCAAAGAAGCAAGAAAACAAATTAACGAACAAAGAGGTCAAGGAGAATAAAAGGGATATTGAATCTATAAATAAGGCGGAGGTGCATTATTCGCTATTATATAAAACATAACATGTTGATAAACAATAATTAAATTATTTTATTAAATTCGTACGTAACGAAGGTATGAGCAATTTTTCTTTTTGTATGGACAGGGTAAAGAAATGACTCGGAGACCCCGTGCCACCGCTGGACGTACCCGCAGAACGGAACAGCTGGTCGCTGGCTATTGCGAACTTTGTCGTACTCATTATAACGATTTGTCGAAGCATGTGCAAAGCGAGCAGCATCTGAACTTCGTGGGGAACGATGACAATTTTTTGTCGTTGGACACATTAATCAACGCGGGCGCCAACGTGGAAGCGTTCTTAAAATTAAACCGAACAAAAGATATCGAGTAAGCATTCGCACGTAAAGTCTTATGTAATTCACGTTTTTAATTTAATTTTGTCAATTTAATAATTATCGAACATAGAAATTACTCATGTTTGCGTTTATGATATCTGTGTGTAAACAGTTATCGTTTACATTTCGCGCAGTCACCAATGATTTATTTCTGTCTGTTACTTCATAGGAAAGACTGCGACTTATTCCCCAATGAAGATGGCAATCTTCATAACGTACTGCCCGAGGAGAAAGTTAACAAGAACACCAAGACCTTAAGTAACTTCGCTGATGAGATAAAAATGGTGAATGGTGCGCGCAGGAACCTTAATTTAAAGTTAAACTCGCCGCATAATCTGCGCGCTCGCACGAAACACGAGAGCGGACACCTTCTCAGGTCTAAGGGCAGCCCGTGGCACGAGGTCGACAAGAGTGAGAAATTGTACGACAAATTGGAAGGTTTTACGATCAAGAAGCGCTCAAAGGGTACTATCTGGATCGAGGAAGATGACCCGGACGAGAAGTACACGGAGGATATCCTAAAAGAACCCAAGCAGGAAGACTACAAAATCAGACCGTTCTCGAACAATATCGAGTTTTATAACAGTAAGGAAGATAATATCAATAATAAACACAGTAATCTGGATCCACCAAAATTGCAATCGGTGATCGTACATAGAAATTCACAAAACGGTATTATAAATTCGCGACACATATCGGAGGATCCAGATTATCTCAATAATAAAAATGAATGTAATGGTGATGAAAATGCAAGTGTTTTAGAGCGTACGATAAAAGAGGTCGATGTAGTCGATAATAGTTACGTTGTTGGAAGTTGTAAAGACGATCCGTTTCAGAGAGACAATTGTGCGTTTCAAGCGGAAAAGGTGACGATGGATGCGAGAAAATTCTCGTTGAGTGATACGAACGAGATTGTTTGCAACGGGCATAACGACAAGAGTGAACAGAGGGACTTGAAAGCGTCGCAGGGAGAGAATACTCGGCAAGTGAAGCTCAAGTATCCGCGAGTGAATCGGAGGGGCGGTCGAAATATCAGGGGTCGATATCGACATCGATTGTCGGTGGAGGAACGTTTGATCGAGGACAATCGTGCCTATTACAAAGTGGAAGTGTTGGGTAACAAGTTGCGATCAAGCGCGGTGCCAAGTGGCAATTCGCAACATGTGACGTCGAAAGATGGCGAGGGTGAAGAGAAGAAGGAGGCGCCGTCCAACGAGAAGCCGGTGGTAGTGCGATTTAAACGCGTGAGGAAGTCGGAATTGTCATTGCTGAGCGACGAAGCGGAATCGTTCATGTTCGGCGAGCCAAAACGGGACGACTCCAGCGAGCGAACCAGTGACGGCGAGCAGAGTAGCGTGCTGCCAAGAGACACGGACAGCGAGGCCAATGAAACTGTCAATTCATCCATGTCGCTGAATTCATCGTTAAACTCCAGTCCTGTTAAGCAGGAGATTGTCGAAGAGGACTCGCAGGATTCCATGCATCTGGGCAGAGCAAGGAAGAGAAGACGCACACAGGCCGAGGCGTTCATCAAGGACAATACCGATTACTACAAATTCGAGACGCCTGGCAGCAGACTAAGGTACCAGGCTCCGTTAACCGGTATCAAGGACACTGCCGTGGATGATAGTAGGGAACACGGAACGACGAGGAAATCGACGCATAAACCAGAAGACAGCAGGCTGCAGGCCGACGGTGTTGTCGAGAAGATTTATCCGTCCAAGCCGTCGGCAGAGATCGAGAAGATGCAGTTCTCCTTCGAGTCGGTACCTTTGTCCGAGCCGTGGTATCAAACGTATCAGCGTCAAGACACGGGCGCCGAGTTTTGGCATTGCTTCAGCGAATGTGACGCGATGAAGCCATTTCTCCTGCCGTACGAGATCGAGAACTTTCACGAGACGCTGTTGAAGGCACAGAATAGAATCGAGAGCGGTAGAAGGAGGGGCCGCGGTCGCGGCGCAGGATGCGTGGGACGCTCGCCGAGGAAGAGTCCGCGTTGTCATGCATCTACATTGGCCATTATGTCCACCATAATCCGTAAGAGGGAACAGCAGTCGAATCTACCTACGATAGAAGAGTCACCGCCCGTCAGAACGCGCATCATCACACCCAAGCTCGAACAAAAGCCAGAGGTCAAATTGGATGTGGACGAGGAGATAAAAGAGATCGCGAGAACGATTGACGAGATGTTGAGCGCGAAAGGTATGACCGAGTTGGACGACTCGTTTGAGCCCGATTTGGACGTGGCGCAGACCGATGGTCTTTGTGAAACGAACTTACCGAAAGGTGCGCCGTCGAATTTACTCGAGTTGCTCGATAATTGTCAGGACATTACCAACTGCCTGGAAAATAATTCGTCGTGCGCTAGCTCGGAATGTGGTGAGACAAACACGGACATTCCGTTGAAACGACGGAAACGAAGAAAAAATCGGACCGGTTGGCCGGTTGGTAACAAGATGAAAAAGAAAATACAAGCGAATAGCAAGATGATCTTGACGGATTGCGATCGGGAATCGTTGGCGGAAAAGAGGCGCTATCCTGACGGCGGTTTTGCCGGACGTCACACGTCCAACAACAGATTGTCAGAGGTGGCCGATTCTCACGCGGTAACAACGTCAACGAAGATCGCGTTGCCGATGGTTGCGGAACGACTAGGTGTCAGTCAGAAAAGGGACGACGGTGCTTCGTTGGAAACCACGCCTCATAAATCGTATCACGAGAAGAGAGACAAAAACGTAGAGGCTGTCAGCAGTGACAACACGGGCCTATTAGCGAGCATGGGCAACTACATGGAGTCGGAAAATGCGTGCGACGACGGGACGAATAAGACTCATTTGTCGAGCAAAGATTATCCATGTAGAAAAAATCTGCCGGAGATTGAGGAGATCTCGGAAAACGATTCGGGCAACGACGAGAATCACGAGAACCAGAAGAATCTGCTTGGCAGAAAAGATGTCAATACGATCGCCGAGAACCTGGTCGCAAAGTCGTCGTCCATCAGAAAGCAACGACAGCGCGAGCATGTCACCGTCACCAGCGCCGACAGCTGCGAGTCGCGTGACACCGAGATCGAGAATCAGGACAATCTGCAGTTGCAGTGTAGAAAGGAGGAGACCGGTATAGTTCCTAAGAAACACCACAATTCCAGCGCCGAGTTGTCGCCAAAGCGGCAACTGCGCGGCGGCAACTGCGAGGAGAACTCGTCCGACACGGGGGAATTGTTGAAACATCGCCGCCACGGCATCGTGTTCGCCACGACGAGGCGCGGTCGGATGGGCTCGCGGAAGCGGATCTACTCCAGAAAGCGTCAGTCGAGAACGACCGTCACCCGCAACAACAATGCCAATCTCTCGTCGTCTGATCGCGTCGGGATGATGTACGAGGACGAAAATTGTAAAAAGGATGCCTACTTGAGTATTACGTCGTGCAACAAGAAACAGCCGCCAGGCTCCGTAGGGGTGCGCGGCAGCGTGAAGCGCAAAAGCGAAGCCATTTCGTCGTCGGACAACATCCAGGAATCCGACCCGACGTTGGATCAATGCGCATTGTCGGAGCGCGTCAGCCCGTCGATGTTGTCGTCCACTGAGCTCGAGCAGCGTCGTTCGAGCATCGAGTTTCAGCCGGTCGTACGAATGATGAAGCTCGACGACCAGGTGGACATGGATCACAGTATACTGTCGACGGTGACGGTGGCGAGCAATCGACGGTTGAGAAGTTCTGGCGGCTCGCCGCGATCGAACCCCAAGCCACCGAGGAAGCGTGTCAAGTCTGGACGCGGGCACTTTGGACGGTGGTTGAAGAACAGCTGAAGATCTGAGGAACGAAGACGAAGACGGAAGAGGCTGTACTTCGGCTTAGATTTCAACGATGGTGGTCCGTTATCGATCTCGCAATCCGATATCTCGTCCCACCACAGTGTACATTGTGTATAAAAATATTATTTGTGTACGTAGAATAGTATTTAACATTGCATCATAGTATTATATATATATATACATATATATTTATGTATATATATATATATACCTCTATCTCTCTCTCTCTCTTTAGTGATATTCTACTTAGTAACGTTCTTTCAGGTGGTTAGTTTTAACACTCCCCACCCGGTATATCCCACTGTGTACATTCTTTAGATGCGGTCGTTGTGTTCTCAGAGCTGAATAGTTACATCTTTTTTACTAGCACCATGTCGTTCCTTATTTTCTATATTTCTTTTTTTTCCCCCTCTTTTTTGTCGTTTCATGTAAACGAAAATTGTATTACTTTGATGACAGTCGTTTCAGATCAATGATTAAGGATTATTTCTATTTAGAGTATATTACATTTTAGAGTACGCAAGACTGCATACAGCTTTATAACATTGTAATCACATACATACCACACACATACATATGCGCGCGCGTGCGCATACACACACCACACACACATACACACATATCCATTTCTGTTATATTGTGTATATTATTCAAGGTAATATTCTATATTTTCGATTCTCCAGTATATCCAAATACGTTATTTCAAACAGAATTGCTGTAAGTCGCTCATGAGTTCACAGAAAGAGAAATTACTATTAAAGATATGCAAATTTTCCATTAAAACTCATTTCATTGGTACTTATTCATGATTCCATGATCTTCCTTAGATTAGATTTGTGCCAACAGGTTCAACTGATCTAATTTCAGGTTCAATGTTCTTTGTCTTAATTATAATTTAAGAGACTAATCAAATCAACTAATAAATTATACAGCGCAATTAGCTACCTATAGTTCTAAAATAAAATGGAACATCTGTATTGCTGAAAACAGAGATCAAATAACTAGTAAATTAATTGACTTAATAAATTTATAGATTTAATATATTTAATTATAGTACAGTTAGCATTTGTAAACTTCTGGCCTTCTTCAATGCCTTTTAAATTAAGAAACTAACAAATCTTCTCTGTATAAATTTTATTTATTCCTAAAACTAAAATCACTTTACATCCTAGAGGAAATTTATAATATATATGAAACAAGTTGCGTCACGTCAAGCCTTCGCGTTCGCGAAACGCTTTCTTCATTTCGTTTAGCTTCTTTCTCTTGCAGTCTTTTCGCGTCTGCTGTTTTTCCTCGAGGACGCGTATCTGGCCCTCGATAGAACGTTCCTTGTTCAGCAAGTTATCGAGCTTTGTCACCAGGAGTTCGCGCGCACGTTGCCTGTTGTCCCACTGGCTCCTCGTCTCGTGGCACTTGACGACGAGCCCTGTGGGCTTGTGCTTCAACTGGACCGCATTGTTCGTCTTGTTCGTCGCCTGGCCGCCCGGACCACTGCCTCGCATGAACTGCTCCTCAAGATCGACCTCGTTCAGCTTAGGAACGTTCGAATAATCGAGATAACGCTTAAAAGATTTATTACGGACTTGTACGCTTTCGCAATTAATCACGACACCTGACAAAAGAAATTTGTTGCAGTTGACCAGCGAAAAAATGCTACTGTGAATTTTTGAACATGTCAACATGGATCTCGTCAACATGGTTCCTCTTTTTTCATAGAATGTCTCCTGCCGTAGTAAAATATGACTTATACCACTTTCCTAGCTTCCAAGAATTTCATACCCTTCTGTGAATGGAGAAAAAGATTTGTTAGCTCTGGATTATTAACAGAAAGATTTTTACTACATAACGTCATAAAAATTTAAACGTGTTGTAAATTAAAATTTAAATATTGGAAAAGAAATTGAATATTTTATATAGAGAAATTTTTTCTAGAGAAAAAAGTTTCAACATTTATAAAATTATATGCAATGTATAAGAGTACAGGATTGATTTTTTCCTGTTACATTCACGTACAATTCTTGCTTTTACATTGTATGTGTGTATATATGTATAGTAAAAATATGTCTTTAATTGCAAATAAGGTAAGCATTTATTTTCCGAATAAAATCACGAGTTACGGGTGAATGTAACAGGAAAAAAAAATCAATCCTGTACTCTCATACAATTTCATAAATGTCGAAACTTTTTTCTCTAAATTAATATATAGTGCTTTATACTTCAGGATTATTTAACACAGTATTCTTTGAAGTAAATATTACAACAGTGGTTTATAGGTTAGAAACATAGAGAGGTTATACGATAGGATATGTATACGTTGCTCGCGTCTCGACATGCATAAAATACCTTAGCAGTGTAATTTATACCTTCAATTGGAAGTCTATCGCCGTCTCGTCGGACAGATCTTTATTAGTCTTGAAAGCTATCCGGATTCTGTATCGGAAATACTTTTTGTTCGTGAACCTCAAAGTCTCGCCATACTTCAGAATGCCCTTGTAAAGTTTCAGAACAGCTTGTCGGCTCATCGCGACTTATCGAAATTATCTGAATCGCCTGAATGTGTACGAAATGTAATCACGTTTTGGATCGAGGTACACCGCATGTGACACTATTATAAAAATATATCACTATCTTCACGCTGCTTCACGCCACAGCTGCACGTGGCTGCACAATAATTGAGTGCGAGAACATGCGCGGCGACATGGCCGGCATTTCTTTTTGTAATAGATCAGCTGACGAATACATTACACACTTGTTACATGTGCAAACAAGATATTCAAGTTTGTTAACTTTATTTTAAGGACAACTTATCTAATTATCATTAAAAGGTCGCTCTTTTTCATGAAGGATCATGTTAACTTGCGAAGCATCATTATTTTGCATAATTGCTTAATACTCGATTTAATAGATAATTACCTGTTATATTGAAATTCCAAAAGTAAATTTTATATACACTGAATCTATTGAAAATATATTCTGTAAGTGTATACTATAAGTTTTGACAGCAGAAATATAATGGAATCCATTAACAGAACGTGATGTGGCGATAGATTGACTGCAATAAATTTTGACAGCAGAAATATAATGGAATCTATTAACAGAATGTGACGTTAGATTGACTGCAACAGCCGAGTAAAATTTACTATTTCATAACCATTTAATTATTCTTTACTCATTTTTTTAATAATAATAACAGCAAAAGAGAAACTCCTCATCCAAAAATCCACCTGCAATACTCTGACATAGTTTATTGCGTCTTCTATTATAATCATTTAAACGATTATAAAATGACATTGATTTTTACTATCAATCTGCATGACTATCAGATCTGCTGGTATATGATGAACTTAATGCGAATGCAATTGATGCCAATCACTACCATAATATTATATTCAAATTTGCAAACAAATTGTTAGAGTTGATAGCCAAATCTAAATCAAAAACAAATCTTATAAAGTGCTACAAATTTTATCAGCAAAGTGTTAATTAAAAAATAAAACAAAAAGCGCTAATAAAATACAATAGTAGATTAATTACAAAAACCAAATAAAATCTATCATATTTTATGATTATTTAAATAATATATTTCATTTAAATGATTATAAAATGATGGATTTAATTTTTTTCTTCCAATCTGCTGTCAAATTATGTTGATATAATCTTTTGGCCAAATATTCATATTTAATATAGATAATGCTACACAATCTGCTACAATATTCTACTTGAATCTCGAAAAAGATCAGCCTACCGTTAATGTTTTGCTCACTGCAAATCAAGCAGATATATTTCTTGTATTTTTTTTAACTTTAATATAGATATGTTCATATTTAAATGCATCAAAAAATATGTATCTACTCTTTTCTATTCTCATTCAGTGAAAGAAAAAAATGAGAAAATTTCAAAAAATCACAATATTATATTTCCAAAATTAGCAATTTACGGTATAAAATCTCTCAAATTTACGTAAAGTTTCTTATACGATTTCTTTTTGTGCGATTCTCAGGTTTAACAAAGGAGCATCATCAATTAACGCTAGAATTCTTGGAATTCTAACTCGAAAAGCTTCTGTATGACATCATCTATTTGCAGTTCCTTTGAGATTTCTGTTATCAATTCGTCTACGAGCTTATCAGATATCCTGCAAAGAATATCATACGTTATGAACGCATTTAAGTTATCGAAATAAAGGCAGTATCATATTTACCAAGCGACAATGTCCCATGGTTTATTTTGCGTATTGCTAGAATACATTGGAATCGATTGCATCAATCGCTGATATTCACGCCTATATTTCAAAAAACTCATCTCAGTTTCCTCGCAAACCACAAGTTCGATATTATTCATCGAGTCGATCATAAGTTTTCCTTCTTTTACCTATTGTATCCATATAATGTTAAACAACATACAATTTTACATTTGATTCTGAGAATATCTTTTTTATTGTTCGTTTATAATTTACCTTTGCCTCAAAATCCGGCAGTTCCACTAAGCTCTCGCAATCCGCTTGGCACGACGCGTCACAATAGCGAGGTACTTTTGATGCATTTTCTACCGATGACACGCAAATCAGTTGCATGTTCTCACCGTTTTTCCGCATTTCGGTCAAAGTTCTTTAAAAAAAAAACAAAATATTAAATTAAATCTCATTTCTTTAGCTATCATACGTAAAAAAATAAGGAAAAGTATACACATTTATAAAATATAACGTGGACACATTCATACCTATTTGTTTTAAGACATTCACATTCACTGCTGCCTGAATAACATACGTCGCAGCTTGTACTCGCGTTGATTTTCGCATTTTTGCTTTTAGGCAATTGATATTTTTCTAGGAATTTCATTAGTGTTTTCGTCATACTTTCAGAATAAGCTGGCCTTGCCTCTGATTCGTTTTGCTACATGTAAATTTGCAATGCTGACGATAGATTCGAATTACCAAGATAATTGAATGATCTTATTTAAAAAAATATATCGTTTAGAAGAGATAATTTATAGGCAGCATCGCTGCAGTTCACCTTATTAGAAACGAAAGACATTAGATCTGCTATAACTGGCACCAAATTAGATAAATGATCCTCTGTAATCATCGTCTCTTTTCTCGTCAATTCGTCATCGTTATTTGTGGACGTGTTCTTAACAATATTTTCTATAGTTTCTGACTGCTTTTGATTCTGCGACTTGCCAGAACATTTTCTCGGCGCTTTACATATTCTCCTCGTGAGCATCGCATTTTTATGCCTTTCCTCCGTTTCAAAGTTGCTGCCCTGCAAAATGGACAAAGTACTTCAACTTTAACGTTACAACAAATCTACCTCGTATTGTTGTAAGTAGTAAATTCTTTACATCTGAATCTAAAGGTAATATATCCATCATAGTCTTTATATCTTCCTCTTTTGCAAACGTTCTCTGTTTTCTAGCGCCAATCTGATTTGTATCTTTAGGTGTTACAGGACTAGGATATGGCTGATCCGATATTGGCTCACTACAGATTCTTTTAACGTCTATTGCATTATACTTTTTATCTTTTTGATTATAATCTAAAAAATAATACATATAGGATTAAAATAATAATATATTTAATACTATACTTAATACTATACAAATAATTTCATATATGAAGTTAATATGTAAAGTGATTTTCCATACTTGTCTTGGGTTTAGAAATATTTTTGACCTTGGTATCCATGCTGTACATACTCAACCGATTAGATAACTGTTTGCGATTTGGTCGCTTTTTATTTGTTAAATGTGGAGTGAAGGACGCCATGGATGGAGTTTTATTAGTATCAAGGAAATCGTTATCTGCATGGAGTTTCAATTTTGATAAAACAGCATTGCATTTGCTTTCAATCTCCTTCCCCTGCAATGAAAGAGAGAACTTCAAAGCGAATTCAAATATAATACTTCTTGCGTTTTTTTGAAGTGTAAAAAAAATGCAATATTGCAGTCAATTATCAGTTATCATAAATATGTATTAATAAATAATAATTACCAACGACAAAACATCAGTGTCTCCCGAATCAAAATAGTTTAAGTGGAGCCTGTCGCACATAGTCTTCAGATCGAGAACCACTTGCAGTATCTCTCTGAGTTTCCCAGGGTGTCCCTTGGGAACAGAGCTTGGAACGTGCTTGCAATAGGCGACCAATGCGTGCAGCAACAACTGATGAGCAGCAAGGAGTTTGTGCTCGATGGCGTGCATGTGAAGTCCCAGGTTTCTGTGATTCGGCCTTATTATCGCTCGCGGCGAAATGACGCACATATGCCTTCGAATATCCCTGACATATCTATTAAGATCGTACAGGTAGTTCCTCGAGAATCGCACAGTGAATTCGGCAACGCACTGCTGCCGCCTCTGCAGCTCCTTAATCCCGTCCGGCGCCGCGATGTTTCCTAATCTTAACACGATCTCGTCCAGCAGATCGCAAACCTTCCTCTGCATCGTGAAGATTTTGTGCATGGTAAACGGATCCGGCCGTATGTAAATGACCCCGTCCGCGATGCCGTCGCGGTGCGTGCTGCTCTCAGGACTGGAATTATACTCGGCGCCGTTAGTCGCGCGATGCAGCTGCCTCGAGGATTGCTTTTTTCGCGGTATCGCATGACCGGAGCGAGACTTTCTCGCGTACGACTTGAAATCCTCGGGCTCGTGCCTCCTCTCGTAAGCTGGAGCGTTATCTTCCTCGGGAATCGTGAGCAGCAAATTGGTGCTCCCTGTGTCTTTCGTAATCGGTACTTTCTTCGAAGCCGAATCCCTGACATTATTTACCTATTATTATGTGAGCTTTAGCGATCTAATAAATCAATCTCCTCGGAGTATTATTTTCATGGAATATTCACCTACCTTTGGCTTTCTCTTCTGATTTCCAGTTTTGCCACACTCTTTCCTTATCTCATCAGGCAAAATATCTGTTTCTAATTTTTTCAGTTCTTTATCCGCCTCCCTCATACCCTCATCCAACAGCTGTTTGATACTCTGAACAGACGGCTGAATGCCATTTTTGTCATAACCATTCAGCTCCTGTTGTCTGACGAAAGATGCCCACACGCTCTCCTCTTCCTCTCGACATCTCTGTCTGCGTACATCCTTTATTATGTACTTGAAACGATTTGTAGGCACGTACTTTAACAGAGAACAACAAGATAAGTCTTGTCTCGTTTACCAGTGGTAAAATGCATGAAATGGATCCGCCAAATAGTCAAATCTGTTGAAAACAGATCTTGTCTCTGTTACAAATTTTGTTAGCAAAATGTCAATAGAAATATAATAAAAAATGTTAATAGAATATGATGGCAAATTAACTGCAGACACAATCTACAAACAGAATCTGTCATTCTATAATAATTTATAATACACAAAATTGATTCTGTCATTTCTACTGTCAGATTACATTGGCAGACTCTACTAACAGAACACGAGCTTAATTAATGCGAACGCAGTCGATATGTCAATCTGTCGCAGTTTTTTACTCGAATCTGTGAAGTTTTACCCACACAAACTGTTAGTTTTCACCACTAACATTTTGTTTACTGGGAAGAACATAAATGCGGAGCGGTCGTTACGTGTTACATCCCGAGATTCCGCCAGAATCTACCTTAAAGTTATAATCATCGTTTTCATTTCCAGGAAGGAACGGATCCTCCGTCTCGTCGTCGTTGAGGTGGGCGGGCTCCGCGGGGCTCAAGAGAAGCGACATCCTAGCTGTCCGTTGGTTATGTCCGGTACTCCGGGCCACCGAGGGGGTGCGTTCATTCGCGTCCCCTCGGACGTGCCATAAACGACGGATATCAAAGGGGGGAAGTACGATCTTAAAAAACGGGACGCCGTGGCACGACTCCTTGCATGGGAATGCGGGTTCCTCGTCCGGTTTGTACGTACAGGCTGAAATTGGCGCGACACGAAAAATCGATATATTGTCAGTTTCTCGTAGGCGGTGGAAGGGGGAGGAGGCGCGGCGGTGGATACAAGGTCGTTCCAATGATAATTACTCGATCGATGACCTGCGATGAAACTTAAATGGAAATCCTTAAATGGAAATCGCCGAATTGCTGTATATCAATCGAGCTTCGTCATCGGAACGAAACGTTTTTCGTTATTCTGGCAATCCTGACGAAATTTTTCTCAATCTCTCAAGAGAGAGGAAAAAAATGGTGATTCAAATTCTCCGAATGAGTTTCAAATCGAAATCTCGCGGCGAATCCGAGTTTTATATACAATTAAAAGCAGATTTAGCGAAACCATTTAAAAAAGTATATTTTACATTTTCTGCGTCCTCCGCATACGCGGAACGGTGATCGACAGGGCGAAAGGCGCGAGCGTCGGAGCTTGCGACCGTTTTTGTCGCCGCGCGCTCGGAAGCGTGATGCTAGCTGCGTGAGATACGGATCGGAAAAGGCGTGGGCGCGGCCACGCGCCATGGATCAATACTCGTGCGGTGCGGGTTAACCCGTGACGAACGGGGTGTAATCGTCCCAGCGGTGCTCAACGCGCGGCCTCCTCGACGGAAAGAGAGACTTTCCATCCGCTCCGCTCCACGCCGAGCGGCAGATGCGAACATCGCTCGGACTAATTACACACCGCGCTTAATTTAGGCGAGCGCGATTCATCGCGGGCGAGAAACGGTCTTCGCGGCACGCGAGAAGAAGGCGCGACGCGAGGAAACGGCGAAGCACCCCTGCGAGAGGCGGACGACTCGCCGGCCGTGAAAAGCGCGCGGGATTCGAACGGCGAGCGGTGGAATCGCGGCCGGGATCGGTTCACGATCTCTCTCGACGGCGCGAAAACACTTGGCGGAGGGCAAAATTGCGCGTCAGCTGATCGACTTCCTCAGCCATCGCATTCGCCGTCGCATTTGGGAGAACGATCGCCACGACGAAATCGCATCGGGGAACCGTTCGAGTCGCGCGCCCGGGCCGCGCCACGCTCGAACGTCGCTGGTCAATCAACGCGCGCGCGGCGCGGCACGGTGACATCACGCTGCGCGCGCAGGACGTTCTCATTCAACCCTCGGAGATCTCGCTGCGCTCCGCAATTTATCCGCTTCTCGTCCTTCGTACGCTCCCCGCCGCGAGCTCGAGGGTGCTCGGTAAGGTGGCTCGATCGGGCACGAGATTAAATTTTCTCGGATACCTCGATACGCGTTTAACGATAGTAGTCTTTACGCGACGCGCCGATATCCGTCGTTAATTATTGCTTCTCGCGCGAGATCGTTTCTCGGCAACATTTATAGACTTCCCCCCTCGCATGGCGTTGCAAGTTCCGTGAGAAGTGTTTTCAAATCCTGCAATTATCGTTCGTGTCCTCTTCTTAGCGACAGTCGTGTAAAAATTATATACTCTTTTGTGTGAATTTTGCGACGTGTTCGATCCAAAAATAATTTTAAGTCCCCGCACAGTAACGTTCGTCGGTTAATGGCCATTGCGTTTCTTCGTCGCCCGTTACCGTCTACTTGCTTTCACAAGTGCAAAACAAATAATGAGATGGCCGGCTTCTATAGATTTATGTTTTCGAAGAACAGTTTAAATGTGGTGGAATGTGAACACAATTTAACTAACTTCTTCGTGGAAATATTAATTTTGTGGTTTTACCGATATTTATAGATTTTTAGATATATATTGCGGGTGATAATTATGAAATTATCATAATTGTGAAAATATATTTTCCTCCAGGTTGCCTACGCTAACACACTTAAGTAAGCTTCATTTGCGCTAGCAAGCTTTAAGCTGTATGACCGTGTTGATGTGTGATTTGAACGCGTGATATTGGACTGCTGGAAAAAATAGATATTGTGAAAATATATAAACTAGAGTGAAGCACTAGGGTGCTGACAATTTCTAATTGATATTGACTGACAACCTCAGGATGACATCTAAAGTGCTGATGAAACTACCAACAGTACCCTTCCCTCAAGTAAGTATCATATCTTATTAAATGTTAAATTACATATTATTCTTTAACTTGATTAAAATATATATTCGTGCCTTTAATTAATATCTTTTTCAATTGTCAGTTTATCCTAGACACTATAGAAAATATAATTTCTTATAAAATTGTAAAATTTATAGATGAGAATGTTTGAATAAAATTTTCATTTATTTGAATAGAAAAAAAAGGTTCCAAGTTTTATTCAATTGTAAGCTCTTTAATTGTGTTAGCTCCAGTTAGCTTTTTCATTACAAGAGAGAAAGGTTTCAAATTTTAATTATAACAATTGTTCATATAGGGGAAGAAAGCACCGCCCGACCTGGTTTCTTTGACTGAGAGAAACGATGGATTCGCACACGTTAGGCATCAAGGCCTGAACGTAGATAGAGTGATGCAACTGGAGCAGAACATGAAATTTTTACAGGAGCAACATCAGGCAACTCTGGTTGCTTTACATCAGGAGATAGAATGCTTGCGTCAAAGAAATAGAGGTAATGGAGATGATTATATATTGACCTTCCTCGAATGCCTTAATTGCTTCTAATCTGTTTTTTTATACTTTTGCAGATCTGCAATTTCAATTAGTATTTTCCAAAAGAGCACACTATGGTGCGGCTAGTAGTCCTTCTTCGCCCGAAGATAATGGAAATGGGTTTGCGAAATCAAAGGTATCTGAGGCACAATACAATGTTATGAGCATTTGATAATATTTAAATCTGTGCCTTTTGACATCATTTTTTGCTCAAAGAATGATCTTGAGCATCGATATAAAGATTTCAATTTTTACTTGAATTTACAGGGTAGCCCAATAGGTGTCAATGTAACACCTCTGCAAGTGGAACTTCTGGAGAAAGACTTACAAGACATTAAGGTGTCACTACAGGAGGCAAAAACACATAACCAGTACTTGTCAAATATTATAGAACAACAAAAAAAGTCAGTAATTTTATGGGAAAATATATCATATGGACGCCGTGACGATTGGCTAACGTTTCTTTCCCTTTATTCTGCAGAAGGTTGGACGTAACGGAAGACCAGAAGAACAAAATCGAAGTGGCGGACGTAGGAATTCAAGTCGGAGATCCCGTGCAAGCGAGCTTGGTTGTGCTTTTGGAGGAATCGTACGCGATGGTGAAACGATTACACAAGGAGAATGTGGATCAAAAGAAGGAGATAGCCTCGCTGAGAGCGGCCTCTTCGGCAAACAACGCTGGTACCAGCAGAGGCGGACGCTCCCGCGACGGTAATAATGCCCATTACAACCGTGGTTCGCCTACGAGTGCGACGCAGGAACAGAACTCTCGTAAATTTCCACCGTTACCAATACCGAGCTACTGGCATCGTAGATCGCCGAGGTATACAGCTCACAGAATTCTGTCTATAAATTTTTGAATTTACCGCAAAAGATATCCTTGAAAAGTTTAAGCAGTTACGAGACATCTAAAGAATAGGATATATAAAATCTACGTGTAAATTATTACAGATACTGCACGAATCGACACGAGAAGCAAGATCATCAGGCGGACACGGACTCGACCGTTTTACCGCAGCTCCAAAATGGCAGCGTAAAATCGGCGGAAGCGGCCAGTTTCGAATCGCCGTCTTATCGATCGCGCGAGTACCGCAATTACGGCCGCGACGGCAACAATCGCAAGTACAGAGGTCAAGCGTCGCGAAGAGACAGCAATCATTATTACCACTCTCGCGATTACAAAGACAGAAATTCCAAGGATCATCCGAGAGACATGAATGACCCTGGGGAGGGATCGAAAGATGCGGGTAATTCTCGGAGACAGTAGATTGCAAAACACACACGTTGTCGATGCGTGATGTAAGGATCGCGCGATTTGGTGAACTTTAATCCTTTGGAGCGCATTGAGAATTTCGAATACTATTACCAGCTGTAAGACACTTCTCGATAATGAAGTGATCAATGTTTTCTTCACTGGTGCTCTGATCGATCACGACAGTCTCGTGCATATATATGGCATGTAATAGGATAGCGACGACGAATGAGTATAAACTGTACGATTTTCGATAGAACAATCTAGTCTGTATGCTAATTTTACTCATTATAGGCTGCCATAAAGGAATATAGGAACTCGCGCTTTGTAGATTGACGATAATCAGCAGAGTGTTTAGCGGAAGATTTTTTGCTAGGCAAGAAGACTTTTTTCTTCCCACAAAAAAAAAAGAAAACGAGAGAAGACACGACCAAGAGCTCACTATAAGTGCTAGCTTTTCGGCTAATGCTCGTACTTCACAGACTCGAGCTTAATTATGCGTGCAATAATCTGACTACGCTGTGTCGATGCATGTGTGTACGTGTATTAAAACTTCTAATTGGAAGCATTAACAAGTCGCTTCTAAAAGTCGAATCTAGTCATTTTCACGTATTCTATTGAAATGACAAATCGTTGAACGATTTAATATTATATATATATATATTCATATATAGATATATAATACATATACAAATATATATACATATACGTATACATATGTATATATACTTTTTTTTATTAGTTTTATGTATCTATTTTTTATCTAAATCGTTAATGTATTTTGTTATATACAATGCCTCATCGAAGAATTTCATCATTCTGCCATGATATTACTGATTATTGTCTTATAAAATATGCGCGTCTATTGTATTTAATTAATTCTATTCTTTTTCATTGAGTTTGTTTACTTTTTCTTCAACTATTTGCATATTACAGATTACGGACTTGTCTACATAAGTCAAGAATTTTCGTAATTTCTACTTATAACCGATTCCTGATTTTTAAAAATAGCAGAAAATGTATGTAGTGTTATTAAATTTATCATTTTAGGGGGATTTGCAGATGCTCTGCAAAATAACATGGAAAAAAATTTGCCACATTAATCGGATTATAATACAGGAATACACTTTGTAATTACGTAAAATCTTGTACGCTTATGAATGGATAAATTATCAAAATAATATAATATCATAATAATTATGTGTAATCTATTTCTCCAAAAACCAATCTTCTATATTATTCTATATATTCTGTATATTAAATAAATCTTTCTGGTTTATCACAATTTTTCATTCATCATATAGTCATTATTTCAAAATATACTTAATTTTGCGCTACATCTAGATTTATGTACTTATTGTTGATTTATTTTAAGATATAAAATTTCGGTGCTTTAAATATATCGTAATTACGAATTATCTTATCAGGCACTGTTAATTTATCTTTCTTATGTCTCGCACGCGTTACGCGTTAGAAAGTAAAAAGATGTCACTCTTTTCAGAAAAAGTTTATTATAAAAAAATACCTTAGTTAAGTACATATTCAACACTACATACGTGAACAATCTCTGTAACAACTACAGACGCGGCCGAGAATTGCTAATGTAAAGAGAACTATGAACAACTCTACAAGAGTACCCTGCAAACGGAGAAAGGCTCATCAGGGCGGCCCCGCACATGGTTTTAGTAAGTTTTAGTAAAAGTTACGCTCTAATTAAAATTACAAAAAGCGATGTTACCCGCGTACAAAGAAACAACGCTGGACGTCGCACTTGAGCGCTGCAGTATTTACATTTCTACAGCGTACAGGAATTTCAAAGACGGAGCACATTCAGCGCCGTAACGCTAAACATCGAGAAAGATTGTAAAAAGAGTTTACGTTTGCACGTTACAGTATCTGGATGTGCCACCGTCGCATTCCCGTAAGTCTTAAATGTTTACATCACAACCACGAACGTAAAACTACACGAGTGAAAAAAAAAAGAATCGCGACGAAATCGAAGGCAACGCGACTGAACTTAAAACGCATATTGATCGATGATCAGTCCATTAACAAATTACAGGTAGTTTCATCGATAAAAAGAGTAAATGTAATGACTGTATATAGGACTCAATCTTGACTGTATTCTACATGATTACAGGGCCTGTATATACGCGGATGGTTTTATTAAAGGGGGGAAAAAGAGAACTAATCACGACGGTCGAAAACCAATATGCAGGAGAAGCACATAAGACACGTTTAAGATATCTGGAAGTATTAACAAGGGAGAGGAGTGTTCTTCAAGATAAAAATGTTTATGCGCCTCACCCTGTATAGCCGACGTACGTTTTACTATAATCTCCATCTATGTACTTCATTCAACGGTTCATAATTTCGATCAAAATGGCCCCGAAATGTCAGTCTTTCCGTTTGAATTTTGTTAATTTCATTACAAGTAATTGAGCATGTGACTGCTGTCCGACATGACTTATTGAAACTCACTACTTATACGCTACTATTTCGCTAAAATACAATTTACATACGGTAATCCGAGGAAACGTTTCGTTCAATTACGATGCATAGATATCGCATGTAATAACTATTAGGATGATATATTGTACAATTTCGATAAACTACAGCGTAAATATTTTGATAATGCGCTGGAAGCAAAATATTCAAAAAAAACTTGCATAACAAGAGATCATATTTCTGCTATTAATCTAAATTATTTTGTGTAAGTTAAATTGAACAAAACGCTCCGTAATATTCGATGATTAATATCTGTCATTTTCGTAGAAACACATAGTACCGTACACCTTACTTACTCGTACGTTACTTGTTTTATGATAGCCCGTACATATGGAATTAACGTTAAATGCTAGAAACTCGTTAAACTTGTCGTTAACAAGAAATAAATTTTAAAACTGACCTAGGGCATTTGATTATCGAATTGTGAATGGCTAGTATTAATCATTTCTCTCTCACTCACTCACTCACTCTCATTCTCTCACTCTCTGTCATTCATATATTTCACTTCAGTTTCGTATATTTCACTGTAGTTTGTCTACTTATATTTGAATATTCGCACGCGTCAGCTCAGTGTAATGTAAAAAGAAAGAAGAGTAACAAATTGCATAGTTAACAAATAAATAGGAACCAGCCTATGTTACACTTAAGATAACTAATGGACAAAAGTGCAAATGCAGTAATGCAACATCCGAAACGCAGTCCTGAGGAAACATTGACTGAGAGGACATTTTTTTCACTTTTGTTCGTTTTAATTAACAATGAATTGCAAGATGGTGCCTCTATTCAGTTGCGAAGGTTAACAATCGCTACACCATCATTCTCCTCTTCTTACCGTATGCTATTTTCATTACGTTTGCAGTTTCCATCACGAGGGTATCCAGTATAGCTACCGTGAGCCCGTTCTTCACCGCCAATTCGTCGTGATGAAACTTCGTCCATTCGTCCTCCTCGGCTTGAGCCTCCCTCGCCAACAACTCGTCGACCCTGTCTCTGCGTTTCCTGCTCCAACGCATCACCATGTTCTCCCGCTGCAGTTTTGTCTTGAAGCCGAATAGCGTGGCGACCTCCTTGTTAACGTACTCGGTGAGCTCCTCGACGTTCCTCGGGATCTTCATCGTGGGCTTCGTCTTGACGTTCGGCTTCGTCCAACTCGGACCGGGCTTCTCGTATTCCGATCGATAGACCTCCACGATGGTCTCCTTACAGAGATCGAAGAGGAAGGTGTTGTAGATCTGTCTGTCCCTCCTCTCACTCTTGTCTTCGTTCAACTCGTAGATCTCGGGAGGCGCTTCCAAATTCGCGATATCCTCACCAGTCAGTTTGGCGTTGTATATCAAGGCTGTGGCTTTCTCGGTGAACGACGTTAGCTCCTCGACGTTTGACGGGATTACGGCAGTGACCAACGAAGGCGAACCGAGCGCGGCCGATAACCGACCAGGTGGAGTGTAAGGAGGTGGCGGCTTGTTCGGTATCTCTCGAACGTAGTACACTTCTTCCGCTTCCAATTTCTTGATCTTAAAAAAAAAAAAACAGTTACGTACATATTCAGATTGAATATCCATGCTTGCGACGATTGGATTACATATGGAATATATATACATAATAATCGTACCTCCAACTCGATCTGCAATTGTTCGATTCGAAGCAGCTTAGCTTGAAATTCGGCGACCTCCTGCTGACCAGGTTGTTCCAATGAAGCTGTACGGAGTAAGCGAAAAGTATACATATACATATCAATAAATACAACAGGCAGGCAGAGAAACAAATTTCTCGGGAAAAGCAACACGAGCCTTCACATTACATCGGGGGTTCACAATTCATAATACTTGAATTGAGAGTGCTCTAAGGAAAGGGACGGATGAAAAAGATAGGAAAATATATCGAGAAAATATTTCTAATGCATATATGAATATATATATACATATATATATATATACATATATACATATATACGCAATATAAATATGTAATAATACGAAAGCTGTGGCAAGGTTGGACATTCCATATAACATCTGTACACGATAGTAAACCTTTTCTGACAGATTCGGAGGGAAGAGAAAAGTAGATAATAATCGATGAATAATTGTGTGTGATGCATATTTACAGGCCTTTCTTGTGCGCATACGGATCAATAATGAAAGGATCAAGCATTCATGCGACACTGATTTGTACAGAAATAACAAGTCAATGGTCGTATCATTCGTAGTTTCGTGTATTACCTTTAGACAAATATAATCTCGACTTTGCTATTTGTCTGAAAATAAACAACACATGGCTATACCAGGCAACGCTTTTGCACAGAAGAGCACACAGCCATTATAAAAAACAAAAGGTGTTTCTGTAGTATATAATGTGTATTTGATTGAGATGTGTAAATATGTATTGAGTGTCTCTGAGATGGTCAGCCCACATAAAAATTGCATTGCATGATTTTGGTCGAGAATGATAACAGTAATTTGTAAAGAAAAACAAAAAAAAAGATTCACTATCTCTCAACATATACAGGTTGGCTTGCTTTGAAATATGTTATTCGATTCTCACAATTCCCTCGAATAGCATCTTTCACAGAACTTATTGCTTTGCAACGTATTAGATTATCCTGCTAGACCAGACATCCATTCGATAGCGATATCGATTGGGTTACAATATTTATATAACTTTTATAATAACACACATAACGTTTCAAGTTTAAAAGATATGTACAATTGGAACAGATGAATATTGTAGAATAGGAGCGATACTCTGATTCATACATTTAATGTAGAATTCAAATTGATATGTGATAAAATTTATAGTTGATTCTAATGATTCTGTATATTGTCTACTATATTTCTAATTATATATATTACTAGAAATATGTAAATATATATATATATATATATATATTAATGACATAGAATAGCGAGAATACCTTTTAATTCGTGAATCATAGCCTCGATGTCTTTCTCGGATGTGGTGATGGACGCGGAATGGAAATTGGCCTCCATGTCGATGCTCTGGTTCGCTTTAGTGCCGCTCAATAGATCATCGTCCAGAATATCAATGTTCAGCCGCGAATCATTGAAGTCTCTCGGCGAGTCCATCTCAATCTCAGATACACCTCTCGGAGTATCGCCGGCTTCGCTAGATTCAGACGAGCCATTCTGCTCCTGCAGCTGCGAGACTCTCTCGCGCAACTCGTATATTATCTGAGAGGACTTATCGTCCTCGTCCAATCTCAAAGAAACCACCTCTCTCTTCTCGGACAAGCCGTCCGCATCGTTAGCCTTCACCGATTGCCCGTCCTGCAATTTCGCTCTCTCCAAGAATCGACCCTTCGCCTCGTCCACCCCGCAAGAT
Source organism: Wasmannia auropunctata (assembly GCF_000956235.1). Classification (NCBI taxonomy): domain Eukaryota; kingdom Metazoa; phylum Arthropoda; class Insecta; order Hymenoptera; family Formicidae; genus Wasmannia; species Wasmannia auropunctata. The sequence continues at coordinate 10,256,554 of NW_012026784.1, read as the reverse complement.
TCTTCCTCGAACTTGCCCGTCGTTCTATTCATCTCGGGGGATGAACTGTCGTCCCCTGCGGAAACTTCTGCGCCCACGATCTCGCTGATCTCTTCCGTTGCACTCAGCGCGCTCTGAGCATTTCTCTCGTTGTTTTGCGAATTGCTTGCAGACTCGAACGACGATTTCTGCGAGATTTCGTCCAGTATTCTCAACACGTCCTCCGATCTCTGGGTGGTTTGATACCTCTCCGGCAAGTTAATGGACTTCTTCGCGACGCCTACCCTTGGAAGATCATCTTTGTCCAGAATTTCGGACACCTCGAGGCTCTCCTCGGAGATATCCTCGTACTCGGGATCTTTCAGTATGTCGAATGTTTTGTTGATGTTTTCGCTCACTGGTGCGGCCTCGTTACTCTTCTTGACTATATCATCCGCAATCTCTTCTTCAGCTCGTTCAGTCCGCGTCGTAAATGCAGCATCGTCAATTACCGACTTGGGAGAATCGTGCGATGCTTCAACGATTTTTTCCACAAAATCCAATTCGCTCACAGCAACTTCCACTAAGTTGTCCAGCTGCTCGCCATCCGAACTATCTTGTTCCGAGATTGGTTCCAGGCATTCCGTTATCTCTACGGGCGCAGCGTCTCCTTTGTCCCCTTTTACAACACGCTCATTCTTGTCCTCATTTACATCGCACGTGGCAAATTCCTCTTCTTCCGCCAATTCGACTTTGGCATCGATTTCAAGTTCAGATAATACATTATCCTCGGCGCTACTTGAATCCAGCTCTGTTATTATAATTTCCTGTACTTCCGATACCGCTTCACGTGGACTCTCCTCGTTATCGATTTCGACATACAAGTTAACATTTATGGCAGATTTATCGTCGGTCGCGTCGACTGTTCGTAGCAAAGTATCTATTATTTCCTCACGATTACTAGCTTTATTATCTTCACAGACATTATTTTCGCTTACATCTCCTACATCTGTTACCTTTTGCACTTTATCATTTAACATTGAAGCATTCGAAATTGCTTCAGTTTGATTATCTATACTGATTTCCGTATCGTATAGGAATCCTTTAAAACGATTATCCACATTTCTATCATTCTCAATATCCTTAACTCTGTCTAATAATTCTGCCATGGAATCAGAGATTACGTTATCAAACTTTTCGCTTTCGGAAATACTCTTTTCTTTATCGTTTTCTCTAGCGATTATGTCTAATATGTCGTCAAGTTCATCATTACTCTTTACAATTTGAGATTGTGCTAATGTATCGTCAAATGTAACATCCTGTACAGCGACATTCGTAGATTCTCCCTTTGGAAGAAAGGCCGACATGTCGCCTATTAAATTGCTTTCAGCTTCTTGATTTGTTGCGTCATCGATGCGTAATGATACATTCTTTTCCGAGAAATTATTCGAAGTGTCGTCCAAGCCCGATCTCGAATTCTCGAATTCTTCGCGTACCCCAGTGCTAATCTCATCTTGCGGCACTTCGAACGACTCGGACGTCGTCCAGTCGTCCTTATCCTGAGAAACATTTCCCGCACTGACCGTGCGTGATTGATTTCCATCAAGGTTTCTCACATCATCAGCAATATCAATTTTGACTTCTGCCTCGAGAATATTCCTCGATTTCAAATCTTCGCCGGCAAGAACGTGCGAGTTCTGATTTGAAATCGAGCTAGGGGCGCTCCGCGAGTCACCTTGCGATATCGCTTCCTTTGAACGGTGACCGGCGATGATGGGAGATTGCAGTGATGTAGTGCTAAAATGCTCGGAAAGTTTCAGAGGGTACGCCACTTCTTCCGTTTGAGCTTCTACAATGCCCTTCTCAAGTATTGCTTCACTCAAATCGCTTTGTCCCTTTATACTTCTCTTCGAATCGCTAACTCTTTCTTCATCGATAATTTGGGTTGCCGTATCCTTCGCAAGATCGAGACTTTTTCGGCTTTCCGACACTTTGGAAAGAATTTCGGAAATCGATTTTATACCGAGCTCGGAGACCAAATCATTCAGCAATTCTTCGTTTCCACTCTCTAATACCGAAGGTGGATTGTCGTCGTTTGCAATCTTGATGTGTTGCGACACTACAGATTTCTCTATTTCATTCATAATCTCTCGGCTTTTGGCTTCGTAATCAATTTCATGAGGCGAATTGGAGATGATAGAGGCTTCTTCCGGGATTATCGCCGATATTTCACTACTTATTCTGTCCGATATATATTTATCATGGCTCGAATCATCGGAAGGTATTGATTTTCTATTATTTAACGATATGGAAGGAGATTCGGTATTGATTTCCTTTTCGGGCGACACTGCTTGCTGTTCCTCATTTTTAATATCAATTGCTTCACTGAAAACTGATTTAGATATCATTTCCGATATATCTTGCGACGTATTTCTCTCGTCATTATTTGCTTTAGATTTCTCATTCGATTCGTTACCTAGGCGCGACATTATTTCTGAGAGCGCCTTAATGTCCTTTTCGATAGAACTTATGTCCTCGCTCAAGTTCTTATTATTTAACTGCAGAAAATCCAACTTTCTCGAATAAGTAAGTATGCCGGAATTGGTGACACGCGCAACATCTTCCGTTGAACACTCGGACTTGCTCGGAATAGATTTAGAGTATTCGATACTTTCCTTATTACTTATTTCCGGAATCTCGGATAGCATTGTGGAAGTCTTTGGCTGAGATTGATCGACATCAGTAATTAATCTAACATCTGCCGATTCGGTGTTAATAGTACTGCGGTCTTCAAATCTTGTATCCGACATCGTTTGCACCGTACTGAGATCCGTTTTAGCATCCTCCGCGACGTGCGATGCGCTAGTTTGTTTCATATTGGCAGTGAATTCTTCGATTTTAGTAGAAAGTGCATATTTTTCCGAATGCGCATCATTCGAAGTCGGTGACGCCGAAGGCGTGGTCCGAATTTTCTCATATACTTCCGTCGATGCATAATCGTCAAAAATAGTTCGAGCGCTATCATGAAAATCCATAGTGCCTTTTAATTCAGAAACTTTTGCATTCCTGATATCCGCAGATTTTGCAGGTTTCTGAAAACTATCTCTATCATCATACGCTATGGGTATTACGACTTTCGATAAATCGACCTTCTGCTGATTTCTCGTTAACAGATCAGATTCCGACCTAGATCTCAACAAATCGCTGCTTTTGTAAATGTCCTGTATCCTCTTAAGCGGTATTTCAGGTACTTTGAAGTCAGCCAATAACTTTGGCTCTATAGCTAACTTGTCGGTTTCTTTAATTTCTTTCTTCGATTCCAACTTTTTGCGCATCTCATAGATGGTCGTGTCATATTTCTGTCAAGTATAAACAACAGTTTTATAGGAATCAATCAAATACATTTTATACAAGTATACACTTACCTTGATTTGATTCAATAGGTTCGCTTCCAGAGCACGTAGCTGTTTCTTCGCTTGCTTCTTTGCTTCTCTTTTCAGACGCGCCATTTCAAGACGTCGTTCTGCTAATTTCTCAGTAAGAAGTCCTATCCTTCCCTCAACGTCGCTCGTATCAGACGACACGGTGGTATCTATAAAAGAGGACAGACGTCTCTCTGATCGTGATCAGAGTTACAAATTATGCAAAAAGCTACATTTAATTAGTAAATTAATAAACTGACAATTTGTCATAATTATTATAACTTTCACAAAAAAATTTTGAAACTGAATTACAACAAAATTTAATTCAAAATTTATCAAAGAAGCAGCACAATTGCCTTTTCGTAGAAAGGACAATTTTCCAGAACATGCATCATTCGAAGACGCTGAAGGCGCGGTTTGAATTTTTTTCATATTCATGTCATATACTTCTGTCGATGCAGAATCGTCAAAAATAGCTCGAGCGCTATCGTGAAAATCCGTAGTGCCTTTTGTTATCGATACAAGTTAATTAGTCTTTTATACGTGTAATAAGTGCACTTATGTTACCCCCTCCTTGCTGACACAAAACATTGGACGCTGCTGCAATGAGTTTAAATGCTGCCTGCTCCATACGAGTAACACGTTCCTCTTCTGCTCTTAACCTTGCGTGCCACGCCATCCACTCCTCGACGCAGTTCTTGCGCGATGCAAGTGCGGTTTCGCGTGCGTTCAAAATTCTAAAGGGAACAGAAGAAAACTGTACAAGCTCCGAGAATATGCATGTGCATGCCTGTTATGCAGACTGCCTCTGCAGAGAAGCTATTTTTACAATGCTTTACTCGATGCGGCGGCGGCGGAGATGTGCACAGTTTATTATTAGACCTCCCAGCGCACGACTTTAGTGAGTCAAGATTTTATTAGCGGAACACACGCGTGTCGCCGTCGAATAGGAGTTTCCGAAACGTTCGCGGTATTTAAAGGCAGAAAAGAAAAAAAATGTGATAAATGAATATAAGCGCGTGCACTTACTGTTCGAACTGTCTGTCCTGCGACCTAACGACTATGGACTTGGAGAGATCTTTCTCGCTCTCTTCGGAACTGTGATGGGAAACGGCAAAAGTACTAATCTGAGACATGGATGCATTTTGAGTATCCCGCTCGTTCCTGGGAAGACTCTCATCCTTATCGAATCTTCTACTCGAAATTTGAGCGGATCCGTTTTCCTTACTCTCGTTCGTTGACTCGCTCGATAACTTCGAGCTTTTATCCTTGACAATCCTCGAATGCCTCTTAACGAGTGCCTGAAGCGAAGTTTGACTTTCATTAAGATCTAACTCGTCCAAGATTGAACCTTCCTTGCTATTAACTAACTGAAGCAATTCGTTCTTCACTTTCGTTCCCTTATCGTGATACTTGATAAACTGATCAACCTCCTCCAGTATATGAGAACCTGATTTGGACCCCAATATGTTTTCCGATATACTGGACGATGATTTCGTTTTCTGATACTTGGAATTTTTACGTTTCGAGCTTGTTTTTAGCTCGGCACTATGCTGCTTTTTAGATATGTCTCTATCGCTCGTGATAGACTTGTCAACTTTTTTAGAGCTCTTACTCGTGCTCGTCTGTGATATCTCGGAGATTTGTGACTGCGTCGTTCTCGAAACGGTGTCCTGGGTCATCGCGTTTATCTCCTCCTCTATAGACTCGCTGGTAGCGGTAACAGCATTGGACTCTTTCTCCTTTGCGACCGTCACGGTTTGTATGGAGGGATTTGTTAATTGCGACGACTTCGATCCTGTAGACAACACTTCCGCTATCGACGTTCTTTTCGACAACTCCTCCACTAACGTATCGGATTCGGATTTCACACAATCAGGTGCTGACGCATCTACTTCTGGTCTTGATTGCGACAGTCTGATCTGATCCTGATTTTCCAAGAGCCGGATATTTATCATCATCGGATGATGGCCCTGCATCATTTTTGACTCCATGTCCAATCTCTGATTTTGCTTTTGTAGCAAAACGTCTGCTCTGGGCATTTTTTCTTCGTATTTTCGAGACCTCAGCTCGTACTTCGATAAATCGCTTTTCTTTTGTACGGGACTTTTCTCCTGTTCTTTACTCTCGGTCAGATCGTCGGCTCTTGCCGCGGATGTATTGCTTTCTTCGGTTAAATTTATAAGTATATTGGACTTCAGCCAGTCAAATTTGGATGCGTCGCTCTCGGACGCTTGCAGGCGTGCGTCCAACTGAGACCGATCGTGTTGAGATTTGTCCGAATCGATCAAGGAGCTCATAGAGCTATTACTGCGTATATCGTAACCCTTCATAGGACCCGATAATCTTCTCGGCGATTGGCTGTCCGCGGTCCTCTTCAATTTCGTTAAGATATTCTTCGTCGACATTTGCAAATTAAACATGTCCCTCTGTTTTTGCAGCATGCGCTTTCGTTCTTGGCTTGTAATTTCGTATAACAATTTTAATCTGTCAACAAACAGAAAAATTTAGTAAAAATTAATTTAAAAAATACAATACACAAATATAGTTACACAAATGTTACTTACCTCTGAATTTCATCCTTCTCTTGTTGTAGCTTCAGAAGCAGCGCTCTTTGTTTTTTTCTCACAGGACGGCTGTCCTGTCCAGTATCTTTCAACGCGCGTTTTTGCTCTTCCAGCTGCGCCAATTTCTTAGTTTTGTCATTTAATGTTTTTTCCCGAAACTTGAACAACTCTTCGATTTGATAGCTTCGTTTATTTTCATCTCTCAAGAGTCGTGCAATCTGGAAGTATAAAAAAAATATCAAATTAATGTGTGCAATTACAAATACAAACACGGTACATATGTAACGAAATATACCTCTGAACCTATATACTGATTAAAAGAACACGTAACACCTCGAGTCGAGATGCTAATTTCAGTCCCGGTTTCCGTTTTTATCGACGAGGTAGTTTCGTGCAAACTAATCTCCGACATGGTCCTTATTCTGCTGGGCACCGATATCTCTTCTATTTGACCCAGATCTTCGAATTGTTCGGCCGAATTCAAGGACAGCTGGGGGACTTCGTTTTCCCTCAAAAATGATTCGTACGCGTTATCACGGCTCTCCGACAATTTATTTTGCGCGTTTCGTTCGTCCGCCGATATATCCGTTTGGGTCGCTATATCGTTCACCGTCTGCGTTTGCACCTCCGCCACTTTGACCGGCGCTTTATTAAACTTTCCATAATTAAATCCATAATTCGATTCATCGACGTTGCCTTGGTTTGGAATGTAATGATCTCTACTGAAATACGCCTCATCGCTTGATTTTCGAGGCTCGGCGATATCTTTTTTTATATAATCAGCTGGATTCCACGTTGCTGTAAGAAAAACATTTCAAATAGTTAATTATTCAGTTTAGCCAAATATTGATTAAATTATGCTCATTAGACACGTTTTTGTACGAAACAAAAGAATCTGACGGAAAAAAACATCTGTTCTCTTTGCGAATATTTATTGTTAGTATAATATATTTATATATAATATATTCCACACACTAATGGGCGTCTTACTTTTCTCAAGCACAGCATCGGTATCGATTGCAACAGCTGCACAGTCTTCTACGATTTGCACGTCTTTCTCTTCATCCTTTTCATCGGCTTTCTGTGAATTCTTCTGTTCTTGCATCTCGCATTTCGTGTTGTACAAACACTTTTCAACATCCATTACTTGTCGGAGGGACTCATTGTAAGAATCGTAAAGATGTAGCTCTGCCTGAAATTGCATATGCAAAGCTGTTGGATGTATCTGAAATTCCAATGCACTTTTACTTTATTAAAATATATCAGTATGATTGAGTAAACGTCGTGACAACGTTTATTTATACTTACCAATTGTACCTCCTCTTGCTCCTTCTCAGAATTTATTATCGTCGGTTTGTACTTCGAGCATCTCGCATCCGCTTCCGAATCGCTGCTCTGCGTCAAGTGTCTTCTTCGTTTAGATCTAAACATAAGATTCATTTTTTCTGGCGTCATTAAATTATGAAATTCTGGCTGGGAGTAGCCGTCTCTGAGAGAGATTCTTCTAGGATCAAACAATGTCTCCGGCAGTGTACTGTCGTCCACATCATTTGAATCGTCGTTAATGGACGTTTCCTTAGTTGCAATAATGCTCTGAGAACACGATTCCTCGTCTTTTGTAACGCTTGTACTCGCAGACTGTGTCACAGAATGTTCTGTATATTTGAAATTCTCTGTTGAAGTTTTCGTTGACCTGGCAGAATTAATGGTCTGTTTACTTTCCATAGCCGTTTCGAGATCTTTGCTCTTTGATGGCTGTGTAGAACTCGTAGGATAAACACTCATACGACTCCTGGAATTATTTGTTTCGGATATAAATTCAACGTCTTCTGACGGCTCTGAATTGACGCTGTGTAGTTTATCTTCGCCTTTGTTACTCAACAGCTTACTTTTATCAGGCACTCTCTTCGTTTGCTCCTTATAGATAGTATTTAATTTGTCTTTCAACAGTCTATTATCTGAGTCAGATTTATGTTTCATGTCTTCCATTTCCGACTTTTGCTTTAAAAAATAGTGGCTTATGTCTTTAGATTTACTTTCAGAAGAAGTACTAGATGAAACGCCCATGTTATTATCTCTCAATGTAACTTTATCCAGCACTTTCCAAGCTGGAAAGACCGATGATTCGTTGCTAGATATTCGAATTTTAGATTCCGGAGGATTGTCTTTCGTCAATTCCACAGACTGTGCATTAAAGGATCTCTGTCTTTTGTCACTGTCTTTCTTAGCAGTAGATGCTACAAAATTCTTATCTTTTGATTTTATCGATAAAAAGTCATTAAGTTTTGTAACATGGAAGGATCTGTCATTTTTTGATAATTTTATGTTGCTTACATCGCTGGCATCTTTCCTAGAGACGTGTCTCGGACTTCGACTGCGTCTCACTTGATCTTGCATGGACTCGTCCCTCTTTACACCCAAAGAATCATCCTTTTTCATCCTCTTAGATCTGTTTTCCTTCTCTCTGTCCTTCTCTCTAGAGCCATCTCGAACTTGTTCCTTTTTCTTGCTTAAATTAGACGCTATGGAAACATTTGGCGCTTTCAATGGTTCTATGGTCTCGCAATTAATAAATGACGATCCATCTGAGGAGAAGTCTAATTTTCTCTGTACTCTTTCACCAGTTCTTAGGCCTTTATCAGATCTGTCATGCGCAAATTCCTTTGCAGCTATTTCAGACTTTGCCGAAGGCAGCAGCTCCTTCGAAATGGAATTTTCTCTGCTGGAGAAATCCAGTGTTTTTGGAGAAATTTTCAGATCGGGCACTTTCAGCGGTTTGATGAAGTCCATTTTTTGTACAATTTGATTTTGTGCACTAGTCGCTTTCAATATCGAAGAAGCCAAACTGGTTTTTGTTGGGGAACTCAAATCACGTGATATGGCGCCGGTATCAATATGATCTTCTAAAGCGAGCTTTTGTTTCACTGCGCTAATAAATGTAAAAGGATATGGCTGTACAGGATAATAGGATAGCAAATTTTTCAAGCTCTTTACGCCAATTGCGGGCTCTTGCAAGTCAATTGATTGCTCTTCGAGAGTCTTCTGTTGCCCCTCGATTTCTCGGGTAATCTGTGCTGCCTACAATGATAAATACCATATGAAATTTTCTGTACATGCTTACGAGCAGAAAGGTTACAAGTAAAAAAAAATCACTCACAACAGCTGAGGTCTCGGCACGTTTGGCAATAACATCTGGGTCCGAGAAGAAAACATATCTTTTTTTGTCAACGGATTCCTCTTTCTGGCCACTACTCTTCATATTCTCATTTTTGAACTACATAGATAACGACCCATAAAATTACCATTGTCATCCATGTTCCTCATGAATACCCATACAATTATAGTGGAGTGCAATAACATCTAAACACAACAGAAAAAAATACAATTTAATATTAGAAAATATTTCCATAACAATATAAAATATATCTTTACATTTAATCAAATCTCATCATTTACAACAACACTATTTAGCAGCATTTTGCAAGTACAAATAGGAATTCGTGAATCGATATGGAATTGACTAATTTATAATTTTTACAATACTTCACCGTCCTTACTCATTCATATATAACTATAAATTGCTTACATGCACTTTTGGAATACCTAAGAAAGATATCTTTTTAGCAATAAAAATCATATTTTTACAATAAATTATATTTTTTAATTGAATTATTTTATCATTTATAATAGCACTATTTAACTATAAGTCTTGCAATCAAAATTGAGGATTCGTGACTCGATTATTTACAATATTTATAATAAATATACTTTGTCACTGTATCTTCTTTTATGTTCTAATTGCTTGTACAAGCTTGGAAAACCCAAGTAAAAGATATTTTAACAACATAAAATATTAATGTTTAATCAAATAATTTTATTACACTGTTGGCAACAACACTGTTTAAATCAAAGTTTAAAATTCACGAATCGACTATTTTAGAATGTTTACAATAAATGTGCTCTACTGTTATTTTTACTTATTTGCATTTTAATTGTTTTCACAAGCTTAAAATATCTAAATAAAGATATTTCCTTAACAATATTAAAATATATCTTTTTACGTTTAATCAAATAATTTCATTGTTTGCGACAGTGATGAGGATTCGTGAATTGATTATCTTGCATTGTTTATAGTAAATGTACTCTACTGTCGTACCCTCATTTATTTATTCTAATTGCATACGCGAGCTTTTTAACGCCTAAGTGAAAAATATTTTCTTAACAAAATATGTCTTTTTAATCAAGTAATTTCATCATTTGCGACAGTGCTGTTTATGTCTATTTCTACCAATGTAGATTAACGTCAATTTCAGTTTATTCTTTTTCTAAATTTCAGAACTAGAAGATATAAAAAGTTAAACCGAGATTAAAGTTAATCAACATTGATGGAAATGGACATTAGCAACAAATCTTGTAATCAGAATCAAGAATTCGCAGTATCGCAACGGAATCAGTTTAGAATTTTCACGATAAACTTATGTGCTCCACCGACCTGTATCGTTACTTATTTCCGTTCTAGCTTATACAAACTTGGAATACCTATGTACAATGATTAAGAGGTAAACCTAATTAAGGCATCGAACGGCAGGTGAACGATTCTCCTTGATCCAGCGCAATTTACTCAGCGATGAGGGCAAGGTAAACGTGACATCCCCACGGAAAACGGTAATCGCGCATACACCGCACGTACGCCGCACTGGCCGCACACACGCATATACACATGTACATACGCATATACACACACACACACACACCACACACCGATTTGCGGCGCCGTAGTTTAAAGATCAGCGACACGTCGCGATCCGGTAGGATTGTAGGAATCTGCGGCCGACGGTTCCAGGTGATTCCCAGGCCTTACCTCCCGCGGAGGCGTCGCGCGGCGTTCCCTTTTCACCACTCTTCACCGCGCGTCAATTCCACGTATGTGTCGCGTGCGTGCAAGCGCACGTATTATATATATACACACACACACGCACGCTCACAGGGGCAGTTTGTCACAACGGCCGTTTGTAAACCACGATCACGTGGTACGAACGTCGGGTACACTCGCCGATCAACCCGATCGTTCGCTGCTCGCGATTAAACATGGCGGCGCGCCGCGTGTACGCGCACACGAGCGTGATCGATAGCGACGATAGCGGCGACGCGAGCGCGTGAGTTCCGTGGAGGCCGTGCAAGTGCGTGCGGCCGCATAACCAATCCCGTGCACGCTCCGCTCTTCGTCGCGCCACCGATCAAGCGTATTTATTGCTATTTCGCCATAGGAATGAAAGCCACGCACGTTCCCGATGTCAAGACAGATCGCAACATATCTCTGCTGTCATTTTTTCACACACACACACACACACACATAACTCCCCACCAATACTTTTTCTCTGTCTCACTCGTTGCTTCAGCGGAATTTCAGCAAACTACGTCACACACATCTGTAGACGCGATGTGTATGCGTATGTTTGTACATACATATACACGGGGACAATAGTGCCGCACATCTGAAGTTGCATGCATACTATAGAGTCCTAGATTATCAGAGAAGCGCGACCGGTGTTACGAGTCCTGATTGGACTCGCAAATGGCCAATCATAAGATTGATTTATCGCTATTATAAATGGCTGCCGAATAAATCAATCTTATGATTGGCCATTCGACGTCATTTTTAATATTTTCTAGTACTTTTGCGATACTGCCATAAGCCGGTCGCGCTTCTCTGATAATCTAGAACTCTAGCATACTAGAGAGACCAATAAGAAACACGCTTTCCGTCCATCGCGTGCTTCTCATTGGTCTCTCTAGTTATGCATTCAACTTCAAATGTGTAGACATTAAGGTCCATCTACAATGAGAGTAGTAAGTCGTAAACCGTAAGAAATTAACCAATCACAGTTGATTATTCTTCTTATATTCCACTGTGATTGGTCAATTTCTTACGGCTTACGACTTACTACTCTCATTGTAGATAGACCTTTATTGTCCCCGTATGTACACCACGGCTACGGTCCATTTAATGCTGCAAATCCTTCGGAGCATTTTTTGATTGGTCAATTAGTAAAAATTCTTTCTTCTGATTGGTCAGTCAAGTGTTTTGAAGCATTTGTAGCGTCAAGTGGACCGCATCCAACATTATAATGTTTTAAAGACGACTAAGGGGCTGTCTACAATACGTCGTATGTCAAATCGTAAGCCGTAAATCGTAAGAATTGACCAATCACAGTTGAATGTAAGAAAAATATTTGACTACGATTGGTCAATTCTTAGTTAGTACTTAGTATGATATAAGTAATGACTAACGATTTATTGTAGAAAGTTCCTAAAAGACATCTTAAATTTCATGAGACGTCAGAAAAAAGTATCACAAAGACGTCAATAAAGCTGGTTCTACATTAGTTGCAAGCCGATCACAAGCTTGTTGCGACAGCCAATCTGAAGCTTGCATTTTAAAATCAATGCTTCGGATTGGCTGTCGCAACAAGCTTGCGATCGGCTTACAACTAAGGGGCTTTCTACAATAAGCCGTTAGTTACTATTCATATCATACTAACTAAGAATTGACCAATCGTAGTCGAATATTTTTCTAACATTCAACTGTGATTGGTCAATTCTTACGATTTACAGCTTACGGTCTGACATACGACGTATTGTAGACAGTCCCTAATGTAGAACCGGCTTAAGGTAGTACACTCGCGACAATACCATTCAAAAGTTAGGTCTCATCGTGCGCTTGGTACTGATATTCCCCACTCCCACCAATGAGAGAAAATATTTGGTTGCGCCTGTCCATAGACCGCACGCACACGCAGAAAAAGAATTAATCAGATAGAGACGCAGACTAACGCAGCGCGATTGAAGTGACGAATGTGACAACGTCGCACTGTCGTCGATAACTTAACCTCGTCCACCTAACCTCAAAAAAATTGTTTATCAGGTGATCATTTGCAAGGTAGATTAAAATGTCAGATAGAGTGCGATATCTAACCTCGAACGTCCCGAACCGAACGCGATATACGCGAGAAGTGCGGTGTTGCCAGATGCTCAATGGCCGCCTCCTTCACTTGCCTCCATGTCAATCAAAATCGAAAATTATATTTTTTAAAAGGCTCTATTTTCCAAACTAAATGGTAGAAAATAATGAATTTTTTTCATAATATCCGTTTCATATCCCTTCATCACATACTCGTTTTTATATTAAAATCTCAATATTAG